>NC_139225.1:139277831-139607024 GCF_055691185.1 Crinia signifera | reverse complement strand
TGTACAGTGTATATTTCATCCTTACCTTGCAATACTGGTACTGCAGCACCTTCACAATGGCTTTGCAGGTCTCCGGGATGATGAGGCCCAAAGCTTGCGGGGAGATGAGGGATCCAAACTTTAGGTCAGCAAGAGACCGTCCTGTCGCCAGAAACCTCAGGGTGACCACCAGCCGTTCCTCAGCAGGGATAGCCATGCGATACTTGGTATCCTGCTTCTCGATGTGGGGAGTCACCAGACGCAGCAATTCCTGGAATGTGGCATCATCCATCCTCAAGAAGTTACGGAAATCGTCTGGGTTATTCTCCCTGATGTCCCTGAGCAGTGGCATGTGCGAACGAGTCTTCGCTGAAGTAGCCACTGCTTTGTCCAGCATGATCTTTCTCTCCTGCGCTGGGCTCTCTGACGCCTGAGCTTCAAAACTGCATAATAGAGCAGGTACTGTTGCTGGTGACTACCCATCACTGCATTCTCCATAGTGCAGGGTTAAAAGACACTTTGTAATGGCAGGCAAAACAAAGTAATGTGTAAATAGCTATGTCCAGCGTTCAGCAGGTATAAACCAAGCCTCACTAGTAACAAAGCAGAAATACACTGGTTTAAAATGGCTGCTGCTATTCCTATCCCCCTCTGCTAGTCCTCCCCCTCTGCTAGTCCAGCCCCTTCATTCAAATTTCAAAGGCCCATCTGACGACGGTCGCATGTGTTCTTGCAAAAAAAACAAAAACCAGCGATCCGACCGTCTTAACGACCATCGCGGGCGCATCGGGATCGGATCTAGATCGTTCCGCAAAAAAACACAATTTTTGCTAATCGTTTGCTGGGGACTGCCTGGGAGCTCCCGGGAAGTCCAAGGGAAATCGTTCCATGGTCGTCTATCGGTCGTGAACGACGGTGGTCGTCCTGGTGTGTACCCCACATTACTCTGTCACTGCCTCTGCAATGTCTTTCAACATCTTGAACAATACCAATCTACAGTAGTCATAAGCTTTCATATAAATGTCAGGGACAATAAATAATATACAGTATGCCTACCTATGTGTGGTCTCTGTCTGGGACCCCCTCCTCTGACTGGTAGCACAGTCTGTGCTAGCAGACTCCAGCATACCCTCCAACATTTTTAGGGCAGAAATCGGTACACATACTGCAAGGGGGCGTGGTCACGGATAAAGGGCGTGGTCACACCCCCTTTCCGAATGTATACTGGTCATTTTTTCAGATCATATATGTATTTAAAATGCAGGAGAAGAGAGGAGGAGGGGGGGCGGGCAACCCTAATTGCGTGTGATACCTCAGCATAGTGTATAGTTGTCTTTACATTTAGGTGTTACTTGCATATCTGAAGCTAAAACACCCGTTATCAGGGAAATGGCTGTAAATCTATGATAACAGGGCCTCTCTCTGTGGCTGGAAAAGTATATGCCCTGTCCTCCAATTGCACGGGACGGGACCTGTGCTGCAGCACAACACATGGGAACAGCACAGAAAGCACCAGAGCAAACGGTTACTAGGCTGCTGCATCACATGTAACGGGACCTCATATAGCCACCTGGTAACCCCTTGTACATGACAGAATCCCGGTAACCTGTTTCCAGGGTGACCGCAGAATGATCCTGGCGTCTTCCTGTGGCAGGCAAGAGCTCCCGTCCTACAATGCGTCCCGGTCAGACAAGAACTACATCTCCCAACATACATTGCGAACCAGGGACAGAAACAAACTTTATTTAAGAATAGCAAAAGAGACATATTGACTTGTGGAGTGCAAAGCATGACAGCCAGCGACGTTCGCTACTTCGCTGGAGAGAAGGAGGAGACCAAACGGGGCGGGGCTAGACGGCCGTGTGACTGTACAGCGGGATAAAGTCTCTCGGTACTTGTGTATTTTGGCGGCGCCCCCCGATCTCCATCGCGCGATGTTTTCATCGCATCGCATGCCATGCAACGCGATTTTTGCACCCTATGCGATGAAAGATTGTATAAGCACCCTAATGGGTGCTTACAAATGTTAAATGCACCCCCACGCCACCCCCCCCTACACTATAAACGTGAACCCGAAGCGTGGCGAGCGCAGCGAGCCTGCGAGGGGTGGCAGTACGTGTCCTCCGACCTTTTCATACCCCCACTATCCACGTCGGCGTGGAGTTGAGAATAGAAAGTGTGGCGAGCACAGCGAGCCACCGAGCCCGAAGCGTGGCGAGCGCAGCGGATACCTTCACAGGTATCGGAGTCCCCTCGCGGCCTTCACATGTATCCGCGTCTCCTCGCGGGGCTCGCTGCGCTCGCCACGCTTCGGGCTCGGTGGCTCGCTGCACTCGCCACACTTTCTATTCTCAACTCCACGCCGAGTTGGATAGTGGGGGTATGAAAAGGTCGAAGGACGCGTACCGCCGCCCCTCGTGGGCTCGCTGCGCTCGCCACGCTTCGGGTGCACGTTTATAGTGGGGGGGTGGCGTGGGGGTGCATTTAGGGTGCTTATACAATGTTTAATCGCATCGCATTGCATTGTATGGCATTGTATGCCATATACAATATCATACAATTTTAAAATTGTATGCCATTGTACAATATTGCGCGATATCGCGTTGCATCGCATACCATCGCATGCCTTATGGTATGCGATGCGATGGGCGCCTCCAAAATACACAAGTACCAGTCTCTCATCTCAAAAAAACGGTACATTCGGTATAAAATGATTTTGCCGGTACAGACTGTTAAAAAACAGTACTGTATCGGCAATATCGGTACAGTTGGAGGGTATGCTCCAGTGTTGTGCTACAGTGTAGTACACATACGCATGTCTAGGTTAAAATAGCGCCCATGTCCCTGGTGAAATCCCCACCTTGCATGTTCAAAATGCAAACTGTAATTTTGGCCCTGATCCCTTCCATACACCCATCAATTGCAGCAGTAATGTCAATTGTATAATTAGGTCCTTTCCTTTTACAGCTCTGGTTCTCAGCCTCGATCCTCAGGACCCCAACAGTGCCCGTTTTCCAGGTCACCCGGCAGGTGCACAGGTGCACTCATTGGCCTCATTTGTTCTCAAAATGGGCAAAACCATGTGCGCTGCAGGTGGGGCAGATGTAACATGTATAAAGAGAGTTAGATTTGTGTGAGTTATTTTGTTTCTGTGCAGGGTAAATACTGGCTGCAATATTCTTACACTGCAATTTAGATTTCAGTTTCAACACACCCCACCCAATTTTAACTCTCTTTGCACATGTTGCATCTGCCCCACCTGCAGTGCACATGGTTTTGCCCATTTTGGGAACAAATTTGTACTGCGATCATATCTGAATAAGGGCCATTATTCGTAAGCTGATGAGAGCACTGTTCGATGCTTCCAAGATGGTGGCGCGAGTAGATCATGAGGCCCTGCGTCTCCAATTCTATGGTGTTCTGCTAATTTGCCTGGTGGTCCAGGGGCTGTTTGGAGGGGAGGATGCCGCCCGCATCATGTGTCTGCTGGGAAAGTTGGTCCGCATTGGGCTGCGGAGTGTGAGCAGCAGCTGGAGAGGCATCGTGGAGGAGGCGGCGGATGTGACTGGGCTGCGTGACCCGGCGGTTGCCATGGAGCCAGAGGTAACACATCCTGCTTGGCCTGGTTGTGCACGGAGGAGGCGGCGGGACAGGAAGCAGAGGAGGGGGAGGCCTGCATGAGAGGCTGAGACAGGCACCTTCTCGGCTCTCACTTCCTAGTATCTACCTGGCATATGTGAGATCCCTGACAAACAAAATGGACGAAGAGATTCTATGACTGTAACCTTACCATCTACAGAAACATGGCTGAGTGACAGAATATCGGGCAATGCTATTGAGTTACCTGACCGATATGTTGTAAGGGCTGACAATATCTACTGATGCTGGTAAATCTAGAGGAGGAGGGTTATGGATTTATATTAACAAAGCATGGTGCAAGGACTCCGTTGTAACAGAGAGCCATTGCTCAGCTGACCTTGAATTCCTCATGATTTGATTGACTCTCAAGGCTAGAAATAGGCCTCATTGATAATAAATTATAATGATGAGACGGCATATAAGGAGGAGATTCAGCACTTGGCTGAGTGGTGTGGTGCCAACAATCTATTTCTTAATGCCAGTAAGACAAAAGAGATTGTTGTGGATTTTCGTAGGAACAAAACCTAACCAGGTTATGCCGGTACAGACTAGAGGGACAGATGTTGATCGTGTCCCTAGTTTCAAATTCCTTGGTACTTACAGTATATTTCTGAGGACCTAACATGGACCTAACATGGTCAACAAGTATTAAGTGTCTTGTAAAGAAGGCTCATCAACGCCTCTATTTTCTTAGGATACCGAAGAGACAACAACTGCCATTACGTATATTGTTAAACATTTATCGTTGTGCAATTGAAAGCATTTTGACTAGTTGTATCTCTGTTTGGTATGGGAACTGTGCCTCTGTAGAGCGGAAGTCAATACAGAGGGTAATTAAATTGGCACAATGGATAATAGATACTTCTCTTCCAGCCACTGATGATATCCAGAGGAAGCGCTGTTTGCCTAGGGTGCACAATATCACATACCCTCCAACATTTCCAACTATAAAATCGGTACAGGGTTGTGGCCATAGATAGAGGGGCGTGACCATGGGTAAAAGGGGGCGTGGCCTTCACCATTTTACTTTGGACTACATGTGCCAATTTCTTTATGAGGCCCATTTTAATATAAATCCTGCGCTGGCTGTCCCTACCTCGTCAGCTGTGCGGGGTCTGGCCATAAGATCGCCGACTGTCCCTGCTGTCGGGTTCTACATGCTGCGGCACGTCCATGCTCTATTGACGTCACGCAGCCCCGGAGGTGGCGGCTTGTGCTATAACGGCCGGGACTTGTGGTCTTTGGACAGCCGACATCCTCCAACCACAGTCTCTCCCTAAGCAGCAGGGGAGGCAAGCCTGTCACAGCCCTCCGCTGTGCACCCTGGGAGATGTAGTCCTGGCCAGCAGCTTCTCCATGCTCTATGGGGAGCAGTCGGCAGTGTAATAAACTACATCTCCCAGAGTCCCTCAGGCAGCTAAAGCTGATGTTAAAAAAAACGGTACATTCGGTACAGTTTATTTTAGCCAGTACATACCGTTAAAAAACAGTACTGTACCGGCTAAAACGGTACAGTTGGAGGGTATGATATCATAAAGGATAGGACTCATCCGGCCAATGGATTGTTTGTGTTACTACCTTCAGGTAGACGTTTTAGTTGTATGAGGAGTAGGACCAATAGGATGAGGAACAGTTTTTTTCCTAGGGCTATTTTAGAATGAAATACTACTTTGGGTCATGGGGGGATGGTTAATGGGATCTAGGTTTTATTGCTGTTTACTGTATTTTGGATGCAGTGGCGTAGCTACGTTTTGGGCGCCCCCCCCCCCCCGCCGTTAGGGATGGTCCTCAGCAGAAGAACGGAGCCGCCGGGACCAGCGAGATAGGTAAGTCTGCGGGGGATTGGGGGGGGGGGGTGTAACTATAGCACCGCCGCCCCCGGCGCTCCCACATGCACATCGCCCCCCCCCCGCGCGGTGGTGGGGGCTGCGGTGCTATAGTTACGCCGCTGTTTGGATGGATGCAAAACTTTAATTTTGTTACCATCATTTTAGGGTGATGACAATAAAGTTGAATCTAATCTAATTATTCACCGACACATTTTAAAAGATCCACAGGAGGAGCTAATTATTTCACTTGTGATTCTGTGGGGAGACCTGCAAAACATGCACTGCGTGGGGTCCTGAGGGCCGTGCTTGAGAACCTGTGCTTTAGCTCATTAGTTTTCAACAGTCTTGAAGTACCCCCAACAGTGCACATTTTCCAGGTCTCCTCACAGAATCACAAGTGAAATAATTAGCTCCACCTGTGGTCTTTTAAAATGTGTCAGTGAACAATGAGTGTGCCTGCCGGGTGACCTGGAAAACGTGAACTGTTGGGGGTCCTGAGGACCGAGGTTAAGAACCACTGCCATACAGCATACTGCTGTAAATGACCAGAGGCAAACTAGGTGCCTGCCTAGGGCCCAGCTGGTCCCATGGGTCCCCATAAACCTTCCCTGGCCGAAAAACCATTGTCGCCCTAATGCTTGTGTCAACCTTCTGACCCTTACCCATGTTGAACTATTTCAGCTGTCGACCTTTATTGTTCGACCTAAATTGGGTCGACCCAATGCAAGTTTCAATGGTGCATCCAACGGAAATGCACCTTTGCAAGGCATGCAATTGCGGATCTGGGTAGTAATCCGCGGCATTATCATAAGACGCAGGCGGCTGCAGCAAAGAAGCAGGCGCAGCAAAAGATGCAGCCACATCTGTGTGCGTCTAGGAATCTTAGAAGTCTATTGAAGATGAGATGTTGCAATGGGCAACCAATCCGATTCTATCTATTATCTTCTAGAAGGTGCTAAATAAGAAGTGGATTCTGATTGGTTGCTATGGGCAACATTCCATCTTCAGCTGAACTCCCATCTTAGTAAATAAACCCCTTACTGTTAGCTAATCATTGTCCTGGCTTATTTCGAATAAATACAATATTAATAGGTGAGCCCCAGTCATCCACCTGCAGAGTAGCGTATAAAGTAAGAAAACAGGAGTCAAGTAACGATGGCGTTTAAGTGAACAGTATGTACATACAGTATGGCGGTTTAATGCTATCTGGACGCCACACACTTAGCACTGCCATAGAGTCTGTCATTGGGGAGAGTTACTGTACATTCGTCTGACCCAGCTGCAGTCAGATGACATGACTGCCCTACAGCTGACATTGTCATGTAATATAGCAGGTATTTGCTGATAATACAGAATGTAAAGGCTTCTATCGTGCATTCTCTAATCTCATCTTTCGTTTGTCATGCAATCAATTTCAAATAAAAAGCTTGCAAACCTTAAACAATTATTTGTCTGAAAATCACGTCATTAATTAGAATATTCCTGGAAATTTAGAGCGCTATACTGTACTAAGAGGAGTTTGCAGAAAATGGTACATTTTGCAGTTATTGCTCTGTAAAGCAAAACGTTTAGAACTGTTTTATGGACTTCATCTATAGGGGGGGGGGGGTCACTTTAGACATGGGGCCCCCTCCCATTTGTCATTACTGCACGGGAAAATATTATACTGTCAAAACACAGGTTAAAGTCAGTATAAACTTGGAAAAAAGGACAGAAAGAATGCCTTTTGTGGGTGCACCTAAGAATAATTGAACTCATAATACATAACTTTTAATAAATCCATATAAAAATTATCTGCGAAATATAAAACCAAAACATACAACAATCACACAAAATAAAAAGGGGAGGACATTCCCCTGACTCAGTGTGACCCCCTGATCACCACAACCCCGATATATTGGTAAGTACTGTATATAACAATAACGGAGTGGATATTCTCCTAGGATAGCAGTAATATTTAGGACAAAACAATGTCTGTCTTACTTATGGAGAGATAGTAAGTGAAATAAGGGTGAGGCACGCACTTATTGAGGACAATCCTCTAATAGTGCTGCCCTCAACCTTAATATCCACTAATGTGCACAGGTGCTTGGAGGGCTGGTGAACCCAATCCTAAGGTGTGTGAGCACGCACTGACTATTTTCACAGGTAAGTAATAGAGGAGTGGGTATTCTCCTGTATGCGGCGTATCAGCAATAAAGTCTGTGAATCAAATACTATCTCATATAGTTAGAAAGTAATGAGTGAGAAAGGGTGAGGCACGCACCTATTGAGGACAATCCTCTGATAGTGCTGCCCTCAGCCCAGGTAACCGCTACCGCTCACAAATGCTGGCGGCTGGTGAACCCAATTTGAGGTGTGCAGGGATGCACTTGCCTCGTTCACTTCAGCTTGTTCTGACAGCGCTCAGTCTGGCGCCAGACTAGCGTGTCAGTCGTCTGGCGGACCGCTCTCAGTTTTCGCGCAGCAATACAGATTGAAATTTCAACATTGTAAGTGGGGAGGGGAAGAGGGGGTTTTAAGACACTGAGTAGACCGTCTTGACACACTTCCCTTGGCGATGGGCTGCAAGCTTAAATGCATTGATCAATTCATGAACTAAAACCCCATTATTTATTTGATTAATTGTATACTAAGGTGAGTTAGTTCATTATGGAGAGTGTTGAGTCCCTGTATTTGTATGTATTAGAGCATGTGGTCACAGGCCACTTTCACCCCAACCTGGGAATGGCGAGTGCTGTTTGCACCCCATTCGCAGGGATGGCGAGTGTTGTGGTACTCTGTATGTGTGTATATATGTGGGTTAATTTTTATTAACCTTTGTTACTGTGATCATAGCTTTCTCTTTCACCCCAGATGAGCTAATTTATCTGTAACCTGTTACAGCTGCCCCTTTAATTCTAAGTCAGGTGTTGTGTTAGGTGACTGCCTCATCTTTAAAAGCCATAAGGCACTTGGCAGGTGAGCTTTAAACCAGGAAAAAGCACATGTCGACTTTAGCTATGATGTGTCAGCAGTTGGCAGGCTCTTGAGAAACAAATGCTAGTGTAGGACTTGCAGTGAAATGGGGTCCCTTGGCGATGGGCTGCAAGCTTAAATGCATTGATCAATTCATGAACTAAAACCCCATTATTTATTTGATTAATTGTATACTAAGGTGAGTTAGTTCATTTTGGAGAGTGTTGAGTCCCTGTATTTGTATGTATTAGAGCATGTGGTCACAGGCCACTTTCACCCCAACCTGGGAATGGCGAGTGCTGTTTGCACCCCATTCGCAGGGATGGCGAGTGTTGTGGTACTCTGTATGTGTGTATATATGTGGGTTAATTTTTATTAACCTTTGTTACTGTGATCATAGCTTTCTCTTTCACCCCAGATGAGCTAATTTATCTGTAACCTGTTACAGCTGCCCCTTTAATTCTAAGTCAGGTGTTGTGTTAGGTGACTGCCTCATCTTTAAAAGCCATAAGGCACTTGGCAGGTGAGCTTTAAACCAGGAAAAAGCACATGTCGACTTTAGCTATGATGTGTCAGCAGTTGGCAGGCTCTTGAGAAACAAATGCTAGTGTAGGACTTGCAGTGAAATGGGGTCCCTTGGCGATGGGCTGCAAGCTTAAATGCATTGATCAATTCATGAACTAAAACCCCATTATTTATTTGATTAATTGTATACTAAGGTGAGTTAGTTCATTATGGAGAGTGTTGAGTCCCTGTATTTGTGTATATATATATATATTACCACATGAAAAGCCTGCGCTTGTTCCTCTGTACCTTACTCTGTAGGAGACCTGATAGGCTCAGTGCTGCCTCTAATTTAAAACCCTCCCATGACGAGGCCGCTGCTGCTGCTGTCCTCCATGGGCCTGAGAATCCTATGATTAGCTCCACCAATTAGAGCTTAGCACAAGCCTCTCAGTTTCTGACCTCTTGTGCAAAGTCTCATGCGACTTAGTCAACTCTGAGTAATGCACTGCACACTTGTGCAGTCAGTGTGCCTTGGCTCCCGAAGTTCAGCACCAGGGGCTGGCTGGCAACTTTTAGTCTGGGGGGCAAGTCCAGAGCACTGGCCCATAAGTACCGGTATAAAAATATGGATCCTGATAATAGTTTGACAATAATGTTATAAAAACAAAAGAACACGACACTATACTGAAGAAACATTTGCAGGGAAACATGTCACATATCCATTTCATATTACACGTGTCATAATGCCCATTACACATTATGCCACACACCATAATGCCTATAGCATATTATACCACATGCCCTAATGCCCATTACACATTATACCAATACCATGCACGGCCAGAGCGGTGGACAATATAGAACAGATATGAGCGTATGGTTTATGTGGTAAATTCTTGATAAATAAGATAAAAATAAATAAGGAACAATAATAATTGAAAATAAAAATAAGCAATATAAAAATAAAAGAGAATAAAAAAAATAAAAAAACCAGAAGGGCACCTGTGGGAAGGAAGAATAGTTTAAAAAATGTATACAGCTCCTTTGAGATAGGATGAGGAGTCCTTGAAGCTGTGACAACACTGCAGTAGTGGCATCCTGTAAGGCTTGTTGTGCATGCTGTGTGTGCTCAGTCAGCTGTAACTTGCTAGCCCTGCAGGATACAGAGAGAGGTTGATGAATCACGTGACCATCCATGGCTGGTTGCCGCAGCTAGGGTTAACTCCTCATGCATCATTGGTTCCTGAAGATCCACCCCCACCCCCGAAAAAATACATAGAATAATTCAGTAAGAGAGCAGAGCTAAGATCGTGACCCATGATCAGACAAACCCCCCCCCCAACAAAACTTAAAACATTTGCTCCATCAGAGGTGTGGTGGGGGTGAGAAGGATGGGGCTGCAGAGAGGTGGGAAAATCCCCTGCTCCCCCTGTAACAGCAGGGCACCACAGGCCGCTCCCCCAGCATAAAAAGAACAGGACACCACAGGCCGCTACCCTAGCATAAAAGAACAGGACACCACAGGCCACTCCCCCAGTATAAACAGGACACCACAGGCTGCTCCCCCTGCATAAAAAGAACAGGACACCACAGGCTGCTCCCCTTGCATAATTATACCAGGACACCACAGGCTGCTCCCCCTGTATAATCTTACCAGGACACCACAGGCTGCTCCCCTGCATAACATGGACACCACAGGGTGCCCCCCCCCCCCTATATTAACATACCCTCCAACTTTACCGATTTTGCCGGTACAGTACCGTTTTTTAACGGTCTGTACCGGCAAAAATCAAAGTGTACCAATGTACAGATTTTTCAGTACTTTCTTCTAATTTCCTTCTTTCTCTGGTCGGCGATCAGCCGTTCCCAGTGCTCCATTGCGGCCAGCGTGCGTCGCTTGCGGCCAGCAGGTGGCGCGCTGACGTCAGGCGGCTCCGTCAGGGACCCGTCCACCCTCCTCCTGATTATCAGCAGCAACTGGGTATCTGCTTCTTTAATATAGCCCCGCCCAGTAGTGACGTCAGGTGACCCGATGCATTGCCGGGAAGGGACCATGTTGTGTGCAGTGTATCTGTGTTCACATGGAAGGGTCTCATCCCGGATCCATCACAGTGAGTCTGGCGGGGATGTCTCTGTGTACACTTACTTTCTCGACATTTTTGTCCTCTTAGGGGGTTAGAACGAGCAACAGATGATGTATATGACTGTGAGAGGGAATACAGTGTGTTAACTTAACGTCATGCAATTAAAAAAATGCTCAGTACACATTCGGAAAGGGGGTGGCCACGCCCCCTTTACCAGTGACCACACCAACTTTACCCATGGCCACGCCCTTTTCTGGGTGTGTACCGAATTCTGCCCATCAGATGTTGGAGGGTATGTATTAAAAGAACAGGACACTACAGGCTGCTCCCTCTGTATAATTATACCAAGAGGACACCACAGGCTGCTCCCCTGTATAGTAACAAGAGGACACCACAGGCTGCACTTCGCCGTGGCAACGCAGCACTGCTGCGGCTCCAGCCTCTCTGCCCTGCTTTGCTTTACCGCACCGCTGTTGGTGCCTTCCTCCGAGTATCTAGCCTCTGTCCTCCGCCACACACACGTTGTCCGTCACACTGCAGTCCCATGTATCAGGACAGAGGAAGTGAATGCAATACAGGCGGCCGGCCCCTGCACATGTTTCTTCCCAGGAGGTGTCCTCATGCAGGAGGCCGGCAGCCATGTTCCTGTAGCCGCGGCGCCGCTACAGAATAGGACTGACAGGACAGGACAAAGCAGTAGTTAAAATACCAGGTGGCCCACAACAGTACAGAGCGGCCCAGGGGGCACATGGCACTCTGCCTCCTGGCCCAGTCCGCCCCTGCTCAGCACCATTAATCATTGTCACATTGGCAGATAGGCGAAGCTGCAGCACTACCTCCCTCCCATGCACAAAACCTTTAGCCCTGCCTGTTGCATTTAAGGAACGATAAAGGCCAGCTGTGCGGATTTGGGAGGTGCAATGGCTACAGAGGAAGAAGCCGGGGAGAAAATACTGAGCACTGGGGAATCTGAGGACAGGAAGAAACAGCAGGAAAAAAGGGGGGCGGGAGGGGGGGGCACAGAGGATTAGGCCATTGATGTCATATTCAGAAATGGGGAGGATGGGAAGCATACAGCCTCCCAAGGATGCCCACCAGCAGTAGAGGAGTACAGGTGGACAGCGCGGTCAGGAATACCAAAAGAAAAGCCTGCAGCTTAATTACACAAGTTGTCTCACATTAAAGAAGTGAGAGTCAAGATAGCTGCTGGGAATAAAAAGTCAGAGCAGGGGGGGGACAGACAAATTCTGTGGCCTAGTGGAACCCCAGCATGGCGACAACTAGTACTGCTGAAAGCGGCACCAGAAACGAGTGTGCTGCAGATGCAATGCATACTGTACAATTAGCCATCCATTGGCACTAGCTGATTGGTTGCTATGGGCAACATCTATTTTCTGTCTCATGAAGGTTTCTGGAAACATTCCCGTGAACAATATTACTACTTGGGTAAAATTAGTTCACGATATTTGCACACACTGAAAAAATGTATTTTGTTTATTTATGACGACTGGCCATGAAGTGTTGGAGTAGAACTAAACACGCAGATATTATTATTATTATTATTATTATTATTAGTAGTAGTAGTAGTAGTAGTAGTAGTGGTAGTAGTAGTAGTAGTAGTAGTAGTAATAGTAGTAGTAGTAGTAGTAGTAGTGGTAGTAGTAGCAGCAGCAGCAGTAGTAGTAGTAGTAGTAGTAGTGGTAGTAGTTGTAGTAATAGTAGTAGTAGTAGTAGTAGTAGTAGTAGTAGTGGTAGTAGTAGTAGTAGTAGTAGTAGTAGTAGTAGTAGTAGCAGCAGCAGGTAGTAGTAGTAGTAGTAGTAGTAATAGTAGTAGTAGTAGTAGTAGTAGTAGTGGTAGTAGTAGCAGCAGTAGTAGTAGTAGTAGTAGTAGTAGTAGTTGTAGTAATAGTAGTAGTAGTAGTAGTAGTAGTAGTGGTAGTAGTAGCAGCAGTAGTAGTAGTAGTAGTAGTAGTAGTAGTTGTAGTAATAGTAGTAGTAGTAGTAGTAGTAGTAGTAGTTGTAGTAATAGTAGTAGTAGTAGTAGTAGTAGTAGTAGTAGTAGTAGTAGTAGTAGTAGTAGTAGTAGTAGTAGTAGTGGTAGTAGTAGTAGTAGTAGTAGTAGTAGTAGTAGTAGTAGTAGTAGTAGTAGTAGTAGTAGCAGCAGCAGGTGGTAGTAGTAGTAGTAGTAGTATTAAGGTTGATATTGAATTAACATATTAATTTTTTTTTAAAACAGACCCCAGGCGGAGGTGATGGTCTTCTCAAAGCCATCACCCATTCCTCTCCCACCTACATATCTGATTGTATCTCTCTTTACACTCCCTCCCACCCGCCCTCTCCGCTCCACAAATGCACTTCCTCCCATTCCTGCATCCAAGATTTTAGCCGTTGTGCTCCGTATCTCTGGAATTTTCTACCTCTCCCTATCAGAATCGTCAAACTTTAAACAGGCCCTCCAAGACCCACTTCTTCATTAATACCAGAAAATAATAATACATCTTTCATCCTTACTTTCTGTTTTGCTCACTTTTACCCCTTCTGTGTCACTCCTGTCTGTCTTATCCTCCCCATTAGAATGTAAGTGCTCACGTGCAGGGCCCTCTCTCCTCATGTGCTTCTCTTAGAATACATATATCTCTGCCACCCTGATAATTGCTTCAGTGATCTGTCCCCTGATGGAACTGTCTATTTACCATGTCTTGCCCATGATCGGATCCCCTCCACACACCACTGCTTGGATCCCCTCCACACGCCGCTGCCCAGGTCCCCTGCACATGCCGCCCGCTGCCCGAGTCCCCTGCACACGCCGCTGCCCGTGTCCCCTGCACACGCCGCTGCCCGGGTCCCTTGCACATGCCGCTGCCCGGGTCACCTCAACCCGCCGCTCCCCGGGTCCCCTCCACCCGTCGCTGCCCGGATCCCCTCCACCCTCCGCTGCCCGGATCCCCGCCACCTGAAGGAGGCTAGGTATTTGCGATGCTAGGGGGGTGGGGGAATGTGCCATGTGTATGTGCCAGGATGAGGCTTGGTATGTGCAATCCTGCGGGGGTTAAAAGGAGGCTGGTATAATGTGCCATCCTAGGGCTTGGGGAAGGAGGCTGGGTATATGGCATGTTAGGTATCTGCCAACCAACACCATACACTCTATTTAATATAAATCCCTATATTTATTTTGCATTGTTGCCCAGTAGGTGGTGATAGACATGCACAGAAGGTGGTGATAGAATGCCCCTCCAATGGTGCACACCCTAATTAAATGGGCTGCGTACACCTACAGAGGGTATCATTCTCTTCTTTGCTGCCAGATCACCATCCGCAGGATTCTGGTGGATGGGGATCAGGCAAACGGGGACGGGCCGTGGATGCTCAAACCGCCTCGACGTGTGCGCGCCCCATTCTGCCAGACGGGGATGGCGGTAGTCGCGATGGGAGCCCCTCTGATGAGAGCGGACCTGTCGTTATGCAGTAACCTACCAGAAAGAATGGAAAGCTCTGACACAGAACGTAAGGGAAATATCTGACCTGTGTATTCAGGAGTCTAATATCAGGCATATTGACAATGCTAACAAAAGCATTGATTATAGCAGAGGCAATGTAAACTTGCCTGATGATTTTGTAGAATACACAGATAATAAGAGATAAAGGTTTGAACCTGTGCAAACGTTGGGTGCAATTACTGTACAGTATGTGCTATAACTGTGCACTATTATAGTGTCTGCCCAGATTCCTGGCACAACATATATTGGACTTCGAACAACATATGTCAGGAGAATGCACTGGAAGGGGAGGTGTTAATGTCATGGGTACCACAGGCAAATGTGCTTCTGGTGCGCTCATAGTGTTATTCTGTACTGGTATTCCAGGGTTGCCGACCCTCCCGGAATTACCGGGAGTCTCCCGAAAATCGGGTCCCCCTCCTGGCCCCCCGGAAGGGTGGGCAACCCTCCCGGACCCCCACTGAGCCCCCCGATCGCAGCATTTAAATGCCTCAATCCGCGGGTCTCAGAGGAGGGGGCGGAGCTAAAATGACACTCGTGTCATTTTAGCCCCGCCCCCTCCATGGAGATCAGTGATTTCTTCTATTTCCCGTAATGGGGACAGGGCTTAATGACGTCACAGTCAAGCCCCGCCCCCCGAACGGGTAATGAAAGTCTCCTCTCCGGGCTTCTCCCGGAGAGGAGCATTTGAAAGTCGGCAACCCTGTGGTATTCACAGGTCTCATTTTTAATTTGCCTAATTTTTGTCCCTAATTTTTGTCCCTATTATTTCAGTGAAATAAGATGTGTTCTGATCTTCATCTAAGTCTCAATATACAAACACAGTCGGCTTAAACTAGTAACACACAATGATGCCCCTTTCCCACTGCAGCTAAAAAACGGTAAATTGCCGATTTTCAGCGCAATTTACCATTTAAGGCTGCAGTGGGAAAGTGCTAGAGTTGAAATACCGTTTAAAGCTAAATGGTATTTCAACCCGTTTTTAAAGCAGAGTCCTACACGTTAAAATAACGTTTAAGAGGCAGTGGGAATGCCTCTTAAACGTTATTTAGCCTCCAGGCAGTCCCAGTGCCTGATGAGACCTAGTAGTTCTCACTTTGTGCATGTGTAATGAGTGCACATGCATAATAAAGAGCCACTCATTACATATGCACATATGTAATGAGCGGCTCATTATTATGCACGTGCACTCATTACATATGTGCAAAGTGAGAACTACTAGTTCTCATCAGGCACTGGGACTGCCTGTACCCTGCATGGACCCCCACTGCCCTGCATCCCCGTGCAGGTAAGTACAAGGGGAGTGGTGGTGGGGGCACAGGGCAGGTACGGGGGGTTAGGCACTCTTTACACTTGGGGGGGGGGGATTAGGCACTCTTTACACTGGGGGGGGGGGGGGGTTAGGCACTCTACATTTTACACGGTTCACTGCAATGGGAATGGTACTTAAATGGTATTTAAAACGGTAATCTGCTGCAGTGGGAATGCTAATACCGTTTTAAATACCATTTAAGATTACCAGTACTTTAAACTGGTCTGCAGTGGGAAAGCAGCATTACATTCTATGTTCTCTTGTTTTTATTGAACACATCATGTAAACATTCACAGTCAAGTTTTAACCAATTGAACATTATCCTCGTTATGGAAAATGCCCAGGTGCCCTCCAAAACGTGGTAGATATATAGGGGGGGGGGGGGTGGGAGGGCAGTCGGCTTTATCCCCCCTCTGCCTCACAGTGGGAGTTCCATCACCCTCTGCCTGGCACCTCCTTCCCCCTGGCAGCGGCAGTGGCAGCTGGCTCCCCCTCCCTCCGCTGGCTCCAGGCAGCTCTGTCCTACATATACGCCACTGTGTCTATGGCACTACAGGCGGCATTATGTTTTTAGCACTACAGGCGGCATTATGTATGTGGCACTATGGGGGGTGGTTTTATGTGGCACTACGGGGGACAGTGGCACTTATTTAGATCAGATCGCAGTACAAATTTGCTCTCAAAATGGGCAAAACCATGTGCACTGCAGGTGGGGCAGATGTAACATGTGCAGAGAGAGTTAGATTTGGGTGAGTTATTTTGTTTCTGTGCAGGGTTAATACTGGCTGCATTATTTTTACAATGCAATTTACATTTCAGTTTCAACAAACCCCACCCAAATTTAACTCTCTCTGCACAGGTTACATCTGCCCCACCTGCAGTGCACATGGTTTTGCCCATTTTGAGAACAAATTTGTGCTGCTATCAGATCTGAATAAGGGACAATATGCATGTGGCACTATGGGGGCATTATATGTGTGGCACTATGGTGGGCATTATGCATGTGGCACTATGGGGGCATTATATGTGTGGCACTATGGGGGGCATTATGTATGTGGCACTATGAGGGAAATATGCATGTGGCACTACAGGGGGCATTATGAATGTGGCACTATGGGGCGTCAGTATGTGGCGCATTATGAGTGGAAGCAGCGCTGCAACTGCAGGCATTATATGCATTAAGTGGTGCTGCTACTGGGGGCATTATACATGTACACAGCCGGTGTATACCCTGCTGGATCCCCGGGCATCCAGCACCTGCTGTTTGAATTAAATAAATAAAACCAGGAGCCAGGATAAGTGGACAGGCGGGGACCCTGCGCCCCCCAAAAAATGGCTGACATCATAGAGGAGACAGATATTAGAGGTCTTACTGCACCTATAGAATCTGTCAGGGCACCCAGAGTTACCCGGAAGTGCAGATTCCAGAAGCACTGGTACGATGTGCACCTGCATTCCCGGGCAATGAGCATGTTATCCTATCTGTGCAATGAGCATGTTATCCCCAGGCAGTGAGCATGTAATCCCCCAGACAACGAGTATGTAATCCCCCTGGGCAATGAGGCTGTAAGCCCCCATGCAATGAGCATGTGACTACCTATTCAACGAGCATGTAGTCGATGTGTCAATGAGCATGCAGGGCATCAAACATGTAACTCCTGACAACGAGCATGTAGGTAAGCGCACTTATATGGCATAATATGTAATGGCCATTATGGTGTGTGGCATAAGGTGTAATGAGCAATAAGGTGTATGGTATGGTATAATATGTAATGGGCATTACAGTGTGTGGTACAATGTGTAGTGGGTATTTCGGTGTGTGGCATAATGTGTAATAGGCAACTCAGTGTGGGGTATAATGTGTAATGGGCATGAAGGTGTGTGGCATAATGTGTAATGGGCTTTAAATGTGTGAAATGTGTTTAAATGTGTGTGTGTTTGGGGGGGGGGGGGACGACGACGACCATATTTTTGCACCTGGGCCCATAACTCACTTGTGGGCCCAAGTGCAAAAATATGCTCTCTGAGCTCATCTGTAATTATCAACCATTATAATTGCCATAGCTTCTTCTAGGTTTCGATGTACTGTATTTCCTCCATACACAGTATATATTTCCTTTACTGTATGTACCAATTACATATAGCTGTTTCTGTTATGTTACATACTGTAAACTTTAAATACTCACCCTATTGCCCTATGTAAAACATTTCTATATAATATTATACATCAGTATATTTGCTCCTATTACCCCATAATAATGCACCATTTAATTCTTCCTATTACTCCCCAAGGACATACAACCGTTCTTTCCTAGTAACCCTCTTATTACAGCTGTATATTCGTTTGTGCTACCACTATTCAATATTCTTACATTTCACAATATTGAAATATCCTTAACAAACCTCCCTGTCTACAAACACAACACACTTTATATATATAAATATATATATTTTCCAATCATGCACCTAATGATGTTAATAATTGCTTAACATAACGGCTGGAGTCAGGGTTTATCAGCAGCACATAATACATTCTGCCATAGACATACTCTTTATGATGGCGTCACACAAAAAAGATTTGATAAAGAACCACTCCCTTTGTCCTTCGCTGTACAGTATATACATACAATTTGCTTCTTATAACCAAGAGGTTTTCAGCCCTGTATTGGATTTAGGAGCTGAAGACCGGTGGAGGCAGGAGATGGGGCTGAGTCTCAGATCATTCGTTCTACTAGCCCTGTGCATGATTGGTAAGGAAGAACATTGTGTTCACTAGTTAGAGACTAAGAGGGGACATTTATTAAGAGATGGGGGTTCTATTTGACATGAGTTGTTGCTATGGGCAACCTTCTGGGCAGAATCTACTTCTCATTTATTTAGCAGTTTCTACAAGATATCGGATTGGTTGCCACTATCTGAAATGGAACTTTCATTTTAGTAAATTTCCCCCTAAAGGTTAGATTTACTAAAACTTCTAAAAATGAAAAGAGGGGATGTTGGACCATAGCAAACCATTAGATCATTTTCAAGGCTTCAATAAAGAAATGATAGACATAAACTGATTGATTAGTTGCTATGGGCAACATTCACTTCTTCATTTTTTAGAAATGTTAGTACATTTTCCTCCTATTCTTATCCCACACATCTTAGTAAATTTCCCCCATTGTATTAACCCTTGGTGTGCCAAGTGAATTTGTCAAAATAGGTGTAAAAACCTTTTGTATCCATCATAATGACCTGTAATGTTATTTTATATAGGAAGTATATATTTTTTTTCACAAAAAAAATTTATTTGAATTTATTTTAACAAATGTGAGTGACGATGGGATATTTATTGGATATGTTGAACATCTCTCACAGAAATGTTGGCACTCAAATGGTTAAGAAATTGGGCGAGATTCATGCAAGTAAAAAATGCTGCCAAACCTCCAAAAATGCCGTATTTGGAGGTTTGGCCGCAGCCCTCATATGCACCATGTCCGGAATGCGGTACAGTTCGGGGCTTGGATGCAGTGGGCAACGTGTATTTGGAATCTTCGTTGCCCATAGAAGCCTTACAGTTGTTCTTTGGTATACAGATGTGTGCCTGTTCATACTCTGGGTAAGTGCATGCGCATTGTGGCAGCGATTACCCAGAGCTAAGACTATTCTCCATGCCTCCCTATAGAAGTCCATGCGTACACATGCACCCGCGGATATTCATGGGCACACTATTAGCGGCAAACGGGATGCATTTGTCGTAAAACATTTGTAGGATAATAAAGGACACATCTGATTTAGGACTTTTTTAGATTTAGGTTTCAGCAAATTACTGTTTACTATGCTAACATGGGACTGCCATGAATTATACGTGATTTACATACAAATTCTTATAAGCTCATTTATATCTATTTATATCAGATGCATTAGAGGTAACAGCCTCATCATTAGAGTAACTAGAATTTTTGCGCCAATCTGCCAATTAAATTTCGGAAGCGGGACAGGGGATCTACAGCAAAAAGATAGAACACCATTAGGTCGACACCATTAGTTTGACAAGCAAAAGGTCGACATGCAAAAGGGTTGACATGGAAAAATGTTGACATGCCAAAAAAGGTCGACATGCCAAAAAAGGTCGACATGCAAAAAGGTCGACAGTCAAAAGGCCAACATGGCGTTTTTCCCTCTTTTTTTACTCGATTGTCGACACAGTCGACATGGACACAGTTTGAAGTGCACTGCATCCCCTCGCATCGCTCGCTGTGCTCGAATGCTTGGGGGACGGTGCCTCGCTACGCTCGGCACATTATTTTATTCTCCTTCTACGCCCTAGTGGATGGTAGGGCATGAAATACCCCCTGTCGGCACATGTCGGTTTAAAAAAACAGTGAAAAACCCAATGTTGACTTTTTGACTGTCGACCTTTTTGCACGTAGACCTTTCTGCATGTCGACCTTTTTCATGTCGACCTTTTTTTTGCATGTCAACCTTTTTGCTTGTCGATTTAATGGTGTCGACCTAATGGTGTTCTATCTTTTTGCTGTAGATCCCTTGTCCGGATACCTTAAATTTCCGGTGCCCTCATACTTTTATTATAATTTTTTTACCTAAATTCTCGTTGCCAGGGGTTACATGCTCTTTGACAGGAGTTACATGCTCATTGCCAGGGGTTACATGCACATTGCTAGGGGTTTCATGCTCTTTGCTAGGGGTTACATTCTCATTGCTATCGGTTACATGCTCATTGCCAGGGGTTACATGCTCTTTGACAGGAGTTACATGCTCGTTGCCAGGGGTTACATTCTCATTGCTGTGGGTTACATGCTCATTTGCAGGGGTTATATGCTTGTAGCCAGGGGTTTTATGTTCATTTCCAGGGATTTCTTATTTATTGCCAGTGTTGTTGTTTTTGTTTGCTTGTTAACAGAGGGTTCCATGCTCGCTGAGGTACCGGACGTTGCCTGGCTTGGTTGTGCAATTAGCATTACTTGATCTTTAACCTTCTTTTGTTTTAAGCTTATCTGGTTGCCAGGCCCATGGTGTGACCAGCATACACATCTCTGTGGTGGGACCCCTTTTTGGGCCCCTGGCGGAGTCAGGATTGCGGTTGTTAGTGGCTGTGAACCTAATCTGGACCCAATCAATGACCTCTACCCCCTCTATGTTATGTAACTTTGGCATATTTTACTTCCTAACCCACTTTGTGCAGTGGCCAGACCCCTTTGTGGCCCCCAGAACCCCAACAGTATTTTTTTCCAGACTGTTAGTGAAATCTGTACCAAGTTTGGTGTCAATTGCTCCAGGCATTTCGAAGGCACACATTAGGGATGAGCACATTTGGATCCTAGAGATCCAAACACACCCGAACTTACCTGATCAGAGGGGCATCCGAGCTGTTCACTTCTGTCCCACCACGAGCCAAAAACAAGGCCGAATGTCATCTTCATTCAGTCGGATTTTTGCAAAACCTGGTTTCTATATCAGTCCCGGCTTCCGGCGCCATATCAGTTTGCATGTGAAATTCAGAAAGCACAGATGTGTCCATGCCATACCTCCCAACATATGAAAGCAGGCTGGCAGGACATCTTACGCACCTACGGTGCGTTGCTAAATCTTAGGGGCGTGGTCTACCAAAAAGGGGGCATGGCCTGTACCTGCGCCGCTGCCGCGAGGCACACCCCGTATACGATGCTATGGGGGCATGCTCAGCAGCTCCATGAGCTGCTGGCTATGCCCCCAGTCCCTCTGGCTACAAGAATAGATGCTGTTCACGGACGACAGGGGTGACTCCCAACTGCCCCTCAACCGCCCCCGCCGTGGGACACTACCGGCCACAGGAGGGATGGGGGACGTTGGGAGGTATGCCATGCTGTCTGCAGACTGGAAAGCTATAGGGGCTGCAGGGAGAAACAAATGGGGGAAAAACTAATGGGGATCAACTAATAGGGAACTTACAGGCTGCCTAACATAATGGGGGCTGCTTAAGGGAGACAACTACTGATGGGGAAAACAAAAGGATACATATACTAAGGCATACCTCCCAACTTCTGCGAAGGCGGGACGGTGTGCAAATTTTGGGGTGTGTGGCCTATTGGAAAGGGGGCGCGGCCTATACTCAATGCTGTCTTGAGTCGCCCCCTTTCCACCTGTTTGCAGACTATAGGGGGGGACTCCCAACTGCCCCCCCCCCCCCCCCCCGCCGCGGGACACTGCCGGCGGCTGGAGGGACGCGGGAATGTCCCAAAATATCGGGACGTTCCCGCGATAAGCGGGACAGTTGGGAGGTATGACTAAGGGGGAGCTACTGAGCAGGAAACTAGTAAAGGCCAGGGTACAACTACTAAGGGGAAACTACAAGTGGAGGAACTGTACAACTACTAAGGGGGAACTACTGATGGTACAACTACTAAGGGGGCATTACTAAGGGTACTTTTTGGGGGGCACTTCTAAGGGGGGCTGCTATATGGGACAACTAAGGAGTTCTGGAAAAAAAAGTTTTTTTTATTTTTACTGTTGGGCTGCCCGGTATCAGTCCAGCTGTGCTGCCCAGTGTGCCGTATCAGTACAGCTGTGTTGCCCAGTGTCCCGTATCAGTCCAGGGGAGCTGCCCCCTCCCCTTTTTTATTAATTCAAAGAAAAAAAATAGTTTTTTTTTTCTACTGCAAGGGCTGTTAAAGCTGCCGTATCAATCCAGGGGTGCCGCCATTTTCTTACTAAAAGAATAAAAAACTTTTTTTTATCTTTTTACTGCACGAGTGTTACCATGTGTGCTGCAAAATTCCATGTGTGCTGTAATAAAGTCAGGGGTGCCGCCATCTTTGCCGTATAATTCCATGTGTGCCACCATGTGTGCTGTATCAAGTCAGGGGTGCCACCATCTGTGCTGTATAATTCCTGGGGTGAACCAAGTCTGCGGTGTATAATTCATGGGTTATTGCCGTGTGCCGTATCAGTCCAGGGGTGATGCAAAGTGGGGCATATTAGTCCAGTGTTTGTGCCACCCACCTGTGTGGCTTAGCATACTTATCCAGCTACCTCGGTGCAACCTTTTGGCCTAAAATCAATATTGTGAGCTGTTCAGAATAAACTAGAAATGAGTGGAAATTAATGTTATTGAGGTTAATAATAGCGTAGGAGCAAAGATAAACCCAAATTCTGCAATTTTAGCGGTTTTTATGCTTTTTTCAAAAAAGTCTGTCACTTGCAGGGCAGGGGATCACAGGCAGATACAGAGAAGAGAGAGCGGGGAGGCAGGCTGTAACATATAGGGCAGTATTCAATGTGGCCGACGAGGGGGTTAAACAGCGGGGATCACCAAAAACAAGTGTTAACCCCTGCGTCAGCCACTCAGCCTATTCAATGTTCCAGGGGAACTCGAGCTGTCAGATGACGGCGAGGATTCCCCCAAACAGCGAGGCTCTCGGCGAATGCAGGGAGCCTGCTGCAAGCCTCGCTGTTTTAGAGGCCGCACGCACCGTTTCCACGTCGCTGCAAAACCTAGCCACGTGGAAACGGTGTGTGCAGGGGGTCAGTTCAATACTGACTCTGCGAGCTGTGACAGCGAGCAAAAAGCAATGAATATACCCCATGGACTTGGCACTTGGCAGACACATGCATGGGAAAGGGAGGAAGTAGGTTCTCACTTAGTAGGGTGGGTGAAAAAGTATCAGGTTCCCCCGACCCTCCACCCCACCCAGTTACCTAAGTTACCTGCTCCTGAGAGGCCATACTGTGGGCTCTGCACCAGCACCCCCGTCCGTGCACGGAAGACTTCCAGCGGCCATCCTTCTCTCTGCTGTGCTGGATACTTGCTCTGTGCCGCGCTCCCTCCTGCGTCGCTGCGCAGCATACAATCATAATGGAGCCACAGCTGCACCTGTGAAGGAGCCGCGGCTGCAGCGCCCTCTAGTCTGGCGCAACAGGCAGCCTGCCCTGCATGATCTCCTGCCATGTCACTTCAAAAGTGCCAGATACCCCACTACTTCATTATAAAATTCAAAGGGGGTGCAGGCAGTGCAGAAACTACAGCGGATGCAGGGGATTACCTGCTGGGGTCATCGGGCCCCCCCAAGTGGCCGAGCCCCATAAGCCGTCTATACATTTATTTGGCTTGAACCTTAACATACACTTTAAGCTAGCTTAACTAAAGAATAACTGACGCTGACACAATAAAGACACGGACACCATAACAATTAGATTTAAAGGTCATATAGTATTTATTATGTGGTATGACCCTTCTTCGTAAAGGGCTGGCAATAAGGCGCCACGGATGACCAGCTCTAGTCACATCAAAAAATGGCGGCGACTTAAACGCCCCAACTGACTGATATTAACATGGGGACGACTGAGACGGCCCCATCCGACTAAGGCACAACCTAACGCTGGGAAGTCTCACCACCCCTTCTCTGGCTGGTGTGGACACTCCGCTGACGAAGTGCCCACAGCGCCCCCCCGCAAAGGCAGGACACCCCGCCGTCTTTCCCGGGGGTAGTGCCTCCCAGCGCCCTCTCATGCCACAAGTGACCGCTGGACCGTGACGCCCTACCGCCCCAGTTCTGGAAATGGTAAATGTACCAAAGAATGGACTATAAATTGAGATGCCGAAGGCAAGGGAGAGTGGGTGGGGCTGAAATATTTCTTCAAGAGGAAGTACTTCCTGAAAGGACCTGCCTATATACCCCTCTCCTAAGCTCACGCCCCTAAGCTCTCCCATGGGCTAACCACAAAACTAAAACTAACTTAGTCAACTAGCAGTCATTAACTCTTTCCTGCCAACCCCAAAAATGTAAGCCTCTTAAGTACGCTCTGGCTTAGGCAGCCCTCGCTTTATCTAAGCCGTCTATACATTTATTTGGCTTGAACCTTAGCATACACTTTAAGCTAGCTTAACTAAAGCATAACTGACGCTGACACAATAAAGACACGGACACCATAACAATTAGATTTAAAGGTCATATAGTATTTATTATGTGGTATGACCCTTCTTCGTAAAGGGCTGGCAATAAGGCGCCACGATGACCAGCTCTAGTCACATCAAAAAATGGCGGCGACTTAAACGCCCCAACTGACTGATATTAACATGGGGACGACTGAGACGGCCCCATCCGACTAAGGCACAACCTAACGCTGGGAAGTCTCACCACCCCTTCTCTGGCTGGTGTGGACAGCCATGGGCTAACCACAAAACTGAAACTAACTTAGTCAACTAGCAGTCATTAACTCTTTCCTGCCAACCCAAAAAATGTAAGCCTCTTAAGTACGCTCTGGCTTAGGCAGCCCTCGCTTTATCTAGCAGTTGTATCCCCTGCACCCTCTAGCGACCGTATCTCATTGGGAGGGAGACAAAGCCATACCCATATCAGGTTGCCATTTAGAAGCAAGCTTACTCCAACATTTATCAGCTGAGTGACGTATCAAATTAGCAAAGAAATAATTAGTTAATTAGTTTTAAAAGGGGAGGTACCTAAAGTACACATAAAAGAGCCATTAATGTAATCTGTATCTTAAGAAGGGGAGACTGCAACAGAAACAGTCTAAGGGGTAACTTTATCAAGATGGGGGTTTTATTGCAGATGGGAGGTTGCTATAGCAACCAATCAGTTTATCTATTATCTTTTAGAAGATGCTAAGTAAATAAGAAGTAGAATCTGATTGGTTGCTATGGGAAACATGCCATCTTCTATAGATCTCCCATCCTATTAAATTTACCCCGGGATATAGTGTCTGGCTTGTGGGCATATGTAGAACTGGGAACGTGGAAGATGGTATTTGTTATACAGTTGTGAAAGGGGTGTGGACCAAAAGATCAACAAGATTGACAGCCAATATGTCAATACCAAAAGGTTGACGCAATGTTATCAGACGCAATATTGACATTAACTAAAGATCAACGCAAGCAAAAGGCAGTCTACTCGTAGTCTATGTGGATTGTAAATCATGAAAAAGTCAAAGAGAAAAAAATATAAAAAAAACTTGTGTCAACCTTGTGTCAACCTTTTCCCTAAAGCGGAGACGGACAGGGTTCCTGTCACCCCGCCGCCCAGAAACTGAGACGCACGTGCGTGTGAGACGCACGGGCGTCTCAGTCAGATGGAGCGCCTCGCTGAGACAATCTGGCGATTCCCCAGCAAGAGGAAGCCCGGCTCCATCTGTATATTTTTGGACTGTGGGAGGAAACCAGAGTACCCGGAATTGAACCTTTGAGGAATACTTGTAGATAATATCGGGCATGGTTATGATGCAACTGCAGGGATTTGGAGAGAGATTCCCACTGATGGTATCTGTAATCCAGCAGTTCTCCAACTGTGGGTCCTGACCCCCAACTGGGTCCTGACATTCTCAATATGGGGTCACGACTCCTTGTTGCTGACCATCAGGCTGATATCAGTTAGTGATTCAAGGAGTCTGAAAAATCTGTTCAATTATCTACTGTTAAGGTGTCCATACACTTGTAAGATTTATCTTCAGATCTGGCTGGTAGGAACAAAAACATGGTTATGGATGAGTGACAGTTTGTCAGTTTTCCAGCATTTCCAAGCAAATGGTCAACTGTCATTTGCTCTCATCCATAACCATGTTTTTGTTCCAACCAGACAGATCTGCAGATAAATCTGCGTGTGTATGGCCACCTTTAGACTCCTCCCGTAATATTGTGCCTCCACAATGCTGCCATGTACTGTATGTGCTGTCTGCTGACTACCCCTGTGATGTGATCAGGGCTGCAGAGAGGGGGGGGGAGCAGGTACAGTTTACCCGGCCCCAGGCCTGTCAGGGGAGCCTGGGTCTGGACACACACACACACACACTTTTTTTTTTTATTTGGTGGCTGGGTGCTTTGTGTCTGCTGCCTCCCTGCATGCATGAGACCCATCTCTGGAAGTCAGCATGTATGCAATGACAGAGCATGTACTGTAACTCCATTTCAACAAGCATGTTAACCCCTGGCAACGCATGTAACCCATGGCAGAGCAGGTTAACCCCATGGCAATGGGCATGTTAACCCCTGGCAGAGCATGTAACTCCGGGCAGAGCATGTAAACCCATGGCAACAAGCATGTTAACCCCTGGCAGAGCATGTTAACCCCTGGCATCAAGCATGAGCACAGATTGTAAGCTTGCGAGCAGGGCCCTCCTACCTCCATGTCGGATTGTATCTACCCAGGTTGTTTAATCACTGTTGTTTCCAATTGTAAAGCGCAAAGGAATACTGTATGCTGCGCTATATAAGAAACTGTACATAAATAAATTATAAATTTAGGTAAGCTGAACTTACTGTATGTGGCATAAAATATGTGGTATATGTAATAGGCATTACAGTGTGTTGCATAATATGTAATGAGCATTATGGTGCATGGAATGACATGTAATTGTCATTATGGCATGTGGTAAAATATGTAAGATATTAAGGTGTTAAGACATAATGGGCCTTATTCTGGTTGGTGCGGCCGGGCCGTACGCGTACGTTCCGGGGTTTTTCATGATCTGCGCATGTGCAGATTCGCTAATGCGCAGGCGCGACCACTGAACAACGCTTACGGACGGGTCTCAACGTGCGAAAAAACCTGTACGCGAGTGTACGGGTATTGGGGGCGGCATAGGGGCGTGTTGAGGGGAGCGGCCGAAATAATGAGGGAAAATGGGCGTAAATATGGGCGTACAAGGGGGTGTGCACCAAAAATGAGCGGTGCTACTACCGCACGATCGACTAAAGCACCGTTCATTTCGGACACCAGACAAGCGCCCGCCAACCGCCAGCTCAGACCACCCCTACAGATACCGCATGCCAGCGTGCGGCTGAGTTTGCTAATTAACGCTGATTACTACTCAAACACATACACCTGAATGTAATAAGCAATGCTGCAGTCTATTAAGTCCAAACCATTATTTCACTGCCTGCAAGCCACACACACAGCACGCAAACACATTGGAAGCTTATGTTTCTATACTTCTCCACATTTAAAGGTTTGTTTAATTTAAGGTTAGAATCTTTTTAAGACCTGCTTATATACGCTAAGGTAGGTATTTGCTAAACAGTTAGACTCATTCACTACGTGCTTTCATAGACTTTACGCAGTAGCACACTCAATCTACACAAGTCGACATGTGTCAACGTGTTCACTCTAATACTAACATAGGTTTTGTATTTAGGATACAATAACATAAACCACATCTAACACCTACAAAGGATGTTTCAGCAATGTTTTAAGCCCATGACCACTATTTTGCACACAATCTTTGTATAGTACCCAAAATAATGACCTGTACCACTATCTCATCTGCTATGATTTGGATTTGACTACACTCTGGATGTAAGATGCCACCAATCACATTATTGCACTCTCATCTCTCTAACAAAGGATTCCTACATCTGCTTATGACACTGTAAAATCATATATATTTAAAAAGTTATGCATGTTTGTTCACAAGCTAATTTATCATGTTTGGCCCATTCACACATCTTTTTTTAGGGAGGACACATATGCATTCCTACACAAATGTACCTTTTCACCCTTGTTTGTCTGCCTCACCCACTCCATGAGGAAAGCATTGTTCTGGATCTGCTTTTACCTACTACTGTAGGAGCTACCTCACCTGCACACAAACTGCTTTCTCACCTATTAAGTTGCTCTGCACATGTGCTGACACAAACTAATTAGCAGGGAAAAGTTGGATAGGAACATGGGAATGGCCATGGAGAGGGTTACACATGGGAAACTTCTACCACACTTCCACAAATGTTCAAAAATACCCTGGTCAGTAAGTACACATAAATCTAGTATTTGTTTCACACAAGAAATGACACATACCACAATTTTGATTTAATTTGTAAAATAAATTTATTTGCTGTTCAGCATCACAGCTTATTTCACACTTTAATGTGAGAAATCAAATAAACAAATAAAATAGACACACAAATAATAAAACAGCCAGAACAAGAGGTTGCATATCTCCAAACATGTGTTACCCTGCAAATGCAATGGTGAAAGAAATGGGGACACCAGAATACGTACTGCAACAACCAGGGTGAATACTAAGCAAGATACACACCACCACAAATTTATCCTGCATTTGTAGAGGTCAAAATACGAACTTTCATGCCCATGGCACGCAAATGGATAGATGGCCAACTCAGGAAGCGGATGTCCAGTGCAATTTAAACATTTGGGGTCCAACCACAGAGGAAGTGAACCAGGTCTTATTATTTGGGCCCTTTTTTCCCCCTTTTAGATGGGGCCTTGGGGACAGGGGCCTTTGGCTCAGCTGCCTTGCGGCGTCTTCCCCTAGTCGACACAGGAGGGTCAGCAGAGGTGGAAGGTTGGGGAGCAGCTTGGGGTGGGGCAGCAGATGGGGGATTGTCCCTTAGGGACCTGGCGGTGGACAGCTGCTCCGCAAGAAGTTCATTCTGGCGGCTGAGGTGTTGGCCAATGCTTACTATGCCAGCCGCCAGAGTGTCGTTAATGCGGGTCAAGGCCTCACACTGCAGCCTGTTTGTGGCCTTCCACTCCGCCAGAAATTCCGCCACCTGCTGCTGACGGATCGCAGCATCCACCCCTTGCTGCTCGATCCTCTCCAGCGTCACCATCATGCTCTCTTCCCATGTCTCCTGTGGCTGGGGCTGGGGGTGTCTTCTTGGTGGAGGATGGACCACTTGCTCCACCTGTGGCTCTGCAGAGGAAGATGCTGCCGGTACATCCTGGGTTTCTGCTTCTTCTAGGATAAGAATTGAAAACAATGTCACCATCACATACGCAATAAAAAATATCTTTCTAAATACAATGCATTACTGTGACTTACCATCAAAAGCAGCAGCAAAGACCTCCGCCGGGAGCTCACTGTCCATATTGGAGATCCCCCTGACCTCCCCCACATCAATCACGTCTAAGGAGTCCTGCTCCAGGGGGGTATACTCCAAATGGTCAGGCATAGGACCTCTCCCGGTGGACATGCTGTGATTGTACCGGTCAGTCATCTTCCTCTTCAGTGTACTTTTGAAGTCAGTCCACCTACAAGTTTAAAAATACAAATATCACCATGAGATATGTGCACCACTGTGCTACGTGTAGGGTTACCACCTAGTCCCTTAAATTCCGGACACATGTTAATTACACAGGTTCTGTGGCAGTTTAAAATTAGGTGAAGTGGAGTCTTGAAGTCAGCCAGCCACAGAACCTGTGTAATTAATATGTGTCCGGAATTAAAGGGGCTATGTGGTACCCCTAGCTACGTGACATTTCCTAGTGTGGGTGATCTTATGTTTTTTGGCCATATGTGTCCCACACACACATTCATGTCTCAATTAGGAGGCATTTCAGTGTCTCATCTCATTCATTAGGCCACTAAATGCACATACATACATCACTATGCAGAAATGACATCATCCATGGCCAAATTAGGCACCTCCACCTGGTGTGAAACTACACATTCCACCATAGCTTGACAATGTGGTTATTATGGAGTAATTTAACTATAGAATGGCATACTGGGATGTGTAGTTTCTCACCAGCTACATGTGCACAGTTTGGTCATTCTTGTTTCAGTAGCATCATATGGAACATGTTACAACAACTCTTTCAAAAACACACTTTCTCTTGTCCCATCACATACTTAACATGAGCAGAACTGTGCCCATAACCTCACATCACACCAATGGTGCATGTTTCATATATCAATGTGGGTTATTAGACATGGTTGTGTTCACATGTGACATTGAAGTGTAGCACTATCTACAAACACACCTTTCTATTAGTCTCAAAACATACATGTAACATATGTACACACATATGACATCAGGGGGACAAAGACCAGGGCAATTTTTCAGCAGTCTCCAGCAGGAACTGAGGCCCTTATTCTAGTTCACTCTTTCTGCCCAAATATTTCTTTGATGGACAAAACCATGTGCACTGCAGGTGAGGCAGGTGTAAAACCCCACCCAAATCTGATTATCTCTGCACAAGTAACACCTGCCTCACCTGCAGTGCACATGGTTTTGTCCATCTAAGAAATATTTGGGCAGAAAGAGTGAACTAGAATAAGGGCCTCAGTTCCTGCTGGAGACTGCTGAAAAATAGCCCTGACAAACACACTAACCTTTTCTTCACCGCGTCCCAATTTCTGACCACTGGTGCTACCTGGTTCACTTCCTCTGTGATCTTCTCCCAAAGGTTTCTCCTTGCACTGGCACTAGGCTTCCTGGTTGCCAATTCAATCCATTTGCGTGCCCTGGGCACTAGAATTCGCATTTCGGCCTCTACAAATGCAGGGTTTCTCTTTCTGGTGGTGGTATCCTGCTCAGTCCTCACCCTAGATGTTGCAGCTCGTTTTCTGGTGGCCCCAGTTCTCTCACCATGCACCTGCTGGGTCACACCTGTTTGGAGAGATGCAACCTCTTGTTCTGGCTGGTTGCTTGGCCCTTGTGGAGCTGGTGGAGGTTCAACAGGGCCTGTTACTGAGGGGCCCGCTTGATCTTGCAGGCTACTCCTCTCTTGGGCCCTCCTTCTCCGCTCCTGTTCCCTCTTGTTCAGTGCATCAAGCAGGGATTGTGCTGTAGCTCTCTGCAGAGCGTCCTCAGCTGTGGAATCGTCTGAGTCAGACATGTTTGCAGCAATTGTGGGCTGCATCTGACTGAATATTTATATGTTAATCTCCCGCCATGAACAAGGGGGCGTATATTTTTCCACGCAATGTAGATGCAAATTTACGCCGATATTTCCCGCCGATAATTCCCGCTTAAATTACGCAGGTCTCAACGCACCTGATCAATCACCTGTATATGCACATACACAGGTTGTGGAGCATTGTGGGCTACATCGTGAAATGTGTGCACCTGTCATTCCAATGATGAGTGTTGTCAGCTGGTATCTGTTGGAGTTCGTGTATGCTTTGTGAGTCACATTTCATAACATCACGTTACAATGCTTTCCTTACATATGTAATGTGTATGAAATTGTCATACAGCAACATGTCGCATTGTGGCCCTTTAAGCAGCGTAGTTATAAGTAGAGGGTTGCGTGTATTATTTTCCGCACACTGTAAATACAGTACTCCTCTCCATGAATATCGGTGTATCGTGCCCCCTTTAAGCAGCGTAGTTATAAGTAGAGGGTTGCGTGTATTATTTTCCGCACACTGTAAATACAGTACTCCTCTCCATGGATATCGGTGTATCGTGCCCCCTTTAAGCAGCGTAGTTATAAGTAGAGGGTTGCGTGTATTATTTTCCGCACACTGTAAATACAGTACTTCTCTCTTCATTGAATGCATGCTGTTGGTTGTGGTGTGTGTATATCGGAACGGTCCGCGTAAGTTTCTATTCGCATCCAGTTTGTTAATGTAAGAGGGATTAATAAAGTTAATACCAAACAAACAATTTTTTCGACCAATCAGCAAGCACCAAAAGTGATATATGTACCTGCAATTATTAACTGCGCCATAGGCACTATGACTTGTAACAGAGCTAGGCCGTTTTCCACCCCTGAGCTGTTGGCCCTGGTTGACGTAATGGACCGTCACCTGGGGCCCAGGGGCCCATATGTAAGCAATGCGGACAAGCGGCGGGCGTATACTGCTGCCCGCCGCCTGATATTCTCGACGACCGGCGTCCGCAGAAGCCTGGGGCAGGTTGAGCGGCGCTGGTCAGACCTGTGCCGGCGGCAGCCAGTTTTTCTCAACACCCTTCGCCGCCATATTGCCCGATGTAAGTTTTGATTACTAGTATGTCAGCGTTTTTTAGCAATGTTTTGTGTACTTTTTATAAATATGTTCCTGAGTATGGGGGTGTATATGGGGGTGTATATGGGGGTGTATATGGGTGTATATGGGGGGTATATGGGGGTATATGGGGGGTATATGGGGTGTATATGGGGGTATATGGGGGGTATATGGGGTGTATATGGGGGTATATGGGGGGTATATGGGGGGTATATGGGTGTATATGGGGGGTATATGGGGGGTATATGGGGTGTATATGGGGGTATATGGGGGTATATGGGGGGTATATGGGGGGTATATGGGGGGGATATGGGGGGGATATGGGGGGTATATGGGTGTATAGGGGGTGTATAGGGGGGGTTTAAGTAGTTGCTCAGTTTTTGGGTGTAGGATATCAATTAGTTTGCATGATAAATGTCTGAAATATCACAGCAATGATAATTTTGAAGGTTATGAGCATGACTAATGTGAATTTTTCTTTCCCCCTTTTTTATGAAACCCAATCTTCGACTTCTATGCCATCAACATGAACATTTCAGCACGGGCAAGAGCCCGCAGAGAAGCCCGGGAGCAGGCACGCCGGGACCAGGCAGCCCAGGAGCAGCCGGAAGAGGAGGAGGAAGAGGAGGAGGAAGAGGAGAAGGAAGAGGAGAAGGAAAAGGAGGAGGAAGAGGAGGAGGAAGAGGAGAAGGAAGAGGAGGAGGAAGAGGAGGAGGAGGAAGAAGAGGAGGAAGAGGAGAAGGAAGAGGAGGAGGAAGAGGAGGAGGAAGAGGAGAAGGAAGAGGAGGAGGAAGAGGAGGAGGAAGAAGAGGAGGAAGAAGAGGAGACACTGGCTGTAGCTGGGGCCCACACAATTTCTCCATCCCCTTCCCCCTCCCCAACCCCCACCCCCACCCCCTCCCCAACCCCCACCCCCTCCCCCTCCCCAACCCCCACCCCCTCCTCAACCCCCACCCCCACCCCCTCCCCCTCCCCAACACTGGAGACACTGGCTGTAGCTGGGGCCCACACAATTTCTCCATCCCCTTCCCCCTCCCCAACCCCCACCCCCTCCCCAACCCCCACCCCCACCCCCTCCTCAACCCCCACCCCCACCCCCTCCCCCTCCCCAACACTGGAGACACTGGCTGTAGCTGGGGCCCACACAATTTCTCCATCCCCTTCCCCCTCCCCAACCCCCACCCCCACCCCCTCCCCAACCCCCACCCCCACCCCCTCCCCCTTGCTCATGACCACCCCAAACACCGCACAGCCAACCAGCGGGGACCAGGATGGCTCAAGTAGCCGTAAGTAAATAATGTGTATAATGTTGACCTACACATTTCTACACATCAAAAATCACAACAACCACATATGTGTATCCAACATCAACATTAGTTGAAACATATCACTGCAGGCCGACCATAAGGTGTGTCCTGTCCTTCTCCAGGAACAAGGGTCCCCTTGGTGATATTTTTGAGTGTGGCCTTGAATAATTGACATAACAGTACATCCAATGAGATATCCGACATTAGTGGTGTGGTAGTTATGTGGCTCCAGGTGTTGGGTAACTCCAGTTCCCAGCATGATGTGCAACACAGGGCCGGATTATAATGGAGGCACAAGGGGTCAGTGCCCCTGGGCCCCCCTCTAGTTAGGGGCCCCCTGTGGTTGGCATGTATTTAAAAAAAAAAATTGATTTGTTTTGTATTTTTTGTTTTTAGCTAAAGGTTTTGTCCATGGGTGGGGTAGTGCTGCAGCTTCACCTATCTGCCAATGTGACAATGATTTATGGTGCTGAACATCAGGAGCCAAGGCACACTGATTGCACAAGTGTGCAGTGCATTTCTGGGACTTGACTAAGTCCCCTGACACTTTGCACCAGAGGACAGAGGCTGAGAAGTTTGTGCTGAGCTCTGATTGGTGGAGCTCATTACATGCTTCTCAGGTCCATGGAGAACAGCAGCAGCAGCTTAGTCATGGGAGGGTTTTTAATCAGAGGCAGCAATAGGACTGTGAGGTCTCCTCCAGAGTAAGGGGCAGAGGGACAAACACAGGCTTTTCATGTGGTGTGTGTGTGTGTGTGTGTGTGTGTGTGTGTGTATGTATATATATATATATATATACAGTGGCGTAACTATCGTAAGGCAGCCCCCGCTGCCGCTTGGGGGAGCGGGCGGCAGCGGGGGCGCCGGACTGGGCTGGGGGGCAGGGTGCCTCGTGCTCCCGGGGCCACTACATATTCGCAAACAGTAATTGTAGAACGCCGGCCGCTCTGTCTGTGGCTGTGCTACAATACAGTCGGAGGCTGCAGCTCCGCCTCCCTGAGATTCTTCCTCACAGATGAATCTATGTAGCAGCAGCACATGCGGCTGAATGGCCGCACCGCTGCGGAAGAGAAGGCTGCTGTGTGAGGAAGGAAGAAGCTTAGGGAGGCGGAGCTACAAGCTGTAGCTTCCGATTGTATTGCAGCACAGCCACAGACAGAGAGGCCTGCTGTGGTGTGCTGAGGCTGCTCCCTCTTTGCTCCTTGGGCTGTCAGTGCCGCGGAGAGAACAGCTGCTGCTTTATGACCAGTGCTCCTGCCCGGTGCCTGTGAACGCTGCAGAATCTGCCTGCTACTCGTCAGGAGACACAAGTCTTGCAGCCCAGCACAGAGGTACTCATCGTGGAGGGGAGGTATTGCATATAACTGAACTTCATATGCAAAGTATATGTGTACAGTTTGTGTTAGTGTGCCCCTGCATTGGTCCCTATACAATACATATGTTTGTGTGTGTCACCCCTGGTCCCTATACAATGTGTACTGGTGTCAGTGTGCCTCTGACCCCTATATAATGTGTGTGTGTTTGTGTCAATGTGCTCCTGGTCCCTATAGAATGTATATGTGTGTGTCAGTGTATCCATGGTCCATGTACAATGTATGTGCTTGTGTGTCAGTGTGCCCCTGGTACCTGGGTACCAGAGCCAGCCCTAGGCATAGGCAAACTAGGCAAATGCCTAGGGCATTTGGAATGCCAAGGGGCGTCCACCCCAAGCCTAGGGCCGGCTCATTTATGTCAGCAAGTTACTGGGGCATCGGAACACCTGGCCGGCTCACACTGCCCCTTGCTTGGCCGAACAGAAGCAACAGGAAGCTGCGATCAGGCAGGCAGCAACATGAAGTGTAATGACAGATTGAGGGCTGCTGCGGTGCTGCGCATTCCCCCAGCCCTGCTCATATGCAAGGTATTTCTTGCCTGGCTGTAATTTATTAGTATGCCGCTCTATGGGTAGCCGTCCGCAGGGCAGCTCAGAAAGCTGGCCTTTGCCCACAGCAAGAGCTGGTGCAGAAAGGGGCCATACAGTCCAACTTTCCTCCTCTCCTCACCTAATCTCTACCAGGTCCACCTCCCTTTCGTAAATTTTTCTTTCAGCCGCTGCCTCTGGGCTGCCATAGCAGACCCTGATTCTCGACACCCCCCCCCCCCACTCTATGCTCCATCCCCCCCTGCTGCTATTTTATGATCTAGGGGGTGTCACCACTTTATTTCATTAGCACCATAAGGATCTTAGTGATCCCCTGGGTGAGCCCTTCAGCTGCTGCTTGCTGCCTGGCATCCCGCACCTCTAAATGTCGGCGACGCTGCAGCGCTGTCTGGAAAATAGAGTTAGGACACTGGGAGGACATGCAGGAAGCAGAGAAGACCAGAAGACTGAGGAGCCGATGAGGGTACAGCTGCTTAAGGTGAGTTACAGGTCTTCAGGTGTCTTCACACAGAAATGGTGAAGAGGGGGAGGGGATTGTCTGTAGGGAACTGGGAGGATAATGATATACTGTATAGGGAGATTTATTAGTCTGAGGGTTCACTGTGGGATAAAGAGGGGTCAGGAGTGTAATGGTGGATATATAGAGGGGTCAGTAATGTAGTGCTTGGTATAGAAGGGTCAGCAGTGTAGTGGCGGGTATAGAGGGGTCAGTAGTGTAGCGGTGGGTATAAAGGGATCCGTAGTGTAGTGGTGGGTATAGAGGGATCAATAGCGTAATGGTGGGTATAGAGGGATCCGTAATGTAGTGGTGGGTATAGAGGGGTCAGTAGTATAGTGGTGGGTATAGAGGGGTCAGTAATGTAGTGGTGGGTATAGAGGGGTCAGTAGTGTAGTGGTGAGTATAGAGCATGATTTTATAATGTTCTTAAACAAGTGTGTTTATAAGATATAGATAGATGGATGAGCGCGGCTACATCTATCTATCTATCGACTCCCCTGACAATAGAGTGGTGATATCACCTGTGTGGAAATTTCGACCAGGTGGGCAAATTAGGAGCAACAAACGGAGGGAAATGGTGGCGATCGGAGATAGCTACATCTGTGTATTCGCATATTATACACACACACACGATAGGGGCAGCAGTCAAGTTATTTGCCTAGGGCATCAAATTGGTTAGGGCATACTCTGCTGTGTACCCCTAGTCCCTGTGCAATATATCTGTGTGTGTGTTGTGGTGTGGGAGATGGTAGCAGCCACCCTATTTTTCTTACACTGTCTCTACCTCTTGTTCTCTCCCTGACACTGTCTCTCTCTGATTGACTCTCTCCCTGACACCCTCTTTGTATCTACCTGACGCTCTCGTTTCCCTCCCTTTTTCTCTCTTGCCCCCCCCCCATTCTCATCCCTTTCTCTCTCTTTCTCCCTGTACCCCTTTTTCTCTCATTTCCTATTTTTCCATGAAATCTTCTCTTTCCTTCCTCCCTGACCACTTCTCCATATTTTTCTCACCCTTCTCTCTCACCCTCTGTGTCTCTCACTCTCCTCACTTTCTTTTTCTGTCTTGCTCCCTTAACAGACATTGTAAAGACAAAGGGGTAGGGTTCCCCATCACAATTTTGCTATGGGGCCCACAGAGTTCTAATTACACCCCTGCACGTATATGTGTTGGCGTGGGAGGACAGACGGGTTGTTGTGAGAAAGGCTGCCCAGGTCTCTTAGCAAAGAGGTGGTACCGAAATGCTGCTGCATTTTGTCCTTGCACTGGTAGAAAAGCTGGGCCACTTGATTTAATTTGCCCCCACAGGCTAAACGTTGCCACTGGGGCATGAAAGAAAATTTAATAGGCAGGGTGTGTGTGAGTGTGTGTGTGTGTGTGTGTGTGTGTGTGTGTGTGTGGAGGAGAAGTTGATGAACATGCAAGATTTTCCCTATATACTGTAAGGTCTTTGGTACTTTCTATATCCATGCCTCTTTCTTTTATTTACCTCTGCCACAATCTCCATTTGTCCCTCTAGGCACCCCTCTCCCCACTCTTCCTTCCTCATCTATACATCTGCTACCTCCTCATCCTCATGTGTGCCTGCGCCTCCCCCATCCATGGCTGGTGGCTGCCATTAAAAGTGACCAACAGAAACAAGAATTATGGCAGGTAAGCACAATTTACACACACACTGTGATATATATATATATGTGTGTGTGTGTGTGTGTGTGTGTGTGTGTGTGTGTGTGTGAGATGTGTCGTTACATTGTGTCATATTGTGAAAGGGGTCCTACGGTGAGTGGCATATAGTGTAAGGTGCATTATGAGGGGGAAGGGGGGGGGGGGGGGCGCCAGAAAGTTTTTTGGCAGGGGGGAGCAGAATTTATAGTTACGCCACTGTATATATATATATATCCCCTGCAGTTAACCATTAACCAAGTTTACTCTGTGTTTTGACAGTATAATTTTCTCCCATGCAGTGTGCGGCCAGTAATGACAAGTGCAAGGGGGCCCCCCGGTCTAAAGTACCCCGGGCCCCCCAAAGGCTTAATCAGGCACTGGTGCAACATAAATGTAGAGATTGTTTTGGTAATAGTGTGTGAGGCCATGCGGATGCATGCTTTACAAACATAGCTGTAGGCCTATAATTTGTACAGCAATGTCCTAAATTTAAAATAGTAAGGAGTGCTTAAGCCACAACAATCTCATAACCCTTAAATAGCACAGGCTAATTGTGAGGTTAGAGGACAGTCCCCCAAAACCAAAGTACCAATTGGGATACAGCATACATTCATTGATGAAGGAGTAATTGAATTAATGTTATTTACTATGTACAGTATGTGTGTGTTAACATATTATTTTTTAGTACTGTGTTTACAGCAGACCCATCTTCAATGTAGTTTAAAAATGTATGTGGCCTTCACACATAACTCTGAACTTTTTATTATGTACAAATACAACAAACATTTGTGTATGTTATATATTAATTTTTTTTTTTATCCCTTCTCTACAGACACTGGACAGCAGCAGGAGGAGGTGGCAGCCCTAATGCGGGAGATAGTACTGACCCTCCTGTACCTCCAAATACTGTTTGGCCTTCTGGAGGCCCGGATTTAATTTTTGTTTCCCCCCCCCCATCCCCCCCTTATTATTTTTGTCCGAAATAAAAGTTAATGTACAGTTCGCAATTGCCTGTGTTTTTACTAATAAATATGTTAGAGGGCTTGTAAGGGTAGGTACATACAGATGTGTACTGTAAGTTATACTTGTAATTTGAGGTGAGGGGTAATGATTGATGTGGGAATGTGTGTGTTTTTGGGTAAAATAACACATAGTGAAAATGCATGAATGTTTAATGTTGTTAGATTAAAACATCACACATAACATCAGGGTAGGTATACATGTTACACATTGTGGACAAAGAAATTATGGACATATTTAGTACATATACAGAAACACCAACATAACTTGATGTACAATTAACAGCAATATGGGGACACATAGATAGTGATTAAAATGCAACATTAGAACATAACAAATATACATGTAATGAGGGTTCAAATGTTGTTTTATTAGGTCTTTATTAAGGTAGACAATTGAGTTAATAGAAATCAATAATTGAATAACAAATAGATTAATTAATCAATTGTCAGATTTGTAGTTGAAAGGCAAGATTTGCAGGTCCATATATGTGAAGAGTATGGCAGCGTACACGGACGTACGCTCACTCTCACGAGCGGTGACATAAGCTGTGTTTTCCATTGAAAACAATAGGGACCCGTCCGTGCAAACTGGCGTACGCTCAGATCTCCGCAAGAAGTCGGTGGGGAGACGGACGAAAGACGTCCGTAAACGGCGCCGTACGCTCAGTTGTACGCCTGTTGTCGGAGTGCAAGGGCTGGGCCGTCCGCGTACGTTGCCGTACGCTCATTTGTACGCCACTCCCCTTCTACGGTATTTCTGCCCGTACGTAAGCGGCTGATTTGTGGGTGGACCTAACCCTAACGGCCGCGTACGGCTAGCGTACGTTAATGGCGAACGTACGCACGTTTGGCCGCTCCGATCAGAATAACCTCCAATGTGTTCTGGGCACTATGGTGTGTGGCATAATGTGTACTGGGCACTATGGTGTGTGGCATAATGTGTAATGGGCATTATGGCATGCAGTATAATATGTAATGGGAGTGTGACATGTGTAATAGTAATTACGGTGTAAATTTTTGGTGCGCACCTTTGGCGCGCACTGTCCCTCTATACACCTTGGAAGCAGTGGAATAACAGCAGGTCCACAGAACATGCAATGGCTTGGGGGAGGCAGTGCAGGCAGAGTGTGTGGGGAGCTCTGTCCGTGGGGGGCCCCGGGAAATTGTTTTACTGGGGCCCAGGATTTCTCTTGGTGGCCCTGGATATGATGACCTTCTGCAGTAACTTGCTGGGGACCTGTTATTATTTGTTATTGTCTGATGGGGTCCCAGAGCAAAATAGTTTGAGGATCCTTGCTGTAATCCAACACTTGCATAGAAAGATGCAACATCAGTTGCACTGTGGTCACAACATCGGGCCCCAGGGCAACCCTATGGTTAAAAATGTCTATTGCAAGTTAAAAATATCTATTGCAAATGAGCCCCCAGAGCCAGTACAGCTGCAGATATGTCGCAGTCACTGGTGAACACACCAACAAACCACTTGCGACATGTCCGGCATTTCACTAGCCAGGACTGTTACCTCCCACAAACATTCATTGTCTGTCAACAAATTTGCAGTGTGACTGCTAGTTTATGACCATCACAGGACATGTGTAAAGTGAATGAGATGCCTGCACAACACTGCAATAATCTCCTAAACTCAGAGATATAACTAGACCTTTTTGATGCCCTGGGCCAAAAAATAAAAAAACATACACACACTTTTTTTCCCAAAAGGTACATAAAGAAAGCATATAAATATGTGTTAAAAGCTTTTATAATGCTGTCATGACAAGGATTCAAACCCATGACATACCATATTGCAATCAGACACCTTACTCACGTCACCATTTGCTCCTGCAAGGAAGGTAAGAGAGTATTTTTAAATAGGTGCCTTACATAAAGAAGTGTGTGAGACTAAGGGAGCTTGGGAACTGTCAAGTTGCCAGTGAGATTAAGTAAAACAGAACAGCACCCCCTGTCTGTTGGTGTCCTGTGCGTTGGCATATGCCGCACCACCATTGGAACGGTCCTACTCAAGCCTATAGTATTCATTGCGAACACTTTGTTGTTTCCTCTAATTTAAGCCCATGGTGTTGAATTTTCATTCACCTCTATTTACTGTATTCTGCCAAGTTGGATTACCTGTGGTTACATATCCTGTACATAGGTCTGATTGTTTATCTACCCAAATTGTAATAAAAGCTAATGTTGTTTATTTGTCTCCCACAGCTCAGACTAAGAAGGCAAAGGATCAGTTTAAGCATCCAGCCTTGAGCAATAAGAGTAACAATGGCGAAACAGAAGATTTATTCACTAACTTCGACATGACAGAAACTGGTCTGAGGCAACCTGTGGAAGTTATAAATATAAAGCATTCACAAAGCATATCCAGATTAACTATTAGTGCATATATACCGCATAATAAAGATAATTATTCCAAAATTGTCAATACTACTATTGACTGTTCACCTACCAATGTTACATTTGGTGTCATAACACAGCATGACACAACAGGCTTACGATGTGGTGATCTAAACTCCAAGTCTTGCAGAGGCTACACTAATGAAACTCAGTTGATAGTAGATATAACAATGGAAGCTGGATATATTACGAAACAAATTTATTCCGTTGGAATAACCAATGAAAATATCTCTGTGGTATTAAACATTGGCAATAGTATTAATTTGACGGTAAAGACAAGTGCTGTTAACGCAAACACATTATCTACTTATGTTTTCATTTTGGGATCTACCACTGGAAATATAAGAACAGAATTTACCAGTTATGATTTTGATGATTCAAATGATTTAATCTCAACAATTGAAATTCAAACCCAGATCAAAATACTTCCTACTATAAGTAAGCCAACCAAGACTAGTAGTTATCCAACGACTTATCCAAAACAATCATCTGCACGTATTTTGACCAGCAATAAACCAGTATCTTCTTCCTCCACTGTGACAAGTATTGAACAAGCTATTGAACAATCGACAAGCATTTCCCGTACCATAATAAATCCTACAAATAGGACAAATGAGGAAACAACTTCAGTCAGTACGATCAATGTGCTTTCACCTACAGCAACCACAGAACAAACATCAACCAGTACAAAACCTAAGCCTTTAACTACAAGTACAGAGCCAACATCAACTAGTACTACAGCTACCATTGTAACTAGACGTGCAGAACCAACATCAGCAAGATCTACATCTCTCCCTTCATCTACACATGCAGAGCCAGCATCGGCGAGTTCTACATCTCTCCCTTCATCTACAAGAGAAGAAATAGTATCAACCAGTATTACATCTCTCCCTTCATCTACACAGGCAGAGCCAGCATCAATCAGTATAACATCTCTGCCTTCATCTAAAAGGGTAGAGCCATCATCATCGTCTAGTATAACCTATCTCCCTTCATCTACAAGTGCAGGACCAACATCAGCGAGTTCTACATCTCTCCCTTTATCTACAAGAGAAGAAATAGTATCAACCAGTATCAATACTCTCCCTTCATCAACACATGCAGTACCAATATCAGCGAGTTCTACATCTCTCCCTTCATCTACAAGTGCAGAACCAACATCAGCGAGTTCTACATCTCTCCCTTTATCTACAAGAGAAGAAATAGTATCAACCAGTATTACATCTCTCCCTTCATCAACACATGCAGTACCAATATCAGCGAGTTCTACATCTCTCCCTTCATCTACAAGAGAAGAAATAGTATCAACCAGTATTACATCTCTCCCTTCATCTACACAGGCAGAGCCAGCATCAATCAGTATAACATCTCTGCCTTCATCTAAAAGGGTAGAGCCATCATCATCGTCTAGTATAACCTATCTCCCTTCATCTACAAGTGCAGGACCAACATCAGCAAGTTCTACATCTCCCCCTTCATCTACAAGAGAAGAAATAGTATCAACCAGTATTACATCTCTCCCTTCATCTACACATGCAGTACCAATATCAGCGAGTTCAACATCTCTCCCTTCATCTACAAGTGCAGAACCAACATCAGCGAGTTCTACATCTCTCCCTTTATCTACAAGAGAAGAAATAGTATCAACCAGTATTACATCTCTCCCTTCATCAACACATGCAGTACCAATATCAGCGAGTTCTACATCTCTCCCTTCATCTACAAGTGCAGGACCAACATCACCAAGTTCTACATCTCTCCCTTCATCTTCAAGAGAAGAAATAGTATCAACCAGTATTACATCTCTCCCTTCATCTACACATGCAGAACCAACATCAGCGAGTTCTACATCTCTCCCTTCATCTACAACAGAAGAAATAGTATCAACCAGTACAACATCTCTCCCTTCATCTACAAATGCAGGACCAACATCAGCGAGTTCTACATCTCCCCCTTCATCTACAAGAGAAGAAATAGTATCAACCAGTACTACATCTCTCCCTTCATCTACACATGCAGTACCAATATCAGCGAGTTCAACATCTCTCCCTTCATCTACAAGTGCAGAACCAACATCAGCGAGTTCAACATCTCTCCCTTTATCTACAAGAGAAGAAATAGTATCAACCAGTATTACATCTCTCCCTTCATCTACACATGCAGTACCAATATCAGCGAGTTCTACATCTCTCCCTTCATCTACAAGAGAAGAAATAGTATCAACCAGTATTACATCTCTCCCTTCATCTACACAGGCAGAGCCAGCATCAATCAGTATAACATCTTTGCCTTCATCTAAAAGGGTAGAGCCATCATCATCGTCTAGTATAACCTATCTCCCTTCATCTACAAATGCAGGACCAACATCAGCGAGTTCTACATCTCCCCCTTCATCTACAAGAGAAGAAATAGTATCAACCAGTACTACATCTCTCCCTTCATCTACACATGCAGTACCAATATCAGCGAGTTCTACATCTCTCCCTTCATCTACAAATGCAGGACCAACATCAGCGAGTTCTACATCTCCCCCTTCATCTACAAGAGAAGAAATAGTATCAACCAGTACTACATCTCTCCCTTCATCTACACATGCAGTACCAATATCAGCGAGTTCAACATCTCTACCTTCATCTACAAGTGCAGAACTAACATCAGCGAGTTCAACATCTCTCCCTTTATCTACAAGAGAAGAAATAGTATCAACCAGTATTACATCTCTCCCTTCATCTACACATGCAGTACCAATATCAGCGAGTTCTACATCTCTCTCTTCATCTACAAGAGAAGAAATAGTATCAACCAGTATTACATCTCTCCCTTCATCTACACAGGCAGAGCCAGCATCAATCAGTATAACATCTCTGCCTTCATCTAAAAGGGTAGAGCCATCATCATCGTCTAGTATAACCTATCTCCCTTCATCTACAAGTGCAGGACCAACATCAGCAAGTTCTACATCTCCCCCTTCATCTACAAGAGAAGAAATAGTATCAACCAGTATTACATCTCTCCCTTCATCTACACATGCAGTACCAATATCAGCGAGTTCAACATATTTCCCTTCATCTACAAGTGCAGAACCAACATCAGCGAGTTCTACATCTCTCCCTTTATCTACAAGAGAAGAAATAGTATCAACCAGTATTACATCTCTCCCTTCATCAACACATGCAGTACCAATATCAGCGAGTTCTACATCTCTCCCTTCATCTACAAGTGCAGGACCAATATCAGCGAGTTCTACATCTCTCCCTTCATCTACAAGTGCAGGACCAACATCAGCGAGTTCTACATCTCTCCCTTCATCTACAAGTGCAGAATCAACATCACCAAGTTCTACATCTCTCCCTTCATCTTCAAGAGAAGAAATAGTATCAACCAGTATTACATCTCTCCCTTCATCTACACATGCAGAACCAACATCAGCGAGTTCTACATCTATCCCTTCATCTACAACAGAAGAAATAGTATCAACCAGTACAACATCTCTCCCTTCATCTACAAATGCAGGACCAACATCAGCGAGTTCTAGATATCTCCCTTCATCTACAAGAGAAGAAATAGTATCAACCAGTACTACATCTCTCCCTTCATCTACACATGCAGTACCAATATCAGCAAGTTCAACATCTCTCCCTTCATCTACAAGTGCAGAACCAACATCAGCGAGTTCAACATCTCTCCCTTTATCTACAAGAGAAGAAATAGTATCAACCAGTATTACATCTCTCCCTTCATCTACACATGCAGTACCAATATCAGCGAGTTCTACATCTCTCTCTTCATCTACAAGAGAAGAAATAGTATCAACCAGTATTACATCTCTCCCTTCATCTACACAGGCAGAGCCAGCATCAATCAGTATAACATCTCTGCCTTCATCTAAAAGGGTAGAGCCATCATCATCGTCTAGTATAACCTATCTCCCTTCATCTACAAGTGCAGGACCAACATCAGCAAGTTCTACATCTCCCCCTTCATCTACAAGAGAAGAAATAGTATCAACCAGTATTACATCTCTCCCTTCATCTACACATGCAGTACCAATATCAGCGAGTTCAACATATCTCCCTTCATCTACAAGTGCAGAACCAACATCAGCGAGTTCTACATCTCTCCCTTTATCTACAAGAGAAGAAATAGTATCAACCAGTATTACATCTCTCCCTTCATCAACACATGCAGTACCAATATCAGCGAGTTCTACATCTCTCCCTTCATCTACAAGTGCAGGACCAATATCAGCGAGTTCTACATCTCTCCCTTCATCTACAAGTGCAGGACCAACATCAGCGAGTTCTACATCTCTCCCTTCATCTACAAGTGCAGAATCAACATCACCAAGTTCTACATCTCTCCCTTCATCTTCAAGAGAAGAAATAGTATCAACCAGTATTACATCTCTCCCTTCATCTACACATGCAGAACCAACATCAGCGAGTTCTACATCTATCCCTTCATCTACAACAGAAGAAATAGTATCAACCAGTACAACATCTTTCCCTTCATCTACAAATGCAGGACCAACATCAGCGAGTTCTAGATATCTCCCTTTATCTACAAGAGAAGAAATAGTATCAACCAGTATTACATCTCTCCCTTCATCAACACATGCAGTACCAATATCAGCGAGTTCAACATCTCTCCCTTCATCTACAAGTGCAGAACCAACATCAGCGAGTTCTACATCTCTCCCTTTATCTACAAGAGAAGAAATAGTATCAACCAGTATTACATCTCTCCCTTCATCAACACATGCAGTACCAATATCAGCGAGTTCTACATCTCTCCCTTCAGCTACAAGTGCAGAACCAACATCAACTAGTACTACAGCTACCATTCTAACTAGTCATGCAGAACCAACATCAGCACATTCTACATCTCTCCCTTCATCTAAAAGTGCAGAGCCATCATCATCGTCTACTATAACCTATCTCTCTTTATCTACAAGTGCAGAGCCAACATCAACAAGCACTACATCTCTCCCTTCATCAACAAGTGCAGAACCAACATCAGCAAGTTCTACATCTCTCCCATCATCTGCAATTGCAGAATCAACATCACCAAGTTCTACATCTCTCCCTTCATCTTCAAGAGAAGAAATAGTATCAACCAATATTACATCTCTCCCTTCATCTACACATGCAGAACCAACATCAGCAAGTTCTACATCTCTCCCTTCATCTACAACAGAAGAAATAGTATCAACCAGTACAACATCTCTCCCTTCATCTACAAGTGCAGAACCAACATCAGCAAGTTCTAAATTTCTCCATTCATCTACCAGGGAAGAAAGAGTATCAAACAGTATTACATCTCTCCCTTCATCTACAAGTGCAGAACCAACATTAGCGAAATCTACATTTCTCCCTTCATCTACAAGAGAAGAAATAGTATCAACCAGTATTACATCTCACCCTTCATCTATACGTGCAGAATCAAAATCAGCTAATTCTACATCTCTCCCTTTATCTACAAGAGAAGAGACTTTATCAACCAGCACTACATCTCTCCCTTCATCTACAAGAGCAGAACCAAAATCAGTGAGTTCCACATCTCTCCCTTCATTTACAAGAGAAGAAAAAGTATCAACCGGTAGTACATCTCTCCCTTCATCTACAAGAGAAGAAATAGTATCAACCAGTACTACATCTCTCCATACATCTACAAATGCAGAACCAACATCAGTGAGTTCTACATCTCTCCCTTCATCTACAAGAGAAGAAAGAGTATCAACCAGTACTATATCTCTCCATACATCTACACATGCGGAAACAACATCAGCGAGTTCCACATCTCTCACTTCATCTACAAGAGAAGAAATAGTATCAACCAGTATAACATCAGCACATTCTACATCTCTCCCTTCATCTACAAGTGCAGAGCCAACATCAACAAGCACAACATCTCTCCCTTCATCAACAAGTGCAGAACCAACATCAGCGAGTTCTACATCTCTCCAATCATCTGCAATTGCAGAACCAACATCAGCAAGTTCTACATCTCTCCCTTCATCTACCAGAGAAGAAAGAGTATCAAACAGTATTACATCTCTCCCTTCATCAACAAGTGCAGAACCAACATCAGCGAGTACTATATCTCTCCCTTCATCTACAAGTGCAGAACCAACATCAGCAAGTTTTAAATTTCTCCATTCATCTACCAGAGAAGAAAGAGTATCAAACAGTATTACATCTCTCCCTTCATCTACAATTGCAGAACCAACATCAGCGAGTTTTACATCTCTCCCTTCATCTACAAAAGAAGAAATAGTATCAACCAGTACTACATCTCTTCATACATCTACAAATGCAGAACCAACATCAGCGAGTTCTACATCTCTCCCTTCATCTACAAGAGAAGAAATAGTATCAACCAGTACTATATCTCTCCATACATCTACACATGCGGAACCAACATCAGCAAGTTCTTCATCTATCCCTTCATCTACAAGAGAAGAAATATTATCAACCAGTATAACATCTCTCCCTTCATCTACAAGTGCAGAACCAACCTCAGCAAGTTCCACATCTCTCACTTCATCTACAAGAGAAGAAATAGTATCAACCAGTATAACACCTCTCCCTTTATCTACACGTGCAGAACCAACATCAGCAAGTTCTACATCTCTCCCTTCATCTACAAGAGAAGAAATAGTATCAACCAGTACTACATATCTCCCTTTATCTACACGTGCAGAGACAGCATCAATCACTATAACATCTCTCCCTTCATCTAAAAGTGCAGAGCCATCATCATCGTTTACTATAACCTATCTCCTTTTATCTACAAGTGCAGAGCCAACATTAACCAGCACTACATCTCTCCCTTCATCTACAAGTGCAGAACCAACATCAGCGAGTTCTACTCTCCCTTTATCTACAAGAGAAGAAATAGTATCAACCAGTACTACATCTCTCCCTACATCTGTACGTGCAGAACCGACATCAGCAAGTTCTACATCTATCCCTTCATCTACAAGAGAAGAAATAGTATCAACCAGTGCTACATCTCTCCCTTCATCTACAAGTGCAGAACCAACATCAGCGAGTTCCACGTTTCTCACTTCATCTACAAGAGAAGAAATAGTATCAACCAGTACAAAATCTCTCTCTTCATTTACAAGTACAGAGCCAATATCAACCGATATTACATCTATCCTTTTATCTACAATTACTGAGCCAGCACCAACCAATACTACAAATCTTCCTACATCTGCAGGTGAAAAGCAAAAAGTAACCCGCACTACTGTTCTCCCTTCATCAAAAAGTGCCGAGCCAACATCAATCAATACTACAACTCTCCCTTCATCTGCAAATACACCACTAAAATCAACTAATACTAAATGTATCCCTTCATCTACAAGTGCAGAACCAACATCAATCAGTACAGAGTCAATATCTACCAGTACTACAACTCCTTCGTCATCTACAAGTGCAGAACCAACATCAATCAGTACAGAGTCAATATCTACCAGTACTACAACTCCTACTTCATCTACAAGTGCAGAAATAACATCAACCAGTTTTAAATCTCTACCTTCATCTAATAGTACAGTGCCAACATTAGCAAGTATTAGATCTCTCCCTTCATCCACAAGAACAGAGGCAATACCAACCATTACTATATCTCTATCTTTATCTACAAGTGGTGAGCCAACATTAACCAGATCTAAATCATTTACTTCATCTACAAGTGCTGAGACAGGATCAAATTATACTATATCTCTTCCTTCATTTACAAATACAGAGTCAACACCAGCAAATACTAATGATCTCCTGTCATCTACTAGTGCAGAACCAATATCAACCAGTACTATATTTCACCCTTTATCTACAAATGCAGAGCTAACATTAACCAATACTAATTCCTTCCCTTTATCTACAATTGCACAGCCATTATCAACCATTACTGCATCTCTAGATTCATCTACAAGAACAAAGCCAATATCAACCAGTACTACATCTATCCCTTTATCTACGAGTGCACAGCCAGGACCAACCAGTACTGCATCTCTCGCTACATCTACAAGTAAAGAGCTAACATCTATCAGTATTAAATCTCTCCCTTTATCTACAAGTACAGAGTCATCATCACCCAATACTAATTATCTCCTGTCATCTTCTAGTGCAGAGCAAACATCAACCACTCCTACATCTCGCCCTTCATCTACAAGAAAAGAGCATATGTCATCCTATACTAAATCACTAACTTCATCTAAAAGTTCTGAGACAAAGTCAACTTATATTATATTTTTCCCTTTCTATATAAGTACAGAGCCAACACCAACCAGTACTAGATCTCTCACTTCATCTGCAAGAACAAAAATAATATCAACCAGTACTACATCTCTCCTTTTATCTAAAAGTACAGAGCCAACATCAACCAGTACTACATATCTCCCTTCATCTACAAGTACAGAGCCAACATCAACCAGTGCTACATATCTCTCTTATTTTACAAGTATAATGCCTAAATCAATAAGTAATACTTCACTCCCTTCATCTACAAGTGCAGAACGAACATCATCTAGTACTACATCTGTCCCTTCATCCACAAGTACAGAGCCTATGTCAACCACTACTAAAACACTCCCTCCATCTAAAAGTACAGTGGCATGGTCAACGTTTACTAGATTTCTCTCTTCATATATAAGTGCAGAGCCAACAACAACCAGTACTACATATTTCCCTTCATCTACAAGTACAGAGTCAACATCAACCAGTGCTACATTACTTTCAACTACAGTTACAGAGCCTACATCAATCAGTTCTACTTTACTCCCTTCATCTACAAGTGCAGAGTCAACATCAACCATTACTACATCTCTCCATTGGTCTAAAAACGCAGAGCCATCATCTACCAGAACTAAATCTCTCCCTTCATTTACAATATCAGAGCTAATATCAACCAATACTTCATCTCTGCCTTCATCTTCAAGTATAGAGTCAACTTCAACCAGTATTACTACTATCACGTCATCTACAAGAGCAGGTCCAACATCAATCAGTACTAGATTTCATCCTTCAACTACAATTGCAGAGCCAGCACCAACCACCTCAAAACCAATCCCTCATCATTCATCTAAAATTGCAGTTACAAGATCAACTAGTACAACACCTCTCGCTTCATTTACAAGTAGAGAACCATTATCCACCATTACTACATATCTCCCTTCATCTACAAGTGAAGAACTAACATCAACTAATACGCCATCTTTGCCTTCATCTACAAGTATAGAGGAAACATCAACCAGTACTACATCTCTCCCTTCATTCACAAGAACAGAGCAAATATCAACCAATACTTCATCTCTGCCTTTATCTACAAGTACAGAGTCAACAGCAACCAGTACTACTACTCTCCCTCCATCCACAAGTATGGAGACAACATCTACCAGTACTGTATCTGCCCTTTTATCTAAAAGTGGAGAACTAACATCAACCACTACTAATTCACTCCCTTACTCTAGAAGTGCAGTGACAAGATCAACCAGTACTACATCTCTCCCTTTGACTAAAAGTACAGAACCAACATCAACCAGTAGTACATATCTCCCTGCATCTACAAGAACAGAGTCAACATCAACCAGTACTACATTTCTGCCTTTATCTACAAATAGAGAGTCAACATCAACCAATACTTCTACTCTTCCTTCATCCACAAGTACAGAGACAACATATACCAGTACTGAATCTCCCCTTTCATTTAAGAGTGCAGAACGAACATCTACCACTACTAAATCACTCCCTTCATCTAAGAGTGCAGATACAAGATCAACCAGTACTACATCTCTCCCTTTAACTAAAAGTACAGAGTCAACATCAACCAGTACTACTTCTCTCCTTTCATATACAAGAACAGGGCCAACATCAATCAAAACTAGATTTCATCCTTCATCTACAATTGCAGAGCCAGCATCAACCAGTACTAGATTTCTCGCTCCATCTACAAGTGCAGACTTAGCATCAACCAGTACTACAGCTCTTTCTTTATCAACAAGTATAGAGCAAACATCAACCAGAACTACATCTCTTCCTTCTTCTACAAGTACAAAGCCAACATCAACCAGTACTACATCTCTGCCTTCATCTACAAGAACTGAGACAATCTCAGCCAATACTTCATATATGTCTTCATCTACAAGTACAGAGTCAACATCAACCAGTTCTACTTCCCTACCTTCATTTACAAAAGCAAGGTTAACATCAATCAGAAATAGATCTTATCCTTCATCTACAAGTACAGAGCCAACTTCAACCATTACTACATCTCCCCCTTCATCTACAATAACAGAGCCAATATCAACCAATAACACTTCTCTCCCTACATCTACAATAACAGAGCCAATATCAACCAATATTTCATCTCTGCCATTATCTACCATTACAGAGTCAACATCCACAAATACAGAGCCAGAATCTACCAGTACTATATCTTTCCTTTCATCTACAAGTGCACAACTAACATCAACCAGTACTACATCTCCCCATTCATCTGCAAGTACAGAGCCTACATCAACCACTACTAAATCACCCACTTCATCTAGAAGTGCAGTGATAAGATCAACCAGTACTACATTTCTCCCTTCATATATAAGTACAGAGTCATCTTCAACCAGTATTACTTCTCTCCCTTCATCTACAAGTGCAGAACTAACACCAAACAGTACTACATCTCTCGCTTCTTCTACAATTGCAGAGCCTACATCAGACACTAATAAATCACTTCCTTCATCTAAAAGTACGGATGCCAGATCAACCAGTACTACATCTCTCCCTTTTTCTACACATACAGAGTCAACATCAACCAGTACTACATCTCTCTCTTTATCTATACATACAGAGTCAACATCAACCAGTACTACATCTCTCCCTTTATCTACACATACAGAGTCAACATCAACCAGTACCTCATCTCTCCCTTTATCTACACATACAGAGTCAACATCAACCAGTACTTCATCTCTTTTATCCACAATTACAGAGCCTAAATCAATCAATACTACTTTACTCCCTTTATCTACAAGTGCAAACCCTTCATCAACCATTACTACATTCCCCCCTTCATCAATAATGATAGAGCCAAAATCAACCAATACTTCATTTCTGCCTTCATCTACAAGTGCACAGACAACATCAACCAATACTACATCTCCTGCTTCATCTACAATAACAGAGCCAATATCAACCAATACTCCATATCTGCCTTCCTCTACAACCACAGAGTCAACATCAACTAGTATTACTTATCTCCCTTCATCTACAAGAGTAGGGCCAACATCAAACGGAACTAGATGTCATCCTTCATCTACAAGTACAGAGCCAAAATCTACCAGTACTAAATCTCTCCCTTCATCTACAATTGCAGAACTAACATCACCCAGTACTATATCTCTCTCTTCCTCTACAAGTGCAGAGCGAATATCTACCAGTACTGCATCTTCCCCTGCATCTACAAGTACAGAGTCAACATCAACCAGTACTACATCTCTCCCTTCAGCTAAAAGTGCAGAGCAAACATCAACCTTTTCTACATCTCTCTTTTTATCTACAAGTAGAGAGCCAACATCAACCAGTACTACATATTTCCCTTCATCTACAGGTAAAGAGGCAAAGTCATTCATTACTACAGATCATTCTTCATCTACAATTTCAGAACCATCATCATCCATCACTAAATCTCTCCCTTCATCTAAAGGTACAGAGCCAACAACAACCAAATTTACATATTTACCGTTAAATACAAGGGCACAGCTGACATCAACCAATATTACATCTCTCCCTTCATCTACAAGTGCAGAGCCAACATCAACCAGTATTACAGCTCTGCCTTCTTCTAGAAGTACAGAGCAAATATCTACCAGTACAACATCTCTCCATTCATCTACAAGTATAGAGCAAACATCAACCAGTACTACATCTCATCCTTCATCTGTGGGTACAGAGCCAAGATCAACTAGTACTGAATCTCTTCATTCATCTACAAGTGCAGAGAAAACATCAACCAGAACTACAGCTCATCATTCATCTACACGAGCACAGCCAGCATCAACCAGTACTATTTCTTTAACTTCATCTACAAGTACAGAGCCAGCATCAACGAGTACTACATTTCTCCTTTCATCTACAAGTAATGAGAGAAAATCAACCAGAACTACATCTACAATCGTAAAGACAGCATCAAACAGTAATACATCTCTTCCTTCATCTACAAGTACAGAGCCTCAATCAACCATTACTCAATCTCTCCCTTCATCTTCAAGTACACAGCCAAAAGCAACCAGTCCTATATTTATCCATTTGTCTCCAAGTGCAGAGACAACATCAACCAATACTCTATCTACAATTACAAAGCAAATGTTATCCAATACTCCATCTGCCCCTTTAACTGCAGCAGATACAGGACTGGCACAAACCAACACCACTCCTGTGACCTCAACTATTATAAGTACAGAGCCAACACCAACAGCTATTACTCCTTTGCCTTCAACTACAATACGTACAGAACCAACACGAACCAGAATTATACCTGTCACTACCACAGGCACAAGTACAAAACAACCAACTACCACAACTTCATTATTTGCAGCAACGTTAACCAGTGCTACAACAAAAGCTATCTGGAAAAGAAAGCAAAGAATTTCAACCGCTAGCACTTCTGAAACTAAACTGACCTTACAATGGGATCAACCTGCATTAACTACTACTACAGATAAAACAGGTATATAATTATTATAAAATACTGCATTATATCTTATTCATTCTCTCTTTCTCTCTTTAATTATGTGTGTGTGTGTGTGTGTGTGTGTGTGTGTGTGTGTGTGTGTGTGTGTGTGTGTGTGTGTGTGTGTGTGTGATGTGCACCCTATGTTCTTTTCACCTCAGAAAATACACATAATTAAAAAGCTGGTTTTATTCAGACTTTCACTTCAGATGACAGTTTTACAAAGCATAAAATATTAGATCCAATCAAAGATCCAACCCCAGAAGGCGTTTTCACAGATAATTTCACAGATGCGATTCTACGCGTTTCGACCATTAGGACTTCCTCAGGGGTGATCTGCATCTAATCAAGTTTATGTAAATGAACTAGAAATCTTAGAAAAAAATTCATTTAAAACCACAATGCATTGTAAAAGGCTGATGTCATCAGACTCTGTGTGAGAACCCTTGTCACACAGAGGGCTCCAAAGTAAACAGGGGACAAACCAAATACCGGATGATGGGATTATCTCATCATTGGTGGGTATCACTTTAAAACAGACGTTTTTTAGAAAAGTGTCACTTTCAAATAGGTATTTAATGGTACATTCAATTAGCCAGAAATAATATGTATCTCCAGTTAAAAGCAGCAACTTTCAACTTTCAGGTTGCTGCTTTCAACTGCAACCTGGGGACACTGTGTGCTGTTGGTCCCCTCCCTTCATTAATGCCACCAGTTCCATGTCTTCTCACGCTGTCACTGGATCACTTCCCTCCTCCCACCGCCGCATCACTGCCGGGTGTCCCGGCTCCCCTACCTCCTCCTGTTGCCGCATCATCGCCAGGTGGCCCAGCTCCTCTCTTTCCTCCAACTGCAACATCAGCATCGGGTGGCCAGGCTCCCCTCCCTCTTTCTGCCACCGCATGAGCCCCGGATGTCCCGGCTCCCCTCTGTCCACCCACTGCCACTGCTACATCCACAAGCACATGCACCTTGTATTACCAGCTAGGTGTACTTATTCTGTGTGCATGAGAGGTACATACAGTAACTATGCTTTTTGAATGACTGAAATAGTTGTGTTGGTATAATTTTATGTGAGTAGCAGTAACATTTCCCTATTCTGTGTTTTGGGTGTAATATTATTGTTTTTTTATCTTATTTTCACTTTAAGCTGCTGATTAAAGGTTCTGATCCATGTCACTCTCCCTGCATCCACGCTGCCACTCTCTCTTGTCACTGCATCCCCATTGTCACTGTCCCCGCATCCCTGCTTTCGCTCTCTATTGTCCTTGCTGTCACTGTCAAGTATAAGATATTTTGTATTTTATATTTGATTTTGGTTATCTTTATATAAATTGATAGTGCCTTGCTCTTATTCTGAGGAATTGGTTTGGTGCTCTGGTGTGCATCTTTATATATTATCTGTTGCACCTCAGAACAGAGTTCAATCCCCTAATGCAGTGGTTCCCAACCCTGGTCCTCAAGTACCCCCAACAGTGCATGTTTTCCAGGTCTCCACACAGAATCACAAGTGCTATAATTAGCTCTACCTGTGGATCTTTTCAAATGTTCCTGAATAATGAGTGCACCAGCCCTCTGACCTGGAAAACGTGCACTGTTGGGGGTACTTGAGGACCAGGGTTGGGAACCACTGCCCTAATGTTATGTTAGCCTGTTGCCTAGGAGATCCAATACACCACATACAGCTCCGACACGCTCTCTGATATGATGTCAAACACGCCCCGGGGCTCCATGGTGGAGTCCTCTTGGCTGCTGATGGACAGTGTCCAGGCGCCAGAGTGAGGCGTGGAGTGCACAACCAGGCACACTGATTGGACATATTGTCCATCTCTATGGCAACAATAAGGGTTTCCAGGAAGTTTCTATATACACCTCGGTCGATTGGCTATTATGTAATTTACAGCTCTGTTTTTAAGGTAAAAATTTGCCCTTTCTTGTTTTTCAAAATTATAGAAATATTAGTGAATTGCTAATAAATCCTATTACTCTACCTTTTCTTGATACCTGTTTGGATTTTTATTCATGTAAATTGAATGATCATTGTGTCATGTCTCTGCCACTTATCTACTGGTATATAAACCCCACTGTGGATAGTCCTAACATCACCCTTGATAAAGCTGTACCCCCAAAACAGCTAAACGCATCAGGAGCCCCCTGGATACGGTAACCACCTCATCCCTTTAATTCTGGACACATATGAATTACAAATAAAGTGGTTTGGAGGAAATACCACCGCCTGCCATCGACCTTTGGATTACAAGTGTACCCGCGAGGTACCCCGCCGCACCATTCTGAGGACGACTGCTGCAATGCTATCCTAAATGGATTGAAATCCTCTAGCGGCACCGGGTAACTATTAATCCACCGTGGGCACAATAAACGCCATATTTGTTTTCCCTACTGATACATATCTAACAGAGCAACATATCTGAAACGGGACATTCATTTCAAGTTCCCTCTTGCAATCCCTTAGTCTGGGTCCACTTACCACAGTGCTTTTATTTTTAATTAATTTTTTATTCAACGTTTGTATTTCATTTTATCTTTGTCAAATTATGATCTATATCTATTGTTAAGAAATAGATTGTTCTTTTTCATCATACAAGCGCCACTTTTTTGTTTAATATGAATTTGCCTGTAGGAATGAAAACACCATAGTTAGAACACGGACGTAATTCTCCATCCACTTCAATGGTCACGAAAAATTTACTATGTATTCGTATTTCAGATCTCCTACGTATTTTGGCCTAATAAGGACAATTCATATGCAAATACGGATTTCAAACAGACGTGTGCCACTATTATCAAATCAGTTTACACCCAAGTGTGGGCCTTCTAAAAGCCCATTAAGCACAAACACTTCTCTGCATTTAGAAATTAAGGCTTTTAGGCAGGCAAATATACTGCTACTTGGGGCTGTGGAATACCTGATGCACTGGCAGCAGCACAGAAGAAAATGGCCTGGTCAGAAATCTGAACACGATCAGCAGGTTGTGCAGGTAATGCAGAGGCTGCTTAGGCCTTGCTTATTTGAAGATCATGAGTGTGTTTGCAGTTTACCCCGGCTCATGTCAGTATACAAGGGACAAGGGAAATCTTGACGTGCAATGGGTCAACCACTGAAGGTCGACATGCATCAAAGTCAACATGTCTAAAGGTTGACATGGCGTTAGGTCAAAAGGGACATGAGGTTGACACATGCATTAGGTTGACATGGGCTAGATCGACAGTCAAGGCTGAAATGGGGTTTTTCACTTTTTTTTGAGCCAACATGTGCCAACAGTAGGGTTACCAACTCATCCCTTTAAGTTTAAAACCAGGTGAAAGCCAGCCACAGAACCTGTGTAATTAATATGTGTCCCGGATGAAAGGGATAAGTTGTTCACCATAGCCAACAGGTCGTATTTCATACCCTACCATCCACTAAGGCATGGTGGGAGAATAAAATAGTGTAGTGTGCCAAGCGTAGTGAGGCACCATGCTCGAAGCGTGGTGAGTGCAGCAGGGGACGTGGTGCACTTTTTTTATTGTCCATGCCAACTGTGCCCACATTCAGACATGTTGACTTTTTGACTATCAACCTTGCTCATGTCGACCTAGTGCATCTGTCAATCTAATGACCCTGTCGACCTAGCCCCATGTTGACCTTCAGACACGTTGACCTTGATGCATGTCGACCTGCAGTGGTCAACCTAATGCATATTGACCTTCCCCTTGTCGACCTTGTGATCGATACCCGCTCAAGTCATGACGCCTACAATTGAGGCCTGATTAATGCCAAAGGGGTAGCTGCTGTGTAAATAACTGCATTACTGGATCGCTGCCCCAATACTGTCTGAACAAAAACCACTATGGTGCATCATTTGAAACACCTTACTAAGTTCATTATTTTTTTTTTCAGGTGATGCTGGGTATCCGTGTTGGCTCGTTACTCCAATGTCACTAATTCTGATGATGAACACAATTACCAACATGCACATTAGGCTACTCAATCAGTTATAGAAAGATGTTTTGCCATTCTAAAAACTCGCTTCCGCTGTCTTGATAAGTTGAGTGGCCTTATGCTAGGAAGGTTTCTCTACAAAAGAGAAGCGGGTGGTGCTGTGACACGAGATGCCTTGACCAGCAGTCGCTGGGGTTCAGTGATTGTCAGTCCTGAGATATAGGAACAGCGAAAGAAAAAATGAAATAGCAGCGCTTATAAAAAAATTTAAAAATGATTCAGAATAAATTGGACTTATTTTATAATAATACATTATAATTACCAACATGCACATTAGGCTACTCAATCAGTTATAGAAAGATGTTTTGCCATTCTAAAAACTCGCTTCCGCTGCCTGGATAAGTTGAGTATCCTTATGCTAGGAAGGTTTCTCTACAAAAGAGAAGCGGGTGGTGCTGTGACACGAGATGCCTTGACCAGCAGTCGCTGGGGTTCAGGATTGTCAGTCCTGAGATATAGGAACAGCGAAAGAAAAAATGAAATAGCAGCGCTTATAAAATTTTTTAAAAATGATTCAGAACAATCTGGACTTATTTTATAATAATACATTTTAATTAACAGAAATACATTTTGGTCACAAATGTATTTTTGTTAATTAAGATGTATTATTGTAAAATCAGTCCAATTTATTTTTAATCATTTTACAAATTTTTATAAGCATTGCTATTTCTTTTTTTCTCTATGCTGTATAGGCCCCCAAGGTTGCTAAGATTGTGTTCTGCTGCTGTTTTCTCCATAACATATTTGTACAACAAAATCTGCCACATGGGGGGAAATGTAATAGGATGAGAGAATCAGAAAGTGAGAGATTTGGTAAGAAATCTCCAGTTTCTTTAAAGCGGCAATCATTTGCACTGCAAAATCAAACTGCTTTTGCAGTGTAAACAATTGGCACTTTAAAAAAAAACTGAAGATTTCTTACCAAATCTCTCACTTTCTGATTCTCTCAACCTATTACATTTCACCCATGATGTCGATGGAGAAGACAGTGAGCAAGCAGAGGAATTATTGTCAACTGGCGACAGTTGTAGTACTGAACATGGGAGGTAGGTAATATTGATTGTTCACCAAGGCCTCCATGAGATTTAAGAATCTATTTTGAAATTGTATAGTATTGTTCCTGTTTTCCATATGATTATTATCAATATGGCACACATGCACTTCTAGCAGATTTGTTGTTTGGTAAATACGGTATGAGTGGTGTGCCAAAGTTTGGGTGTAAGCGGTCTGCTGATTCATGACCACCTGTGCTGCTGCCTGTTGAGCCAACAAATTTGTGAGTAATTCTGCCCCAGCAACCTGATCTGTCTGCTTAGGACTAAACTGCAGGGCAGGTGTACACTGGGGAGGTGGTGTTGATGCAGACGGAGCCACTGCAGTCAATTGTAGGATGAACTTTGACTCCTCGTGTTCCAGCTCAACTGGGTCAGCTGCTAACATTGTAGTAACCCTTGTAAATAATGTGTAAATGTATTTAGTGTTTAAGACATACCTGAGATCCACATTGACTTTGTAAAACTTTAATAAGTAATGGCAAGGTGACATGATGGTATTACATTTATAAAATGGGATTTCGTTATTGTTTGGGTGAGCAATCATACAATTTTAATTATTTAGTATATGTTGGTTTCAAAATTAGATCCAAATTTAGATGGTTTGACGATAAAAACAACCCATCTAACATAGAAATAACATCTTATTAAATACCACCATTGAGTTTTAACAATTTTTTGGTTTAAGACATGTTTTACATTTTTACCCCATTCTAGAGTCAAGAATGAGTTGCAAAAATTGTGATCTACAAACTGAACAGACGACTATTGGGTGTTTAATAAATCTGAAGTAATCCTTTGAAAATGGTCATGGTCAATAAACAGTAAGATAACCATTGAATTTTTTTACAATTTAACTTTAGTGGCCCATTTATAAATAGAATGTGAAGACTTTAATTCAAATAAGTAAGCCATGTTAGTTTACCTTTTACTAAATATGACTTACAATAGATTTTTACAGGTTTTTTTGGATTATTTTTGTCACCAAACAGGACAAACATTACCCTTACCCAGACAATCCAGAATCCAGTTTTTTTTGCCTTGGGCTAAGAGTGTTTTAGCAAAATTATTCTTTCACCAAAGCTGCGTTAATGTAAGTTAATGTCCAACATTTGTTTGTATGTGTTGCGTAATATGTTGTGTTGAGTTTTGATTTCTAGGGATAATAACTCACCTTCCTGTGGCAGAGTTGGTGATTCTGGCAGGTGTGGAGATGCCAACAGTTGCTCAGAAGTCACTTCCTGGACTAACGACAACCTCCTTGGTGGCATGCTGTGAAGGCCCTAACAAATATATTGTCACAATAAAACACAAGAAAATAATAATTTTTTTGGTTATGCACAAATGGTTGAAAATTACCTGTGCCTTCATCACCAGGTCCAGTGGCTGGAGAGGGACGGTTGCAGGTAGTTGTTGGCCTTGGTGTTGTTTGAAAACAGTTATGTTTATTTATGTCAACCTGGCAAAGATGGCTCATTAAGCAATTCATTATTTATTTGTATATATATATATGTACGCATTTTTGAAAAATAAACATTTTTATGTTGGCCGCTTTGTTGAAAAATTATTTCTCCTGCATCCATTTATGAAATTTTGTACTTGTATTTTTTTATCTTCACATAAATAGCAGATGAAGTAAAAATTAATTACGTAAAAAACATTTCAAAAGTGTTTATATAAATGCATTTAATGCACAAGATTCCTTGACCAGTCACACAACAGCTACATAGGAGATACGTCCTGCAAAAACCACTGGCCGACAAAAATGTGTTAACTTTTTAAATTATGAATTTGCATATTTGGCCTCCCATGTCATCTTGGCCTTGAACAAACAGTTGATGTCGTAAAAGCGTTTACGACAAGTATCATAGGTCTTGCTTGTAACCCCCTCCTCATTGACAACCTCCACTGCACTCTTCCAAAGTGCCATTTTCCTGAAAGCTGGCTACTTCCCAGAATAATAGCCAAAGAGCTGCAGGTGGTGCTTCATATTCATATACAAACACACACATACATACATACATACATACATACATACATACATACATACATACACATTTACAGGTTCGAAAAAGATCATCAAAATCAATTATGACATCATCAGTGATCTCATAAGTGACATTATTGGTGCCACAATTACTGTGTGAGATGATGTCCGTGAAATTTTATTGTGACATTGTCAACGATGTCATCCATGACTTCGAAAGCGACATATTTACAGTTTCGAAAAGATCGTCAAAATCAATGACATCATCAATGATGTCATAAGTGGCATTATCGGTGCCACAATTACTGTGGGAGATGATGTCCGTGAAATCTTATTGTGACATTGTCAACGGTGTCACCCGTGACGTCGGAAGCAACATATTTACAGTTTCGAAATGATCATCGAAATCAATTATGACATCATCAGTGATGTCATAAGTGACATTACTGGTGCCACAATTACTGTGGGAGATGATGTCCGTGAAATCTTATTGTGACATCGTCAACGGTGTCACCCGTGACGTCGGAAGCGACATAGTTACATTTTTGAAAAGATCGTCGAAATAAATTATGACATCATCAGTGATGTCATAAGTGACATTATCGATGCCACAATTACTGTTGAGATGAGCTAGTCTGACCTCTTGCAGTGACTGTGTCAGACTGGGAGACTGAAGGAAGACTGGCTGACCTCTCCTTCCAGCTCCTGGGTCACTTGACCCCCTAGCCCCAGAAAGTTACGGCCATGGGCAGATATGGCCCACACAAAAAATAACACACACCAAATAAAGAGACAGAAAAAAAAACATATAAATAACACACAGAAAGAGGACAAAAAAAATACACAAGTACTGAAAATAAGACAAACTTTAAACTGAACAAGATTACAAGAAAACACAGTACTAGAATCACACACATAAACCCACTGAACAATCTCTAGCAACTCACCAATCCACAAAATCCTCTCCAGCACCTCACACCACACCTCTCACTCCATGCTTAACTCCACTAACAAAGGGGGAGGTGGTGTGTTTAGATATGGCTGTGTAAAGTCCCTCCCATGTTAAGCACTTTCAACCAATCACAAAACAGAAGTACGAATGGTGAGAAGTCGGAGTTTGAATCCATCACGTACATATTTACAATCTTGTAATCAAAGCAAAATAGGTACTTACATACAGGTCCGAAGACAAATACGAATGACATTATACTAATGTCTACGGATGTTAAAGGCATCAGAAAATAAGAATAATGACAACTCGGCAGCTCTGTAAATTTCGCATTATCATTCGGAAATTATTACAAACAAAAACGCCGCTCTCCTTCCACGCCATTCAATCACAAATACAGATGACTTCAAACAACACTTAGCCGCTTAATAAATTTTGGCCTCTGAATCTATGAAACTCTTTTCAGGTATCCATAAATCATCAATTATTGTGTTCTTTACAAAATACAACAGACAAGTGTTATCTTCCTTTCAATTGATTAATCATGATTTCAGCTCCATAGCTGCAAGTTCCTCATGTGACGTCAGCTGCTCCCCCTGAATAGAAAATGACCTGCCTACGCCCCCCTGCACCAGCCCCCTGTTCGCCCCCTCACTTCCCCTGACGGTGCTAACGCCTCCGCAAATGTGATACTCGCCAAAGGTGTTCGCTTAGGGGGCTTGCACATGCGCATAAATTTGTGCATCCGCAGAGCCCCACCTTCGCAAACGGGGCCAAATTCGGCCCCATCCGATCGGCCCTGAATCAGGCCCATTATGTCAAAGGTGTTTCATATATAAAGCAAAGAAATTGATGGCACAAAACATGTATCGGTAATTCATATAAATGCATTGTATTTGTTTATCACACAGAGAAAGTTTGTGGGGAATCATGTTTTCCTCTCTGGACTGTCATTGTCGTCTCTGCTCTCACTGTCCTGGGAATCAGTCTCATCGTTACACTCTGTATAACGGTAAGTAAGTACTAATCCCTATAGTATATATATATATATATATATATATATATATATATATATATATATACAGTATGTACAGTATATATCCATTTAATAGGTGAAGAGTGTCACATGCTGTGCCAGTATGTATCTTGACACATGAGTAAAATCTGATACCACTTGGGCTGGGCCTAGTATTTTCTTTATAAGGGGTCCATTTATTTTCCATATTTGCAGCTATTTCCCCGAATACCCCAGTTTTTTAGGAATATCCTCAAAATATAAATTTTGGCAAATGTAAAAGGTTACCTGCTATGATCCCTTCATTGGGGATATGATGCTGCCCACTTTACAGGGTAGGCATCCCCGATATTGGCTCCCATAGCTACCGCCATCTGAAAATGGAGTTACAGTAGCCCAAGGTAGCCTATTGGCTAAAGATCATATAGTTGGTCAGCAGAGGGTTCCCCTGGAACAGATCAAACATACAAGTGCTTAAGGCGGCATCCAATAACACAGATGGAGCCATGCTTAGCTCCCGGCGCACAGAAGCATCCCACCTCGGCGTGCCAATCGCAGAGAATGGGATGCACGTGCATGTGAGCCGCTTGTGTGCCGCATTGCTGCTAATGGGACACCCATGTGTCTCACATGCACACGCGTCCCATTACCGGCGATTGGTGTGTCAAGGTGGGATGCAACGCTGCGCTGGGGGCTCCAGTTTTATGCAGACTATTGGATTTATGTACATTGTGCTACAGCGCCAGCCGGGCAGCCTAAAGACAAAGTCTTCTTCACACGCCACAAGCATTAGATCCTACATGCCAGTTGTATAACCTTCCATGGGCAGTATGAACGGCGGAAGCTACATGTACATTAGCCTATGGCACCTGGAATCTTTAATCAGGCCTTAGGCAGATGGAGACATCATGGCTAGATGATTGCTTCTTTCCACTGGTGATCTGTGCACCAATTGTAATGACCTCAACTCAATGTTTTTTGTAGCATCTAGTGGACGACCTCAATATGTCCATGTCCTCTTCTGCTTTCTCCATCCTCTCTGGTTAAAACCCTGTTTGAGCAATTGTATCTCTCCATGTATTAGGGAATGTGCATGATCTCCACGCTCTAAGGAATCATTCTTGATTCAGACACGAGAGTTAGTCATAGGAGGTAGTTTACCTCTCAGACATAAGAGGTAGATGTAAAGGTGCCCATACACGTTACAATTATTGTATACAATATTGTATACAATATCACATCTCATTGCATATCGGTTTTGCGATAAGATCAGATGAGATGAGATCTAGTACAAAATGTATGTGCTGCACATACTTTTTGTACTAGATCTCATCTCATCTGATCTCATCGCAAAACCGAGATCGGATGAGATGCGATATTGTATACAATATTGTATACAATAATTGTAACAAGTATGGGCACCTTAAGACTTTGCTGCCCTCATCCTGACCACTGCAAATCTATTTGGGAAAATACAGCCACCAGCTCAACCTCCATATCTAGAAAAATGCATAGAAAGACAATTACAGACACAGGGTGGTAAATATTAATAGTTGTTCAGGGATAATATTGTATCCTTTGGATTATTTTTTTCTTAGATTTCAACAATGTTGAGAAAGGCAAGAAGACGCGGTGTTGACTATCGCCAATCCGCAACCCAGGCTGGTTCCAATATTCAGGATGCGGAGATGAAAGTGTGATATTAAGACTCATTTTGGAGGAAAATTGTTGCACTGAGCGGAACTTAAGTCTGTATGCACATCTACTCCACTGGTGACCGATGGCATTTGGACAGGAGTATCATATATTTTGCTCTTACATTAATTAGGCATTAATATGGAAGTCCCAGCCTAACGCTAGCCTCGCCCAACTGTCTGCAGGATAACCCCTAATGTCAACATTCTAACAATGTCAAGATTTCACCTGTTGACTTTCTGAGAATATCTATGCAGTGCATGACAACATTTTAACAATGTTGACTAGAGGCGTAACTCTGGGAGGCAATGGAGTCATCTGCTGCCGGGCTCCTGCTCCCAAGAAGGCACCTCTCTTCCCATACCAGTTTGAATCAGTTAATTGAAAGCCATTGATATCACTTCTGTGGCTGAACCCCCCTCATGAACATCATGTTTTGCAAGTGTCACACCCTGTATTAGAGCCCATGACCTGCCTTACTAGAGACAGACACCTTACTGAATGAGCTATTTGGGGGCAGCAATATTTATCTTGCCTCCAGGCAACTGGGACGAACTTACACCACTGATGTTGACATCGTAGCTGTTAACATTTTAAATGTCAACAATGCAATTATCAGCCTTTTGGCTTCATGCCCTATAAGCTATATATAAGGACGAACACACAGGAAAATGCAAACGTCTCTAGACACTACTTCCTACTCAGTGGTGTAACTATAGAGGGTGCAGGGGATGCAGCTGCTATGGGGCCCTTCTGCTCAAGGGGCCCAAAGGTCCTTAAAGCAACCCCACTGCACCCTTATGTTTTTATTATTAGTTCCAGGTAGGAAGGGGCAGGAGAGGAATGTCTCCTGGACTGTAATGTTCCGAGCTCAATGTGTGCCTGGATCCACACAGTGCCTGTTGTAGGAAAATACTTAGGAGATAATGATGTCTGGAAGCATATCTGCCGCAGCGGCGCAGCTGACAGATGGTTTGAGTACAGTTCCACACAGCACTAACTCACCCTGTTGTTGAGTGGATCCAATGGAGGCTGTAGTTTTTGTTATAGCCAACCAGCCACCATTATCCTGTTCCTGTCCCCTCTGTCCTGTGTCATCACATATCCTGTCCCATATCCTGTCTGTTATGTACCTGCCTCCTCTGTCCTAGTTCTGACCTCAGTCATGTTGCTGTCCTCTTTGTACTGTTCCTGTCACATCTGTCATAATCCTCTCCCTGTCACATCTATCCTGACCTGCCATCTTTGCCTTGTCCCTGTCAGCTATTTCCTGCCATGGTCCTGTCACCTCTGTTCTTTCACCCCTCTCTCCGGCCCTCTTTGTTCTGTCCTGTCCCTGCCCCCTCTCTCTCCTGCGTCATTTGTTCTGTCCTGTCCCTGTCATCCACCTCCTCTGTTCTGTCCTGTCCCTGCCACCCCTCTCTCCAGCCTCTTCTGTTCTGTTCTGTCCCTCTCACTCCTCTCTCCTGCTTCCTATGTTCTGTCCTGTCCCTGTCACCTCTGCCCTGGTCCTGTCATTTCTGTCCTGTCCCTGTCACCCTCCCTTTCCCGTCTCCTTTGTTCTGTCCTGTCCCTGTCACTCCCCTCTTCTGCCTCCTCTGTTCTGTCCTGTCCCACTCATTTTCATAAATGGGCCAATGTGTGTGGAGTTTTTACCTCTTGTGCTAATGGGGGATTGGATGGGCTTCCAAGATTTTGCTATGGGGCGCACAAAGTTCTACCTATACCCCTGTTACTACTCCTTTATGTTCTGCTTTAATATTCACCAACCCTTCCTGTTTCTATTAATGACTTCAGCAACATACATTTCAGTAGGACATGATAGCACTTTATTTAAATGCCCATTTGTATAGCAAGTTGTAAATAATTCATATACATAACATTGTGGTTGAACAGAGCTGATATTTATATATGTGTTTGATGCTGTATTTATGTAATCTAAGAACCTGAGCAATTTGTTGTATTTTATTGCTTTTTAAAAAAAAAAATTCTGCTGTTGCAGTATAATATGTTTTTCTCGCCTCTGAGTTAAGCAGTAATGGGAATGCTAATATTGTCTTTGTTTCTTAAAATATTGTACTGTACAAAGATGTTAACATATGATCATTTTGTTAATCTGTCTGTGTACACATTAGTCTATGTGACAGCGATGGAACACAATGGGTCAGCCAGCATCGGCAAGAACACAATTGCTGATGTTGAGAGCGATACATCGATGGCGTGCACCATGCAGCCTTTGGCAGCATGGCACTTGCTGGTGATCTCCTGCAGTATCGATGGGGATGTGTAGGAGGGTGATCATCACTGGACGATTTAAACGATTTAGTTGTTTAGACCCGCCGAAACAAACAATATTATTCAAACATATCTTCTATGGTGTATTTAGCTCAGAAATGAGAACGCATTAACAACCTTGTGATATGTATTTTGTTCAAATCACAAAATCAACCATTTTCGTTTCCAAATATAGAATACAGTTATTTGATCTATTACCGTTTGCTCTGTTCAATTGCTTTCATTTGGGAGTATAAACTGTAGAAAAATAAGCAAATTCTATTTATGCATTGAATAAAATGAGCAATATTTTAATATAACCCTGTGGTACTTGTTCATTAAACAAAGATGGAAAATTCTGCTACTGTACTTCATCTAAGATTGTCACTCATATGATACCTCTGCACCTGAGAGACAACCGTATTCTAGGCGTGCCCATAAAAATGATGGACGATGCCGGCTTGCAGGGCAGCCGAGGTAATTCGTACACCCCCCCCCCTCTCGGCTGCCCTGCCGGCTTAAGGAGGGAACCTGCCCCCCCCCCCCCTCTCGGCTGCCCTGCCGGCTTAAGGAGGGCGGTTGACGTCACATATCTGCGGACATTGACTGACTTTTATTACTAAAGGGGAGAAAAGTCATTGGATGGGCAACGACCATGGTTTCTCTGTATTAACATGATACCTGCAGCCGCGGCGGTGGCAGTGGCTTCTCCGGCTCGTCCTATGTGTGGGGAGCAGCGGATGACCTGCGGCCCGTCGCTGTGTAGTGGGGGAGGGCGGCTGCAGTAAATGCGGGTGCTGGCAGGTTGCTGCCCAGGCCCTACCATCTGTCAGAGTAGCCGAGCCCAGGATAGTTGTACCCATAGCACCCCCCTGTCGGTGGCCCTGCTGCTGCATACACATCCCCTCGCATGCTAGCAAGGGGATGTGTATGCAGCAGGGGGGGGGGGGGGTTCGGCCGTGTTTGGCTGCTAGGCCTCTTCAGCAACAAGTTTGATTTCAAACTGGAATACAGTGAATTGATGTTGCTTCTTTATTTGAGTAGGTACTGTACATTTTAATTGTCAACCGCATTAAAAGGTGAACATCCATTTCCATTTTCGGAAATATACATGAAAATGGTGTAGCACGTAGCGCAAATAAGTTGTCATAAAAGTTGTCCGGAATTCATGTAACAAGTCTATTTTGTAACTAAATTGTATCACTCATATCTTTTTTTGTTTGATGCAATACTATGTTAAATCACAAGATGTCGCTGTGGGATAGAGACCTCAGTGTGTGGATCAAAAACACATATTCATAAAGAAATGAAAATCGGTACAGTACTTTTGATCAAATATTACGATCATTTATGTGTGCTTTATTTTATTGCATAGATAAAACTGTAAAAACTGTTATATTGGTTGTATATCTGTGCTATGTGAAGAACCTAGAACTATAGTGATAGATTTACTGACCTTACATTTTTATATAATTTGTTAGATTTGATTGACACCTCTTGCTGGAAGGGGATGTTTGCTGGGTTGGGTAGTATTCAGGATGAATGCAGGTTTCTGTAGCCTTTTTTATTCAGTAGAGCAGTGGTTCTCAAACTTGGTCTTCGGGACCCCACACAGTTCACGTTTTCCAGGTCATCTGACAGGTGCACTCATTACTGATTGAGACATTTTAAAACAGGCATGTCCAACGTTGGCCCTCCAGATGTTGTGAAACTACACATCCCAGCATGCTTTGCCACAGTTTTGCTATTAGAGAATGCTAAAACTATTGCAAAGCATGCTGGGATGTGTAGTTTCAAAACATCTGGAGGGCCAACGTTGGACATGCCTGTTTTAAAAGATCCACAGGTGGGGCTAATTATTTCACTTGATTCTGTAAGGAAACCTGCAAAACAGGCACTGTGTGGGGCCCTGAGGACTGAGTTTGAGAACCTGTGCAGTATAGGACCCAGTATAGGGTCTAGTTATAAAAGGCCAGCTTAAAAGCAATAGCAGCATTATACTGGTGTTAAACTGAAGGAAACAGAAGGCAAACCAACCAACGTTACTGAAGAATGACTGTGGTACAACCACATAATTTTGATCATTATATGGGCACTCCTCTGCCGCAAGAACACCAGGACCACGCCCACCACCCCTCTCCTCAGGACTGCCCCCAGCAGGGGGCTGCGGGGGGAGCACCAGGGCCTGCCTCAGTAACAACATTTCCAGCAGACTTGACTGTGCTCCCCACTTTCTCACATCCATTGGTACAGCTTCCATAAGACCAGGAGATTTAAAAAAAAATAATAATGGTTATTTGTTTCCTAGCAGGGCGTCCACTAATAGCTTAGTGTGCTATTCTGCGTAGGAAAATCGTATTGCATCGCATCGCGTACTATCTATAGTGCTGTGCGATGTGTGTGATGCGATGTCCATGTTAACTGCACAGGAGTGCTTATACAATTAAATATTGCATAGGATGGCATGGCACCAAATGCGGTGTGATGCGATGTGATGCGATATTTGATTGTACATGCCATGAGATGTGATGAGTGCTTACAATGAGATGTGATGGGTGCTTACACTGAGATGTGATGCTATGTGATGTGTGCATAGTATGTGATGTGATGGGTGCTTACAATTGTAAGCACCTGCACCTACGCCATTGTTTAGCATCAACCCTAGTATCCACGCCACCCCTAAGCATGGCGAGCAGCGGCGGAACGCATCCTCCGACCTTTTTATACCCCCACTTTCCACATCGGAGTCGAGTTGATTTTAGATAGTGTGGCGAGCCATTGAGCCGCCGAGCCCGCTGCGCTCGCCACGCTTCCGGCTCAGTAGTTTGCTGCGCTCGCCACACTATCTAATATCAACTCCACCCCGACGTGGACAGTGGGGGTATGAAAAGGTTGGAGGATGCGTTCCACTGCTGCTCGCCGCGCTTCGGGGTGGCGTGGATACTGACGCTAAACAATGGCGTAGGTGCAGGTGCTTACAATTGTAAGCACCCATCACATCACATACTATGCACACATCACATAGAATCACATCTCATTGTAAGCACCCATCACATCTCATTGTAAGCACTCATCACATCTCATGGCATGGGTGCTTGTGCAATCAAATATCACATTGCATCGCATTGCACACGTCGCATGGTAAAAACATACCATGCGATGCGATGAGATGCGATTTCACTACATTTATTAGTATGTACACTCGTATACAATTAATAAAACAAATTAGTGTAGGGCAGGGGTGGGGAACCTTTTTTGTGCCAAGGGCCGTTTGTATGAGGAAAAATTCCTTCGGGGGCCATATGTAAAAATGTATCTTACAATTGTGCAGCCGTCCCACGCTCCGGCTGCTGGTGATTAAGAGGAATCTCTCAAGAACTAGGGACCTCTCACGAGAATTCCCCTGTACTTGACTCCCGGCAAAGCCGCTATGCGGGTGGGAGGGCCACTCAGACTGGCCTGAGGTTCCCCACCCCTGGTATAGAGAATAAGACACTGAGTGATTCAGCACTTTATTGAATGAATATATCACTGTACCCGCCACACACTTTAAAAAAAACCTTTTCTATACCCGTTTCTTTTTTTTTTACTTCACGGTTTTATATTTATTGTACCCAGCGCACCACAATATGACAAGTCTTTTCTCTTTGACGTTTTTATCTAGCCTATTGTCCAGTGGTAGCACACCCCAACCTAATTAATACATTCCTGTGATATATTAATATGATAAGGGGTCTCTATGTTATAAACCAATATCTGTGGGATTGACAAAACTCTTTTGTCTACTTGTTTCCCAAATATTCCTTGGGCCCTTTTATGGATCACCTCCCACAGTGTAACCTTCATGGTGCACCCAACATGGCTGCCTCATCAGGTACGCTTGTGGATGGGACGTAAATCCATTTGATGTCATCTCTTCTAGAGGTAACCTATTCCACCAGGGGGCAATCCCATGCAGTGCATCCAAGATGGCTGCCTAATCTGGTTCCTTGTGAGCGTGAAATACACAACTCATGGAAGTTATTATGCAAAATGTCTGCAACAACACTACATTGTGCCTAATGTGCTCTCAAGGCATTTTTTTACAGATGGGAACCGCTCTGATGAGAGCCGCTCCCATAGTGCATACCAGAATGCAATGGGATGTGTGCATGAGACGCTCGCGCACCCCATTCTCAGCAATGGGATGCGTGAGTGTGTTAGACGCTTGTGCGTCCCTGTCCCCACCATCCGCCAGCTTTAGCGATATGGTGAGCAGGCAGACTGAGAGAGTCAGTATCTCTGTGGGGATCACCTACTGCTCCATCAGGTACTTGTGGAGTATCACGGCTCCCACGATGTCCATCGTATGCTAAAAAATCGCATTGGATGTGATCAAATCGCATGCGATGCGATGCGATCGCATGCGATTTTGCACTGAAATGCATCCAAATGCATGGAAATGTGTAGCAAACATGTTAAATGCCCCCAAATGTCATTTTTCAGAGTGTACCACCCCCACTATCAACGCCAGCCCGAAGCGTGGGGCAGCAATACGCGTCCTACGACCTTTTCATTCCCCTACTATCCACGTCGGTGTGGAGTTGAGAATAGAAAGTGTGGCGAGCGCAGCGAGCCACCGAGCCCGAAGCGTAGCGAGCGCAGCGAGCTCCGCGAGGGGACGCGGATACCTTCACAGGTATCCGCGTCCCCTCGCGGGCTTCACAGGTGTCCGCTGTGCTCGCCACACTTCGGGCTCGGTGGCTTGCTGTGCTCGCCACACTTTCTATTCTCAACTCCACGCCGACGTGGATAGTGGGGGTATGAAAAGGTCGTAGGACGCATACCGCCGACGCTCGCCACGCTTCGGGTTGGCGTTGATAGTGGGGGTGGTACACTCTGAAAAATTTGGGGGCATTTAACATGTTTGCTACTCATTTCCATGCATTTGGATGCATTTCAATGCAAAAACGCATGCGATCGCATCGCATGCGATTTGATTGAAGTGAGAGCAATATATATAGATAAAATAATATTTATTGTTACTATCCAGTGGCGTAACTATATAATTTGCGCCCCCCCGCCAAAAAAATTTCGGCGCCCCCACCTCCATACCTGACAGAGCCGCATCTGCGGTCACTGTCCCGTCCAGTCTCCCGCTGTTCCAGTCTCCGCTGCGCTGCTGCCCGGCCGCATCTGTCTGTGGTCACTGTCCCGTCACTCGCTCCTGGCGCCGGCTCCTGCTGATAATGAAAAGTGACTCTTAGAAAATGGCTGCCAAAACTGTCTGCAATACGGGGGCAGCCATTTTCTAAGTGTCACTTTTCATTATCAGCAGGAGCCGGCGCCGGGAGCGAGTGACGGGACAGTGACCGAAGATGCGGCCGGGCAGCAGCGCAGCGGGTAACTATAGCACCGCAGCCCCCCCGGCGCCCATAGTTACTCTGGGCCTCCCCGCCACGGCGGGGGCTGCGGTGGCTTAGTTACGCCAGTGTTACTATCATTATGTAGGGGTGAGCAGGTTCGGATTTCAATTTGTCCAGTGGTACTGCCTTTAAAGTCCAGTCCAGTGATACTGCTGTATTAGTCCAGTGATACTGCCTTTAAAGTCCAGTCCAGTGCTACTGCTGCATAAGTCCAGTCCAGTGCTACTGCCATTAAAGTCCAGTGGTAATGCCATTAAAGTTCATGTGTACTGCTGTTAAAGTCCAGTCTATTGACACTGCTGTATAGTTCCAGTCCAGTGATACTGCTGTTAAAGTCCAGTCCAGTGATACTGCTGTTTAGTTCCAGTCCAGTGATACTGCTGTATAATTCCAGTCCAGTGATACTGCTGTATAATTCCAGTTCAATGATAATGGTGTATAACTCCAGTCCAGTGATACTGCTGTATAATTCCAGTCCAGTGATACTGCTGTATAATTCCAGTCCAGTGATAATGGTGTATAACTCCAGTCCAGTGATACTGCTGAATAAATTCATGGGGTGCTGCTTAGTCTACCGTAACAGTCAAGGGGTGCTGCCCTTTTTTTTATTCAAAGAATAAAAGAGGTTGTTTTATTTTTACTGCGCGAGTGTTGCCAAGTGTGCTATATAATTACATGTGTGCCATATCAGTCCAGGGGTGCTGCTATCTGTGCCTTAAAACTCCATGTGTGCTGCCATGTGTGCTGTATTAGGTCAGGGGTGCCACTATCTGTGCCGAATAATTCATGGGGTGAGCCAAGTCTGCCGTATAGTTCCTGGGGTGCTGCCAAGTGTGCTGTATCATTCCAGGGATGATGCTACCTGTGCCAAATCAGTCCAGGGGTGATGCTAAGTGTGCCGTATCAGTCCAGGGGTGATGCTAAGTGTGCCGTATCAGTTCAGGGGTGATGCTAAGTGTGCCATATCAGTCCAGGGGTGATGCTAAGTGTGCCGTATCAGTCCAGTGTTTGTGCTGCCCATTCGTGTCGCTTTTCATAGTCATCCAGCTACCTTCGTGCAACCTTTTGGCCTAAAAACATTATTATGAGGTGTGAGGTGTTCAGGATACACTGGAAATGAGTGAAAATTAATTTCATTGAGGTTAATAATAGAGTAGGAGCAAAAAATAAAACCCAAATTCTGCGATTATAGTGATTTTTATATTTTTTTCAAAAGAAATACAGATCCACAATACAAAACACGATGCTGGTGAGGACCCTGCTCCTCTCACAGTATAATTGTCATCCTTTGGATTCCTGCTGCCTCCATTCCCTGCTTACATCACAGCATGGCTCATGTCACATATAGCCCTATCCTCACTGATAAATCTCTCATCTCCTGATATACTCTGTGTTGCTGTGGGATCCTGCTCATCTCCCCATAAAACTCTGTGGTTTACTGCTACCTCCATTACCTGACTCACCTCACAACACTGCTCCTACAGCACTATCTTCACTGACGCATCACTCATCACCTGATATACTCTGTGCTGCTTATAGATGGACAAGAAGTAATGAAAACACAAAAGGGAAATATCTGTATAAAAACACCTTAAACGCAGATGATCATTGAGGTTTCATGACAGAGAACAAAATACAGCATAGGTGAATATCCTGAACAAATATATCTGTATTTCTGAAGAGACCCAGAACAGAGTTTTACAATGAAGATTTCAGTAGCCACTTGGCATCATTATTTTATCATATTAGGACCCTTTGTTTTTTTTGTTTTTTTACATTTTAAACTGCATTTAAAATGTTGATGATTGTCCCTTTAAGTTTTACATGTGCATGTGTGATGTGAACTGAGGTATAGTGAATTTTAAAAGTATTAGAACCTCTCAATCTTATATCTCGCACTGAATAATATAACAACACAAAAACAGAACATTATAAAAATATGACAAAGAAAGGCACAATACAGTATTTACTGTATACAAAAAGGCTAACAAAATGACACAGTTACAAATGCAGATACAGATCTCTTAAAATAAATATTTATGGTGCCAGTGCAATTTTTTGTTGGATATAAACTATATAGTAGTTACAGTTATCCTTGCAGCACTACAAGTCCCAGCATGACCAGTCAGTGATCATGTCATGCTGGGACTTGTAGTGCAGGGATAACTTGAAATACTATCTACTTTATTATAGTAGATAGTAATTACAGTCATCCTTGACAATCTAGACGAGTGGGCAAAAAAGTGGAAGATGAGGTTCAATGTGGACAAATGCAAGGTTATGCACCTTGGGAGACATAACCAGTGTGCTAGTTATAACCTAAGCGGGGATGAATTGGGTAATTCAGTACTCGAAAAGGATCTAGGAGTCCAAATAGACAACAAACTGGGGTGTAGCGCTCAATGTAATATAGCAACAAAAAAGGCCAACAAAATTCTTGCATGTATTAAAAGGGGTATGGAAACTAGGGATTTAAAAGTAATTATGCCTCTGTACAAATCATTGGTTAGACCGCACCTCGAATACGGAGTACAGTTCTGGCCCCGCACTATAAAAATGACATCATAGAATTAGAAAAAATCCAACGAAGAGCAACATTGCTTATTAGGGGAATGGAGAATTTAAGATAGGAAAAGATAGGAAAGATTAAGCAATCTGGGACTATTTACACTAGAGAAAAGACGTTTAAGGGGGTATATGCTCAACATGTATAAATATATTAGGGGCCAATATAAGGAACTGTCAAATACCCTTTTTTCTACTAGAAAGGAATCTAGGACGCGAGGGCATGAGTTTAGATTAGAAGAAAAAAGATTTTGTTCATCTAGAAGAAAAAAATTCTTTACAGTCAGAGCAGTCAAACTTTGGAACTCTCTTCCTGAAGAAGTGGTGTCGGCAGACACTCTAAATACGTTTAAAATAAGGTCAGATAAACATTTATTGGTTAAAAACATCCATGGGTATGAATAAGGAACATAATCTGTCTTTAAAATATCCAACAAGGGATAAACTACTATAAACATAGGTTGAACTAGTTGGACGCAAGTCTATATTCAGCCTCACCTACTATGTAACTATGTATGACATGATCACTTAATGGTCCACTGGGCCTTGTAGTTCTGCAAGAATAACTGTAAGTACTATCTAAAGTCTGCAATTGTTGTGGGTTTTTTTCGTGGGTTTTTTTTTTTTTTTTGGGGGGGGGGGGGGTGTTGTTTTGTGTGTGTGTGTGGGGGGGGGGGGGTACACCAAATTACTTCCTTGACCCTGCAATGTAAATTCTAGTCTTGGCCCTGTCCATGGAATGCCCTGATTTAATAAAGTCTAGATACATTACTTCTATGCTCCCAAACTCTTTTTTTTCTAGCTTTTTTTTGGTATCGAAGTCAAAGAAGTCAGTACAATTTGCAAAGCAAGATTATTAATAACTGGGGAGGCTAATTCCAGGATTCGTAATTGAAAAACTGTAAATCCCGGGATTTCCAGGATGCTGGGATTGGCCTCCTGATATGCCCACTGCTGCAACTGTTATCACTCCCACTGCCATGGCCACAAGAGAATAGGGAGAGCAGGAGTAGGAAGACAGCGGGTAGCCGGGCACTGTAGACAAGGGCGGGTATGGGAGGAAGAGATGTGACTGTGGGCAGACTCAGAGAGCGGGAAGGAGGAGAGATGACTCTGGGCCGATGTGGCGGCGGGGGAACCCCAGTGTGTGGCTGCGCAGCATGACCTCTAACATCACGCTGCGCAGCCACACAACCTTGTTGCCAGGCAGCGCCTGAACTGAGCACTGCTTTCACTCAGCGCGGGGGGAAGGGGATCAAATGGGAATGCAAATTTTGTTCTCCCAATCCCTCCAATCCCAGGATTCAAACCCCAGCCAAAAATGCCCTAAATCACAGGATCCCGCCAATCTCGGGACTGGCATCCCTATTCAAAACCTTTTTAAATTACTATTTTCCACCTCAATCACCTTCCGTGTGTCTGGTAGGAGTGTGCTGGAATGCTGATTTAATTGTCTTCTGGTTTTATGTTCCATTTCTCACACACTATTATAGTGATGAGCTCTAGGATACCCAGAATTTTTATTATAATTCCATTAAACAGAACAGGAATTTAATCGCATCACTGGACATCGTTATGAAGTATGGATTCATCAGAAAGATGTATCATTTCCATATGTTTCCTTTCAGATTGGTATTTATGTAAAGCACTTGACATGTATTTTGTTTAAACTTTTAACTGATTGTTGATTGGTGTAGAGAAATTACAAAATATTAATAATGAAAAGGTTTTTTTGTGCATTTTTCATAGACAATCATATTAAGAACCGGGGCAATCGGGGCCTTCAATAACACTGTAGGCTTGTAAATTGCAAAGTAGGCCGTGGATCATTGGGTTCCCCGGTACTACATCAAAAGTCAATATGGTGAACATGCAAGTGGTAGAATGGGTCAAAAAGTCAACACAGTCAGTAGGTTAACATGTAAAAGGAAGACACTTGTAGGTACAAAGAACGAGACAGTAAAAAGGTCGACATGGTTTACTCATTTAAATATGATGATGAACGTTAAACAGATGGATTAAGGCTTGGAAAATTTATGACAGGGGGCCCTGAGGTCTAAAATTAAAATTATAATACAAATGACTGTGTGTGTGTGTGTGTGTGTGTGTGTGTGTGTGTGTGTGTGTGTGTGAATACACATATTTTATTAACATGAGATTCTGCTTGACCCATAAATCAGGGGCGTAACTATAGCACAGCATCCCCCGCCACCGCGGGGGGGAGCTGAGCATGTGGGGGCGCCGGGGGCTGCGGTGCTATAGTTACAAACCCCCCCTTCCCCCCCCCCCCGCAGACTTACCTTTCTCGCTGGTCCCGGCGGCTCCGTTCTTCTGCTGAGGACCACCACAAAATGGCCGCCCCCATATAGCACACAGTTCTCTGAAACTGTCTGCTGTATGGGGGCGGCCATTTTGTGGTGGTCCTCAGCAGAAGAAGAACGGAGCCGCCGGGACCAGCGCGATAGGTAGGGCTGCAGGGGATTGGGGAGGGGGGTGTGTTTTGCATGGGCAGCGGGGTGGCGTGGGATTGGGGGTGCTTGGCAGGGCGGCGGGGGGGGGGGTGCCCAAAACTTAGTTACGCCACTGCCATAAATGTTGCTAATATGCTGTTTGATAAATTCACTTTAATATAATAGTTTAATACTGCAGTGCCCTGAATGGATTGGATTGATTCTTGACCGTCAGAAGAGGAATGGAATGGGATGCCGGTAGTCAGAAAAATTACACAGACATCCCAATCATAAGTTTGCGGGGCTGGCCAGTGTTAGATTGGCGGTGAATTAGGTTTCGGCAGTGGGGAGGAGGGTTCGACACATAGAAGTGGGGTCGCGGTTATGCTTAGGGTTAGGTTGCGAGGGATGGATTGGCAGGGACTTGCAGATCTGGTCTGCGGTCCGGCGCTCCTTGAACTTCACCTAATGTTTCCTCCCACAATCCAAAAATATACTGGTAGGATTATTGGCTTCTAACAAAAAATAACCCTAGAATGTCTGTGTGTGCGTGTATATGTTGTAGGGAATATAGATTGTAAGCTCCACTGGGGCAGGGACTGATGTGAATGTTCAAGTATTCTCTGTAAAGCGCTGCGGAATATGTGTGCGCTATATAAGAAACTGGTAGTAATAATAATAATAATAATAATAAAAACTGACCGTCACCAAATGGCTGTCCCTAAGCATCCTCTAGCATCCTGAAAAACTGTCTGCTATATGGGGGCGGACATTTTGTGAGGGTCAGTTTTCATTATTAATATTATTATTATTAACAGTTTCTTACACATAAGTTCCCACATTCATAATGGTAGGTGGAACTAGTTCAACCTCCACTATAGCCCTGCACAGTAATTCCAACTGAAAAGCCAGTCAATAGTTGATGAAGGTGGTGCTATTGTCACTGACGAGCTGCAACCACCTCCCACTTCCTGAGGTCCGGGTGGCGCCATGATTCTCTTCCACCTGTGGGCCACCCCTCCTGGTACTCTAAAATGCTGTGTCTGTTGGATGGCATTGTTCTCTTTGTGGGTATTGTGTGTAATAAGCGACACTATTGTGTGCATTATGTGTAAGGGGCACTATTAATGTGAGAATTGATAATTAAGGGTACTGCATATAAGGGACACTACTGTGTGGCATAGCAAGTATAAGGGGTAGTGCTGTGTAGTGTAACATAAATAAGTGGCATGTCATAATTTGAATTAAGAGCACTACTATGTGAATAAAGAGCACTACTATGCAATGTAATGTTAATTAAGATTGTGCTACTGTGTGGCAATATTTGAATTGGGGGTACTCTTGTATGACCACCTTACTTGTGAGACCATTGTTCCATTACAAAGTATGGTAGGTAGCACACAAATGTATAGTTTGCAGGGGGGTGCCAAAAACCCTAGCACTGGCCCTGGCTCTGCCTATTGAAGGGGACAGGGGCTGGCAGGGGAAATTCATTCTATCACCTCTTCAGGACCACTTTAAGCCCTGCGTGTTACAACATGGAACCATAATGGATTTTACTAAAATGTATTTCTACTGCTACTGAGGGGTCAATTCAATTAGGGGGCAGTTCTCTTCCCCACCACCACCACTAAAAGTAAGTTTGGGCTCATGCTCACTTACAGGACCACTGGGCTCACTGATATTTACAGAAATCAGTGAATCCAGTGCAAGATCACCAGTGCAAGATAACGCATTTCTGCTTTAGAGAATCTCCCCAGTATCTCATGCGCGTCAATGTTGTTGTTTCTTATGACACAAAATACTTGTTGTCTTCTGATCCTGATTCAACAACATCATTAAAGTGACTGAGAACATTTTCTCTAAATATGGGAGGTTGAATGTTTTAAGAGGCTATAAACACTTAATAATCCTGTGGGATTATACCTCATTCTTCAGTCTTCAGTCTCTACATTCTCTTTATGACCAATTTCAGGAGGCCTCACACAGAGTCATCAGAGGGTTGTTTTTTAACTCTTCATTCTGTGCTCATAAATAATTCTCCAGAAAGGAAATTGTTTAAATAAAGTTTGATATTAATGTTTCCAGAGCGGTTATGCTGAGATGCATTCAGAATCTCGGTGTACTGGATGCCGGCAGTCACATTATCGACGCCAGCATCAAGGTTACGCAAGGAGACCAGCACTGGTGTTAGGACTCTGTAGGAGGTCAGCAGACCTGCTCCCTGACTCTGTTGCCCCAACCTGGAGTCCACGAATACGTGCGGAGCTAGGCTTCACCTTTAACCGTCCCGGCTGTAAGGACGAATTAGGTCCGCCCAGACTCCGTTACAGTCAGGTCTTAGGAGGGGACAACGTATTCGTGGAGACAGACCAGGAGCAAAAGGATATCTAACAAACCCCGGAATGTGCAGGCCTATGACCCCCTAAGGCAAAACAATATGCAACAATGCACAGTGGTGGAATATAAAAATACAAAAGGTAACAATGCTCTAAGGGTGATATGAGATAATAGCCAATAGCAACAATGCACTGAAGATGGAATAAACCGTTAAATAGTAGCAACAATGCTCAGACAATGGTACCAAATATACAACAACCTCTACTGAACTACCCTGCACTGCTAGGGACAAGCCCCACAGTGCAGATACCCAAGATGGTAACTGGATAATCAGGAGACAGGAGGATAATAAGAATGAAACTCGTAACAAGAACTTAGCTGCAGCAGGAACAGAATCTCTGGGACAACAGCAAGGGAGTTCAGGAACCAAGAACACCACCGGAAATGCGAGGCAGGGTCCAAGCAGCTATAACCGGCATCTGTGCCCAGCAGACGCCGGCTATTTATTCAAATCTCGCTCCCCGCCGTACTGGGGGACGCTTGCCGGGCGGAAGTTCGGGGACGTTGCTGAGCAACGACCCGACACCCAGCAGCAGGGAAAGTGAGGGCAGAAGTTCGGGGCGTTGCTTGGCAATGTCTCCGACACCTCCTCTCTGCACTGCGTTTGCCGCCCGTCCCGTACCTGCTAGCCGCAGGAGAAAGTCCGGGACGGCGGCGGCTAACAACTGGAATGTCAACATTGATGAGGATGCTGGCGCCGGAATTCTGACTGCTTGGATCCTGAATGTAAGTATACTTGGAGCAATAGGATTAGACCAGGGGGGAGTTGGTTAGGTTTAGGCACTGGGATTTAGGATTAGGCTGTTGGGGGGGGGGGGGGGGTTAGGCTGCACAATGGGAGGGCACTTAGAAGGAGGGTGTTAGGCGGTGAGGCAGGGGGTTAGTTTTAGGCGGCGGAGTTTGAGAATTAGAGCCAGACTTATCAAGCTTCAAAAGTGATAAAAGTGGAGAGTGATAAACAACCAGCCAAACAGCTTCTACCTGTCATTTTTCAAACCTAGTCTGTAACATGACAGGTAGGAGCTGATTGGCTGGCTGTTTATCATATTTTATCACTTTTTAAAGCTTGATACATCGGAATGCTGGCAACGATTTTCTGACCACCAGCATTGCCACCTGCAGTAATTTCTATGTATGCCACTATGCTAGATAGCATCAAATATAATAGACTTTCATTATTATGTACTAAGGGGAAGGGGTGAACAGTTGAAATGTGAACTTCTTCAAAGGACATAGAGTATTAAGTTGTAAGTAAGGTAATATTCAATTAAAATGTACACTTAAAGCCGCATTTAAGGCTGGGGAGCCGGGTGGAGAGTGTAACAAGGTGAGGGAGGGAGTGTCATAAAAGGTAAGAGGAAGTGACCAGAGTGAAGGTGAGATTTGGAGGCACAGAGTGGATCACATTTAGGGTGTTATTCTGGTTAATTCGCTTGGTTCATGCTGATCGGTGGTTGACTGGTGCTGTCCACCAATAATAGTGCTGACAGCCATTCACTAGATGGATTCATGAGGAGAGAGGGGATTGGGACCACATGAGTGGCAAATTATGATTTGTTTTTAATTAGTTTGTGTGAAGGGTTTATAAGGTCCCAGTGCATTGCCGAGCGCCTACAATGCCATCAAGACAGCCCTGATATCAGTTGCTGCACCACTCCATGAAATATAACTCAGAAAGACACAGGGCCTTCTGGCTCCTCCCCAGTGACTATTAAAACTACTGAACAACCAAAAATACAGAAATTTCAAAGCTGCTTTTATGCAGTGCCACACAAGTTCTGCGCTTGAAAGGTTCCCCCTGGGCAAGCATCACAGCTGTAGGTTATGTGATCCCATAGAGGACTATTTTTAAGGATAAATACAAGCAGGTTAAATAAGAACTGATGGCCCTCCCGAATCCTGCAGGAAGTCCTCTTATCTCCTGCTGCCCTGCATCATAAATCTAATCTCCTGAATTATTTACTGTGGCCATGGAACCACCAAGGAATCTAATGTTGACTCTCGCCAACCCCCTCCCATGTAGCAGAGAGAGAACAGTCTATGAAACCCGTCCTGTGTTTCCCATCCCCAAGCTGCTCACAGCGCAGAACGCCGAATTTCATAACTGTTTTTTATACAGTAGTCTTCTTATCTCTTACCTTCTTATCTCAATGTCTTGCTATATCTCCCAAAACATCGTGTTATTAATGTCATGTAGAAATATCTCACATCAAGCATTTAAGCCCATATACACCCATATTTGAAGCTTGACACAACCTTTGGGTGGAGCATGACCCCACTAAATGATGCACCGTGTTAAATTCTACTACCAACTATAAGCACCATGAAGCTAGTTTTCAAACGTGCAGTAGTAGTGGTAAAAGGTAGTTTTTACGGAGCCACCCCCCAACCAAACAAGAGCAGGCTTTCCTCCTGCATCCTGGCCGAACCTTAGTGAAGCGAGCAGGATTGAGAGATAATCACAAGCATTTGCGGGTCTGTGGAAGGTCGGGGCTAAAATGCCATGATTCGCGAGGTAAGGCTTGATGATATCAGAGGTCCCCCTAAGTTCCCTGAGGGTCAATTCTCCCGGAAGGTAGAAGTCCAAAGAAGGTACAGTAAGTATAAATTTACCACTGGAGAGGAATATCCAAATTTGCTATCAAAATGCTCTCTTGCCCCGATTGAAGTTACCACTATTAAATACTCTTAAGGCCCATACACACTGGGTGACTTTGAGCTGAAAGTCAGCTCAAAGCCGCCCAGTGTGTATGGCCTGGCGATGAGCAACTTTGAGGACGGCTTTGCCGTCCTCCCCCCTCTGTCGGCACCGGGCAGGGGGAAAGCCGCTCAGTGTGTATGCACTGAGCGGCTTTCCCCTGAAGCGATGATCATCGCTGTCCATACACGCTGGGCATAGTCGCCCAGTGTGTATGGACATTTAGCAAGACCTGCAGTGAGTAGGTAAGCTTGCAAAGTAGACTGAGAAATACTGTATAAATAATAATACAGGTGGGTAATTATTATGGAGAAGCTGTTGCCACATTATAAATCAATGGTGTTGCCTCACCAGATCTCAGTGTTCAGTTCTGGGCATTACTCCATCAAAAATATATTTTGGAACTGGAAAGGGCAACTAAATTGATTACGGGTTTAGAGTCATTTGGCTACAAAGAAAGGTTAGCCAGGTTAGGTTCAGTATGTTCATGTTAGAAATTAGAGAAATCAAGCTGGTTTTGCAGTGTAAATGATTGTCGTTTTTAAAACCGGGGATTTCTCACCAAATCTCACACTTTCTGATTCTCTCATCCTATTACATTTCCCCCAAGGTGTTTAAGATTTGAAAAACATATAGAATACATCAAGGGTCAATACAGACAGAGAGCTGTCAGGTGATCTGTTTACCATGAGGACTGTGCACAAGACACGCGGACACCCCCTAAGGTTAGAGCGGAGGAAATATCATACCCTGCGAAGGAAGGGATTCTTTACAGAAAGCGCAGTTTGGATATGGATAACTCTTCCGGAAAAGGTGGTGATGTCAGACTCAGTTGATATATTTAAGAAAGGGTTAGAAATTTTTTAGTCACCTACTTCAGAACTGATGCTGATTTTAGTTCTACCAGCTATACCCCTATTTATACAATACACAAGCAATGGGAATTTCCAAGTCTCTGGCGCAAAAGATATTACAACTCTTCAAGTGTCTTCACAATTTTCAACGGTTTTTTTCCTCAAAAAAGGGTAAAGAAAAAGGGGAATCAATAATGTTTTTCTAACCACAATGTCAATATCACAGCATATAAGGAAATTGCATAGATGGGCGTACCCCAACTCACGGTAAGTTGGGTAATGTACAGATACGTAGCGGTTTCTTTATCCTCAAGGTTTTTCTTTCTTCTCCTTTTTCTTTTTCTTTTTTGCAATATTCCTTCTTTCTTCAAAATTATTCTCCGCTCAGTGAGGTGATGTATGGAAAAGATGAGGAGTCCGGGTTAGTATAGAAGCCAGAAGAATAGTATAACACCCCGTGTGGTTAGAAGAGGAAATGTGATCGTACCTTACTCACCAGAAAGTGGAGCAAGATACTCCTATAAAGGTATCTTTTCTTAATGTGACTGAATATAGTAAATGGTGCGTACCGCACTTACGTGAAGAACAGGTGAATATATGCCCGTAGCGTGTTCTTGTCTCGGTCCTGATATCGTTGTGGAAACCGGTATATTTTTTCTCTGAAGTGATGTGATTAAAGTGAAGAAGAAAAGGTATTAGTGTCTCAATAATTATAAATGTCAACTATACCTCTATGAACAGGTAAGTATCAAGTGGATGGAGGGTACTAGAAGCGTACCGTGACTCACACTGTGATGTGTGGGAGGATTCCCATAAAGGTATCTTTTTAAAGAGGGAAAGATTTCTCCACCTTTAATATTGATATATATCAGTGGGTAGAAGGGATGCGTACCAAAAACTTACACCAGTGTAAGCCTTGAACCACCTATCAAGGTTTCTTTCATTTCTCCCCGGATAGTGATCCGTGTAGAATGGTAAGTGACAAAACCAATAGCAATAAGTGGTGCGTACCGCACTTACTGAGGAAGTGGTTGGTATATGCCCGTAACGTGTTCTTGTCCTGGTTCCGATGCTGGTGTCGGAACCGATGTTTCTCTCACCGCGGATTTATTTTGTGAAAAAAATATATATGAAGATGTGATTAGGGCCAAGAAAATAATAAATTCAAACAATGCCCCTATGGGGGACTGGTGAGTACGGAGTGCCTTTAAGGATTGATGAAGGTACTAATAGCGTACCGTGACTCACACTGTGGTATATCAATAAATTCCCAAAAAGGTATCTTTACACCATCTATAGTGCTCATATATACCGAAGGATTGAAGATGTGCGTACCCAAACTTACACAAGTGTAAGTGATGAACCACCTATAATGGTTTCTTTTATCCAGAGGGATGATCCATATATAGCAACAGTATCCAAGATAGATGATTTTCTTAGTAAAAAAGTTATTTATTATACAGTAGCAAAAATCGATAAAAGATCCTCCATCCCAACAATGGAAGGATATACACAAGTCAAAAATATCCCAAAGCAATATCCACAATAGAAAAAAATTAAAAAAAAATTAAAAAAAATTATAAAAAAATTGAAAAAATTATAAAGATAAAAATACATACAGTACATCCGAAGTGCATCCAGAAAAAAAGAGGTGATGGCTGCTCACTCTCCACAGAACTCGTCGACGCGTTTCGGTGTCAAAGGACACCTTTTTCAAGACATGTCTGTGGAGGGTGAGTGTCCATCTTTTATACCATGAGCAGCCAATCATGTTTAGACAGGAAGTGTGAATATTACTGATTTAACTTCCTGTTGCTAATATAACATGCATAATGTTTTATAAACATATTTGAATTGATATACATACATATCATATACAATCAGAAATAACATTTGTTAAAAACTAAGAAGAATGAATAAAAAACAGAGGAGATGTATCCATCGTCGCCATGACAACCGGCTTTGTTCTTTTCTGAGCAGCGTGTATTTTCCGGCTGGAAGATGGTTTGTAAAGTCCCCGCTTGAATGGTGACATAGTGGATAATAAGAAAACGAAGTGGATAATAAAAAACGAAGCTTTCGCTGTGTTTAAGCACATATAAATGCTCCTTCCATGCTAAATATGTATACTTCCGGGTATGCGTTGTTTGACACGCAAACAACGGAAGCCGCAGTGGATCATACTGGACCGCATCGCTGGCTATGTATGTTACGTCACTGACCCTCTTGTCTTTAATGGTCAGACAGATTTCTACGGAAGCCCAGCGGTGTCATGCGCAGTGACTAGAAGAAGTTGGACCGCATAACGCGGAAGAGAAGGAATGATGCGGCTCACGTAGTGGAGTCCTCGCTTGACATGCGCAGTGGTTGAACCGCATAATGCAGGAATAGAGAAGTTATGCGGCTCACATACTCAGAATGATAACCTCGTTGTCATAGCGACGTATAGATCTAGAATAGTGAACAATAATGAGCCATTATTAGTACATTATCATACATTGTTAACAAGGAACTAGCAAGGAACTACATGAGCTTATGGAAATGATGAAATATATAGGGTATACATCGACAAAAGTGGTGTGGCCTGAACAGCAGACAACGGGGAGAGGTGGCGTTCACAGAAACCACTTCAACTCGAAGTCGCTGTTCAGACCACTAGGCAATAGAGTTTTACAATTATAAATGAGATTCATCTCAGTTTTTGCCAGGGAGGGAGTATTGTCGTTGTTTCTTATATTTTTGTTTACCACTTTCAGGCCACAAAAAGATATTATTTCTGCAGGGGAACAATTATGCACGCTTTTAAAATGGGCTGATAATGCATGACATTCTAAGCCTTTTCTGATGTTTCTAATATGTTCCCCTAGCCTTATTTTAAGTGCTCTTGTGGTCCGACCAATATAATGTTTATTGCAGCTGCATTTAATGGTGTATACAACATTTTTTATATTGCATGTGATAAAATCTTTTATGTCCATCTTGAAACCGTTGATCTCATAATTTGTGATTTTGCTGTTACCATCACTTTTAATATTTTTACAACCAATGCAGCTGCCGCAACGAAAAAAACCTTTCGAAGTGATTCTTGATATGGAGGGCTTATTAACAAAATTGCTTCTAACAAGATTAGATCGAATATTGGGAGCCTTACGATAAATGTGTTTTGGCACATTAGGTATTATATTCTTCAGGACAGGATCACAAAGTAGGACCTTCCAGTGTTTTTTGAATATTTTTTCGATTTTTCTATATTCCTCCGTATATGTGGAGACAAAAGCTAATGCGTGAGTGTTATTTTGGATTTTCTTTTTCCTCATAAGTTTGTTCATGTTTGCTTTTTCTCTTAGTGGTTCAATCTCGTTTTCCAATTTCTGATTGTCATAACCACAGGTTATGAATTTAGTTTTCATTTCCATAGATTGCTCTGCAAAAATGTTATCATCGGAGCAGTTACGCCTAAGGCGTTGGAACTGGCCCTTGGGTATGGATTTAAGCCATTGGCTGTGGTGACAACTAGAGGCTGGTATATAAGTACCGGAGTCAGTGGGTTTTCTGAAGTTTTTATGTTTCAAAATGCCCTCTTCAATATACACCGTAATATCAAGAAAGTTGATGCTCTTGTCATCCACTTCAAATGTTAATTTTATATTGCGGTCATTGTTGTTTAATAGATCACAAAAGATTTTGAGAGTTTCTCTATCTCCCTCCCAAATAAAGAAGATATCGTCGATGTACCTAGCGAAGGACACCAGATTCGCCTCGAATGGGTTGTTGGCCCAGATGGTGTTGAGCTCCCATGCCCCCATAAATAAATTGGCATAACTCGGGGCGAATCTGGTGCCCATCGCCGTCCCATTGCGCTGGATATAAAAATTCTCATTAAAGAGAAAGAAGTTATTCTGTAAAATGAACGCAATGCCATTCAGGATAAATTCCTGTAGATCTTGAGGTTTATCCGTTAAAGAGTGGAAGTGTTTGGAACTCTGTATTCCAATATCATGCTCTATTATGGTATACAGGGAACCTACATCGGCTGTTACGAGAAGAAAGTTGTCCCGCCATGTAATTGATTCAATAAGTTTGAGGAAATCGCCAGTATCTTTTAGATGAGACTTGTTTAAAAGGACTAGCGGTTGGAGGTGGTGGTCGACAAACATCGAGAGGTTACTGGTGATGGATTCCACCCCGGAGATTATAGGTCTACCGGGGGGATCAATAAGGCTTTTGTGCACCTTGGGTAAGACATAAATAACCGGGGTGGTGGGTTTATCGTTAAGAAGAAATTTCGCTTCCCCCGGAGTTATGACATTTTTACCCAAAGCTGCTTTAATAAGCTCTTCTAGCTTTTGGAGGGTGCTAGTAGTAGGGTCCCCTCTGAGTTTTCTATATGTGTGTTTGTCTTCCAACTGTCTTATTATTTCTGCCTCATATTTTTCAATGTCTAAAATTACGATCCCCCCCCCCTTGTCTGCTGGCTTTACTATGATTTTTTTGTTTTCCTTTAAACTTTTCATAGCCGATTTTTCTTTTGAAGTGAGATTGGATTTGTTTTTTTCAATTTTTATGGATTTTACGTCTTCCAGTATTAACGTGGTAAACGTTTCTACATATGGGCCTTTGCAGTGTTGTGGAAAGAAAATAGATTTAGGTTTAAATCTAGGGATGATGGTATCTTCCTCTTCTAGGGGATCATTTAGTTCTTCATTTTTATAAAAGAATTTTTTTAGAGCTAATTTCCTAGAGAAGCGCTGTAAGTCAATATATAGATCAAAATTATTGACGTGATTGGTGGGTGCATATTTCAAACCCTTTTGTAAGAGATTTAGTTCATCCTGAGATAAGTCATGAGAGCTCAGGTTGAAAATTTTCGTGGTAACCTGTTTGCAATTATCCTGGCTGACATTTACATCAGAAATAGTGGCTGGGGTTTTTGATTTCTTTATTCTCTTATTTTTGTAAGGTTTGGATTTCTTTATTTTCCTGACTCCCCCTCTTTTTCCTCTATGTTGGTGGGGGGGTGTTATCTGTTCGGGGATGAGGTTCGGCTCATCTCTAAAAAAGAGGAATAGCATGGATCCAGATTTTCCATTAGAGAATCTTCCTGTAGCAAGGGACTATATCTGTTTTTAAGATTATAGATGGGGGGATTTGACCTATCCCGATTTTCTTCCCTATAAGTTTTGGAAGGAATTCTCCATTCAGGGGTTCTTTTTATTTCATTTTTATAATGATATTTTTCTGTTCTATTATGAGACTGTTTTTTCCAGTAAGGGGTATAATGGGTGTCCCTTCTGTTATATACATTATATCTTTGAGGAGATTTATTCCTATTAAATCTAAATCGCTCTCTATCATTATCATATGGTCTGTCCCCATAATTGTTTGCCCCATGTCTATAGGGTTCCTGGGTATAATTTTTTCTCATTTGATTTCTTCTTTGGCCCTGTGTTGGTTTGATTTCTTTAGAGATCTTTTTAATGATTGGTGATGTTGATTTATTAGTCTCTGGACCATTAGTGGCTTCTTCCTTATCTCTTTTAAATTTCTTTACTTTTCTCTGTATAATCGCTCTCTCAGCTCTTCTAACATTAGAAGTAATGGTTTGTTCTAGTACTTTAAAGTCTTCATTTTTTATATATGGTAAGGCCAATGATTTGTATAGTTTTATTTCTTCCTCTACTTTTTCCAATTCCCTTTTTCTTTCTCTTATGATTAGTGACATCAATGAGAAAGAACATTCATTTATAATGGTTTCCCATTGTTTTTTAAATTCGTCTCTTGCCGTGGGAAATGTGGAAGTTTTATTAATCTTAAGGCCTCTAGGGATAAGTTTTTGAGCTACGTATTTTTCTAACGTGATGACCTCCCATAGAGTTTTACTTTCTTTTAGGAGCATGGTTTCTAATTTTTCCATGATCCCCTCGAGATCCTCATCAACTAATTCTACTTCTTCAGCGTTATCCTCAAACATTTTTTCAAAGTTAGAACGTCTTTGTTCTCTAAATTGAAACATTCTATATAGGCAGCCCTGACAGGTCCTCTTAAGGAGGTGAAAAAAATGATACAACTGTAAACAAAGATTTAAGATATCATCCCTAGATTTAAACCTAAATCTATTTTCTTTCCACAACACTGCAAAGGCCCATATGTAGAAACGTTTACCACGTTAATACTGGAAGACGTAAAATCCATAAAAATTGAAAAAAACAAATCCAATCTCACTTCAAAAGAAAAATTGGCTATGAAAAGTTTAAAGGAAAACAAAAAAATCATAGTAAAGCCAGCAGACAAGGGGGGGGGGATCGTAATTTTAGACATTGAAAAATATGAGGCAGAAATAATAAGACAGTTGGAAGACAAACACACATATAGAAAACTCAGAGGGGACCCTACTACTAGCACCCTCCAAAAGCTAGAAGAGCTTATTAAAGCAGCTTTGGGTAAAAATGTCATAACTCCGGGGGAAGCGAAATTTCTTCTTAACGATAAACCCACCACCCCGGTTATTTATGTCTTACCCAAGGTGCACAAAAGCCTTATTGATCCCCCCGGTAGACCTATAATCTCCGGGGTGGAATCCATCACCAGTAACCTCTCGATGTTTGTCGACCACCACCTCCAACCGCTAGTCCTTTTAAACAAGTCTCATCTAAAAGATACTGGCGATTTCCTCAAACTTATTGAATCAATTACATGGCGGGACAACTTTCTTCTCGTAACAGCCGATGTAGGTTCCCTGTATACCATAATAGAGCATGATATTGGAATACAGAGTTCCAAACACTTCCACTCTTTAACGGATAAACCTCAAGATCTACAGGAATTTATCCTGAATGGCATTGCGTTCATTTTACAGAATAACTTCTTTCTCTTTAATGAGAATTTTTATATCCAGCGCAATGGGACGGCGATGGGCACCAGATTCGCCCCGAGTTATGCCAATTTATTTATGGGGGCATGGGAGCTCAACACCATCTGGGCCAAAAACCCATTCGAGGCGAATCTGGTGTCCTTCGCTAGGTACATCGACGATATCTTCTTTATTTGGGAGGGAGATAGAGAAACTCTCAAAATCTTTTGTGATCTATTAAACAACAATGACCGCAATATAAAATTAACATTTGAAGTGGATGACAAGAGCATCAACTTTCTTGATATTACGGTGTATATTGAAGAGGGCATTTTGAAACATAAAAACTTCAGAAAACCCACTGACTCCGGTACTTATATACCAGCCTCTAGTTGTCACCACAGCCAATGGCTTAAATCCATACCCAAGGGCCAGTTCCAACGCCTTAGGCGTAACTGCTCCGATGATAACATTTTTGCAGAGCAATCTATGGAAATGAAAACTAAATTCATAACCTGTGGTTATGACAATCAGAAATTGGAAAACGAGATTGAACCACTAAGAGAAAAAGCAAACATGAACAAACTTATGAGGAAAAAGAAAATCCAAAATAACACTCACGCATTAGCTTTTGTCTCCACATATACGGAGGAATATAGAAAAATCGAAAAAATATTCAAAAAACACTGGAAGGTCCTACTTTGTGATCCTGTCCTGAAGAATATAATACCTAATGTGCCAAAACACATTTATCGTAAGGCTCCCAATATTCGATCTAATCTTGTTAGAAGCAATTTTGTTAATAAGCCCTCCATATCAAGAATCACTTCGAAAGGTTTTTTTCGTTGCGGCAGCTGCATTGGTTGTAAAAATATTAAAAGTGATGGTAACAGCAAAATCACAAATTATGAGATCAACGGTTTCAAGATGGACATAAAAGATTTTATCACATGCAATATAAAAAATGTTGTATACACCATTAAATGCAGCTGCAATAAACATTATATTGGTCGGACCACAAGAGCACTTAAAATAAGGCTAGGGGAACATATTAGAAACATCAGAAAAGGCTTAGAATGTCATGCATTATCAGCCCATTTTAAAAGCGTGCATAATTGTTCCCCTGCAGAAATAATATCTTTTTGTGGCCTGAAAGTGGTAAACAAAAATATAAGAAACAACGACAATACTCCCTCCCTGGCAAAAACTGAGATGAATCTCATTTATAATTGTAAAACTCTATTGCCTAGTGGTCTGAACAGCGACTTCGAGTTGAAGTGGTTTCTGTGAACGCCACCTCTCCCCGTTGTCTGCTGTTCAGGCCACACCACTTTTGTCGATGTATACCCTATATATTTCATCATTTCCATAAGCTCATGTAGTTCCTTGCTAGTTCCTTGTTAACAATGTATGATAATGTACTAATAATGGCTCATTATTGTTCACTATTCTAGATCTATACGTCGCTATGACAACGAGGTTATCATTCTGAGTATGTGAGCCGCATAACTTCTCTATTCCTGCATTATGCGGTTCAACCACTGCGCATGTCAAGCGAGGACTCCACTACGTGAGCCGCATCATTCCTTCTCTTCCGCGTTATGCGGTCCAACTTCTTCTAGTCACTGCGCATGACACCGCTGGGCTTCCGTAGAAATCTGTCTGACCATTAAAGACAAGAGGGTCAGTGACGTAACATACATAGCCAGCGATGCGGTCCAGTATGATCCACTGCGGCTTCCGTTGTTTGCGTGTCAAACAACGCATACCCGGAAGTATACATATTTAGCATGGAAGGAGCATTTATATGTGCTTAAACACAGCGAAAGCTTCGTTTTTTATTATCCACTTCGTTTTCTTATTATCCACTATGTCACCATTCAAGCGGGGACTTTACAAACCATCTTCCAGCCGGAAAATACACGCTGCTCAGAAAAGAACAAAGCCGGTTGTCATGGCGACGATGGATACATCTCCTCTGTTTTTTATTCATTCTTCTTAGTTTTTAACAAATGTTATTTCTGATTGTATATGATATGTATGTATATCAATTCAAATATGTTTATAAAACATTATGCATGTTATATTAGCAACAGGAAGTTAAATCAGTAATATTCACACTTCCTGTCTAAACATGATTGGCTGCTCATGGTATAAAAGATGGACACTCACCCTCCACAGACATGTCTTGAAAAAGGTGTCCTTTGACACCAAAACGCGTCGACGAGTTCTGTGGAGAGTGAGCAGCCATCACCTCTTTTTTTCTGGATGCACTTCGGATGTACTGTATGTATTTTTATCTTTATAATTTTTTCAATTTTTTTATATTTTTTTTAATTTTTTTTTAATTTTTTTCTATTGTGGATATTGCTTTGGGATATTTTTGACTTGTGTATATCCTTCCATTGTTGGGATGGAGGATCTTTTATCGATTTTTGCTACTGTATAATAAAGAACTTTTTTACTAAGAAAATCATCTATCTTGGATACTGTTGCTATATATGGATCATCCCTCTGGATAAAAGAAACCATTATAGGTGGTTCATCACTTACACTTGTGTAAGTTTGGGTACGCACATCTTCAATCCTTCGGTATATATGAGCACTATAGATGGTGTAAAGATACCTTTTTGGGAATTTATTGATATACCACAGTGTGAGTCACGGTACGCTATTAGTACCTTCATCAATCCTTAAAGGCACTCCGTACTCACCAGTCCCCCATAGGGGCATTGTTTGAATTTATTATTTTCTTGGCCCTAATCACATCTTCATATATATTTTTTTCACAAAATAAATCCGCGGTGAGAGAAACATCGGTTCCGACACCAGCATCGGAACCAGGACAAGAACACGTTACGGGCATATACCAACCACTTCCTCAGTAAGTGCGGTACGCACCACTTATTGCTATTGGTTTTGTCACTTACCATTCTACACGGATCACTATCCGGGGAGAAATGAAAGAAACCTTGATAGGTGGTTCAAGGCTTACACTGGTGTAAGTTTTTGGTACGCATCCCTTCTACCCACTGATATATATCAATATTAAAGGTGGAGAAATCTTTCCCTCTTTAAAAAGATACCTTTATGGGAATCCTCCCACACATCACAGTGTGAGTCACGATACGCTTCTAGTACCCTCCATCCACTTGATACTTACCTGTTCATAGAGGTATAGTTGACATTTATAATTATTGAGACACTAATACCTTTTCTTCTTCACTTTAATCACATCACTTCAGAGAAAAAATATACCGGTTTCCACAACGATATCAGGACCGAGACAAGAACACGGTACGGGCATATATTCACCTGTTCTTCACGTAAGTGCGGTACGCACCATTTACTATATTCAGTCACATTAAGAAAAGATACCTTTATAGGAGTATCTTGCTCCACTTTCTGGTGAGTAAGGTACGATCACATTTCCTCTTCTAACCACACGGGGTGTTATACTATTCTTCTGGCTTCTATACTAACCCGGACTCCTCATCTTTTCCATACATCACCTCACTGAGCGGAGAATAATTTTGAAGAAAGAAGGAATATTGCAAAAAAGAAAAAGAAAAAGGAGAAGAAAGAAAAACCTTGAGGATAAAGAAACCGCTACGTATCTGTACATTACCCAACTTACCGTGAGTTGGGGTACGCCCATCTATGCAATTTCCTTATATGCTGTGATATTGACATTGTGGTTAGAAAAACATTATTGATTCCCCTTTTTCTTTACCCTTTTTTGAGGAAAAAAACCGTTGAAAATTGTGAAGACACTTGAAGAGTTGTAATATCTTTTGCGCCAGAGACTTGGAAATTCCCATTGCTTGTGTATTGTGTGAATTGGTGGGTTATTGGGTGATAACCAGGGAAAAGTACAGACCTCCGGGCAGCAATGCGCCAGTTCAGGTCATATCTTAAATCTTTGTTTACAGTTATACCCCTATTTATGTTGTATTTTATCAACACACCCTGTACGTTACCTTGCAATTTGTTTTTTTGTTTACTATGCAGGTCGCTGCGGACACTTTGTGGCGCCTTCTAAATAAACAAACTACTACTAGTCGGAAAATAAATAACCAGAGATACAATATAACCCTTAGTTATAATGTATAATAGTGGACCAATAAGGAATATAACAGCCATTGCATCATCAGGGAATTTTAGCTTAAAACAGTTAGCTAAATACTTTGGGGGTTATTCTGGTTAATTTGCATGAGAATGGGCAGCGTTCTCATGGGAACACCCATTAAATGGTGGGCGTTCCCAAAGGCAAATGGACTGGGCTGCCGCCCTACGCCCCCCCCCCCCCCTCACCCACACACCCAGTGTATGCACATGCGCAGAAATGACCCTGCATATGCCCACCAATGGACCCCTTGCAAATGAAGGGGTCCGAAAGAACGAATCTGAATAAGGCCCTTCATCTGGGTCTCTCTTAGAACTCTATTCTAACATTTTGAAATTATAACCTGTGCACCGCAGCAATACAAATATAGGTTGAACTTGATGGACTAACATCTTTTTTCAACTCCATCCACTATGTTACTATGGCATAATTTGCTGGCCGTTTGCAAGGTGAATGATAGGAATCTGGGCGTCTGGGGGTGGAAACTGGCTGTTTAGTGGGAGAGTGCTAAAAGAAATGCAGGTGTACCTAGGAAAAAGCCGGGAGTGTCTGGGAAAACGCTATGGGCCTTATTCTAGTTCACTCTTTCTGACAAAATCCTTCTTAGATGGACAAAACCATGTGCACTGCAGGGGGGCAGATGTAAAATGTGCAGAGAGAATTAGATTTGGGTGAGTTATTTTGTTTCTGTGCAGGGTAAATACTGACTGCTTTATTTTTACACTGCAATATAGATCTCACTTTGAAGTAAAACCCCACCCAAATCTAATTCTCACATTTACACACATTTACACATTTTACATCTGCCCCCTGCAGTGCACATGGTTTTGTCCATCTAAGAAGGATTTTGTCAGAAAGAGTGAACTAGAATAAGGCCCTATATCAGGGTTGCCGACTTTTGAAAGCTCCTGTCCGGGAGAAGCCCGGAGAGGAGACTTTCAGCAGGAGTTCAGGGGGGTGGGGCTTCAATGTGACATCATTAAGCCCCGTCCCCATGAAGGAAAGTGCCTAAATTTGCAGATCTCCGCGGAGGGGGCGGGGCTAAATGACGCGATGGTGACACTTTAGCCTCGCCCCCTCCCCGGAGATCGGCAGAAAAGGTCATTTAAACGCCGCGGTTGGGGGGGGAGCCGCAATCAGGGGGGAAGCGGGGGGTCCCCCAGAATCCGGGAGGGTTGCCCACCTTTCCGGGGGACCAGGAGGGTGACCCGATTTTCGGGACCCTCCCGGCCATTCCGAGAGGGTAGGCAACCCTGCCCTATATGTGCCTGAGTATTTTAGAGGAGGGAGTATAATGTCAGCTCCTGGCCGGATATGCCATTGCAGCCCCAAAGTAAGTATCTGGCTACTCGGAGCCTGTGATGACTGGCGATCCCAGTAATGTTCCTGGTGGGATTTCACTCTAGCGGGGCAGCGTCTGGACTAAATGCTAGCTGTGAGAATTTGCCCCCATGCGATCAGGTCTGAATTATCACCTACATCCAAAAGCATGGAGAGAGTTACAGTAGAGTGGAGAGATACAGTACCAACCACCCAGCACCTGTCATTTATAAAATACGACATGGCATTTAGGAGCTGGATGGCTGTTTCTTTATTTCTTTCCACTTTATCACTCTCCAAAGATTAGTATATAGACCCCTAAATTCACCTCCTCTGCTCAGGAGTCTACCAGTGATACTGTACGGTGCTACTTAATTGTTCTGAAAATCCCTCTTGCCTTTCTAATGCAGGGAGTGACTCCCGCTGCCCCTAATACCCCTTTCAGACAGAAAAAAAACCTGGGAATTTCCCTGGTCCAGGAGGGTAGACCTGGGTTTTTTTCTGTCTGAAAGGGTCAACCCAGATCTGAAAGGCTTCAACCCTGGAATTTACCAGGGTTTTTCCCGGGTCTGAATGCCAAGAATCCGGGTCGCCGACTGTCTGAAAGGGTGAGACCCGGGTTTTTGGGATTATTACACATTGTAAGGCGCTGATTGTCTTTCCTGGTTGGGTGTTGGCTGATTAGTTGTGAGGATGTGCCTCTCTGATTGGCTGGGAGGGCATGGCACTGGGGCTGGCCTCTGAGGTCATTAGGGAGTTGCAGAAAGGACAGCATGGCCCACTGAAAGGAGCAAGAGGTGAGAGCTGCTGGCAGTGAGAGGGGAGGAGGGGATCCACAAACAGATGACTGGGACAGTCAAAGATGCCACAGTGTGCTCAAACATTGCAAATATACTGACAGCCATGTGAGGTAACATGTACCTACCAGTATAGAAAAACAATAAAACTTCTTTACAACATATTCTTGCGTCATGCCATGGTTAATGCAATGCAGTGAGCAGTCACCACCCACTTTTCATGACCTCATCTCTTTGTGCCTTTAAAACTGTCCTTTTCTTATGACACAGTATATTGCAGGCTTCTGTGTGAAAGGGGTTGTCACAGGAAATACCCGTGCTGTGTGAAAGACACTGACGAAGCGATAGATGCGAAACGGCCGTCTGACCTTTGAACCCACCGTCAAAGCAGCGCGTACCAGATGACTGCTGACGGCATGTGAACCTCTGCGGCACTCTGACACAGCACCGGTGATGCGCGTCTCCTCTCCTCCTTACACGCTGAGACCGGCTACCTGCATAACGCTAAGTGTCAACCGACACTTTCAGGTACACTCCGGCACCCGTGCCGCTCTACCGACACGTGGATACCGGCAACCTGCCTAACTCATTACTTACTGATAATATCGGGGAGTCCCCGACACCCGGGCAGACCTCTCTCTTTCCCTCTGGCTATACTTCCAAGGACACTGCGCTGCGGACACACGCCAGGCAGTCTGTCCGCAATCTGCACCCACTCTATCCTGGGATATCCCGTCTCTCTCTGGAGTACCGCTCACTCTCCACCACTGCCACAGGCAAGTGGGGAACAGCAGCGTACAAACAGGAGAGGGGATTCCCACACTATCGCCTCCTCCATCTTTGAGAACCTCTGCACCCGCCTATAGTATCGCTCACCCTCCACCTCTGCTGCTGGCAAGTGGGGAGCAGCAGCATACCACCAGCGGCCAGCGATCCTCACTACCTGTCTCACAACTTCTGCACTGATAGATACTCGTCCTGAAAGGGGAGCAGGATACTTCTGCGCTGGTACTTTTCCAACAGAATTCCCTGCGATCTACCCTCCAGGACAGCAGTACTATCCTTCTTAGTCTAACCCTGGTAAACCCCAAGAATCCATCTATAAGAGGGTATTCTTTTTCACCACTGCTTTCACCCCTATTCCTGTGTCACATCTACTATTACCCTTAATTATAGACCAATAAAGAAATCCCCATTTAGTCATTGTACTAGAAGGATTAGACTATTAATTAAGGTATGCCGCAGCACGGCAATTGTACCGTGTCTATGTAAAAAGAGTATATTACACTCTTTTCTTATGCTTTCAAATATCTTATACCGCATTTCAGAGCAAAGGATATACAAATTGACTTAGAATGCAGTGAAATATTCTTAATTGTTGGATTTACAAAACATTTCTAAAGTGTTTGATAAATTGTCAGTGAGAGACACAGAATAACAATTGTCTATTGCAACGTATATTGCCTCATAGAACAGTTTACAAGTATTCAGTAAGCCATTTCAGACTGTTTCTGCAACAGAGTTGCCATGATTGTTTAAGTGGATAATTGAATATTTTCATGTATCCAATTTAGAAATGCTGAATCTGTAGACTGCTGTGAATTGCTTGTGCTTTTGAAAACAAGAAGGGTGTTCGGGGGCTACTCCCCTAACTGTGTGCTTCTATGAAATAACAATCACTGTATGAGGCTATCAAACTACGGTTATTTACAATATGATGATACATTATTATATGATTTCCAACTAATTGCCTGAATTTATTTATTTTGCGGTCTGCAATAGAAGTATATTTTCGTATTTGTTGCTACCGGTTACCTCTAGAATCAACCAGAATTTAGCCTTGTTATTATTTTTTGAAAAGCAAGCCATCTTTCTGGGAATTAGATGTATAGAATACAGATTTCTTTGCTATAATTGGTGAAGGAAGTAACACACTCTGTATCCGTTGCTAATGGTTACCACCAGGACAACCAAAGCTAAGCATCTACACTTTATTTAGAGGATTATTGCATTATTGAATAGTGGACTTTATGCTACATATTATTACAACATTGTAATGTCCACAAAATTACGTGTTTTATGTTGAGTGTGTTTTGTATGTCCCATTTTATGCTTAAAAAAGTTGTATTACATTAAAAGCTAAGTTTTAAATAAATTTCAAAAGTAGTGCCCCCACAAACAGAGAGTACTTTTTCTTTCTCTTTCTCTAGTACTGTGTTTACTCTCAGGGGAGCACCTCCACCAGCCATTGTATTATATTGACCAATACAGCACCTTATTATTAATATTGTGGAAAATACATACTCGTATCTCTATATATCTTCAATTGTGTTAGTAACCTGTGCACCGGTACCTTCCCAAAATCCCTTTTTCCCCGCCCAAATAACTGTGTGAAAGGGGGTCAGAGCTTTTAGCTGAGTCTTACTCGGGTTTTTATATCCGGAAAATACCTGGGTTTTGGGGATTTTTCTGTCTGAAAGGGGTATTAGTGACTTGTAATTATTGTAATTGTATACTGACAATAACTAGCCATCTCCTGTACAGGAAAGTATGCTGAATGTATCATTCGTGCAAGTGATCGATGACAGAATGTTCAAACTAAACAATTATATTGTATTAGTTTATATGGACTACCAACCCAGGCTCACCCTATAATGATAATGGTTATTTTCTGTTTCAGGACACACCTATAGAGCATTAGAGGACAGTAATAACACCAATGACGTCACACTCCCTTATTATGCATTACCCGCTGCGTCTGTTTCTGTCTTATCCACATGCTGTTGTCTATGAACTCACGCTCCTAGAAAAGCAGAAGAAGAAAAATCACATTTCACAAACACATACCCTCCAACATCTGAAGGGCAGAAATCGGTACACATTCAGAAAGGGGCGTGGTTAATGGTAAAAGGGGGCGTGGTTACGCCACTTTCTGAATGTGTACTGGGAATTTATATATATATATATATATATATATATATATATATATATATATATAAGTAGGTGGAGATAGGATGAGGCAGGGTGTCGGGTTTTATAGGTGTATAGCCGGGACAGGAAGAAGTGTGAGCAGGGCATTAGGCACAGCGAGAGCACTGTTGTGGCCAGTGGCACCGCACTGACATCCTCGCTGGCGGCAGGGAACACAGGCAGGCTGGAGTGGAGAGAGAGAGGGGGTAGGGACACACACCTGTAGGGTTGGGAATCTGCCAGAGATGCGGGCACACTTCACTGCTGACTGTAAGCTTGTCAGCAGCCATTGACAGCCTCTTCGCTCAGTTGACTCACATGCCGGCATCTTCGCGCACTTTTCCTGCTGCCTGGTTCTGTCACTGCCAATAGCGCGGGCCATGCTGCAGCTCTGAAAGCCCAGCAGATGGAGCCTCCATCGATGTAATACTACCGATCTGCACATACTTGATTTATGCTCTATGGGGGTTATGGTTACATTGGGGGTGGGGGGGGGGGGGGGGTAGGGTTACACTGCAGGGAGGTTGGGTTATTGGGGCAGGGGGAATGTAAGTATACTTACCAGACCCCTTTTGGAATTCCCTCCATCAGGATGCTGGTGTTGGTATTCGGACTGGCAGCATCCTAAGTGCCGGTCATCTGTATGTATCCCATCTGAGCAGCATATTGGAGCATCCTCTGTGCTTGCCAGTACTGCTCTTACCCATCCAAAAAAGGTAAGTTCAGTACTGGCAAGGTTAGCAGCCTATGCCTATTATAGTCTAATCATCGAATAAGTAATGCCTTTCCCTCTGAAAGGTACTCCCCAAAAACACCTGCAAAAATTAACTGATAATATGATGTGTATGAAGTGTATGTTATTCCGGTCCATAGTATGTAAATACTTCCCATACACTGATTGCCCGCAGCCTGCATGCATACTCATGTATTATGAAGTATAGCAGCTATTTAGCATGATTGAAGTGTACAAAAATGAAGTGGTTTCATTTTATGTGATCCATATTAATTGTACAATGTGCAGTCATTCTTGCTTTTCCAGTCTGTATGGCTTAAAGTTCCACATCCTCTATAAAAAGTAATAGTATTTCAGGTGTCACAAGGAGAAACGGAGACTCTCACATACACTCTGTCTATGCTAAGGGAGGAGACTTCACAGTCACTTCTGACTCCCAACCTTTCCATCTAATTAGTGATAAGCACTTCATCCATAAAAACCAAAGGAGACGTGACCAGCTTTAGGTGTCACCTGCCATAAGTGTCCTCTGTCCACAAAGAAGATCATGGACGATAGGGGTGGAGACAGCAGAAGACGTGTTGGGCGTAGGGGTGGATCTGGCTAACAGAAGATGTATAAAGACAGACAATTATGGGGGAGGAAGCTACTTATCATAGAGTTCTAAGACCAGTTGGGCGTCCCAGGAAGTTCCTCGCTTGGATGAAAATGGTGGACCTTAAGGCAGCCTTGACACTTCTTTTGTTGGCTGGACTTCAGCTGAGCAGTGAGTACATTCATGGTTGTGCTACACCAGATGAGTGGGGAAGAACGTTTCTTAAGTTTGCCCTTTGTGTGTATACATTGATCGGTTTGATGTTGGGAGTATTGACAAACCCATATATCTCTGTATAGTTCAGTTGTGAGATAAAGTAGCAGTCATTCAGCTCCTAACTGCCATGTTATAGGCTGTTTTTGAAAAATGACATAGTAGCTGATTGACTGTTACTTTATCTCTGTTGGTTTTTATCTTTCTCCAAGCCTTAGTACATCTAGGCATGAATGTAAAAACTCCTCATTTTTTTCATTGATTTGTGGTTAGCCAATCAGGGGGTTAAGGAAAGGTGGAGCTATTAAGGGGTATTAAGGGGTCAAATTGCTAAAGTGTAAGTTTTAGAAGCGAGAGATGTTGTCTAAAGCAACCAATCAGATTGTACTTATTTATCTAGCGCCATCTAGACTCTAACAATAGCTAGAATCTGAATGGTTGCTATGGGCAACAAATCTAATTTCTAAAAACCCTCACTAAAGTTACCCCTAAGGGGCGAGATGTAATAGGATGCGACTTTTACTCTTGTCCCGAAATCGCACTAAATCGCAATGTTTTGAAATCGCAATTTTTTTTACAAAAGCGCAAAAGGAATGGAATGCGATTCTCGGTCATGAGAAAGTGCGAATTAATACACGTGTGATTTTTTTTAGACATGTTAAAATGCTTTTTTAGGGGGGGGGGTGAAAAATCATAAGGGATCCCCAAGTTTTCTAAACCAACTCCAGGCTCAAGGGCCAGTCCTGGTTCCCAAAATATGGGGGACAAAATGAGTAGGGGTCCCCCATATTTTGCCAGCCAGCACCGGGCCCAACCAGCCAGCAGGGTAATGCCACAGCCAGAGGAAACTATTGATACTAGTTCCCCCGGCCAAAGCATTTATCCCTGTGGCTGGTCAGCCCAGGCAAGGACCCTGGAGGTGTGGGAAGTACCCCCAATAAAGGGGTCACCCCATCCAGAGCTGAAGCCAGGGTTGTGGGCACTGAACTGGTTTTAGAAATCCTGGGGAACAGGTCAAAATGTGAGAATTTTGTGGCAAAAAGTGTGACTTTTACTGCAATTCGCATCCTATTACATGTGCGAATTACACAAAACAGACGAATTCGGCCATTTTTTGATGAAAACTCTCAAACGTCAAAAAAAATCGCACCCTGTTACATCTCACCCTAAGGGTCTATGTAAGAAATGTAATATATGAGATCTCTTTCAGATGGGATGTTGCTCTGGGCATCCAATAAGATACTATCTATTATCTTCTAAAGAGTGCTAAATAAATAAGTAGATTCTGATTGGTTGCCCATAGCAACATCCCATGTGAATTAGAACTCCCATCTTCATAGATTTCCCCCTATGACTCTTAGGGGGAAATTAACTAAGTTGGGAGTTCGATTTTACATGGAATATTGCCATGGGCAACCAATCAGAATCTACTTCTTATTTTTTAGCACCTTCTAGAAGATAATAAATAGTGGGCGGGATGTATTAAAATACATGGCCACCCCTCGATGCCCATCACACTGATGTTGATCACATATGTACTAACAGATGCGATGAACATTGCAATGCGGTGACGGAGGCCCCCGCGATACCTGTGAGGTAGTGTGTGTGGGGTCTCCGTCACCTCCCTGGCCACTCCTCTATCCCCCCAGGCTGGGAAGCGGAAGCAGACTGTCCCCAGCGCCTCCTCCTCCCCCATGCAGCCGGAAGGACCTACGGCTGTGTTGCTAGGGTGAGGAGGAGTTTATCTTCCAGGTCCAGGTTTCCTGGAGGAAGGTATGCTTGGAGAGGCGGTGGGTTGTGGTGGCCGGTGATAAGAAGCCCATAGAGTTCTGTAGGGTATCGCCGTCCAAAGCTGGCGATACCCTGGGTGGCAAAAACGTGGCGGCCGGGTATTGGTACATTTGAAAATGCGGTAAAACCCCCAAAATCTCGGGTTTTACTGCATTTTTCCCTTAGTACCCGTTCCCGGTTAACGATGTGGGGGGGGGGAGGCAGCAGTGACGTGTTTACGTTGCCAAGGACAGGGATGCAAGTGGCAGGGGCACATCTGTGAATAGGCAGCAGTAAGCCACAGACTGAGATTTATATAGTGCAAGGAGCAGAATCCCCCAGCAGCTCGGAGTGTATTAGGAGATACAGTAGGTGAGGGCAGAGCTGCATGTGACAGGGGCTGTGACAGGATGTGAGGAGGGGAATGGAGGCAGCAGGAAGCCACAGGCTGGGCATTATATTATGGGGGTCATTCTGATTCCATACTGTATGGATGTATGTGTATATGTACTGTATGGATGTACTGTATGGATGTATGTATATATGTACTGTATGGATGTACTGTATGTATATATCTACTGTATGGATGTATGTATATATGTACTGTATGGATGTATGTGTATATGTACTGTATGGATGTACAGTATGTATATATGTACTGTATGGATGTATGTATGTACTGTATGGATGTATGCATATATATACTGTATGGATGTATGTATATATGTACTGTATGGATGTACTGTATGTATATATGTACTGTATGGATGTACTGTATATATGTACTGTATGTATATATGTACTGTATGGTTGTATATATATATGTAATGTATGGATGTATGGATGTATGTGTATATGTACTGTATGGATGTACAGTATGTATATATGTACTGTATGTATGTATGTATGTATGTATGTACTGTATGGATGTATGCATATATGTACTCTATGGATGTATGTATATATGTACTGTATGGATGTACTGTATGTATATATGTACTGTATGGATGTACTGTATGTATATATGTACTGTATGGTTGTATATATATGTACTGTATGTATGTATGTATGTATGTATGGATGTATATATATGTACTGTATGGATGTACTGTATATATGTACTGTATGGATGTACAGTATGTATATATGTACTGTATGTATGTATGTATGTATGTACTGTATGGATGTATGGATATATGTACTGTATGTATGGATGTATGTATATATGTACTGTATGGATGTACTGTATGTATATATGTACTGTATGGATGTACTGTATATATGTACTGTATGTATATATGTACTGTATGGTTGTATATATATGTACTGTATGTATGTATGTATGTATGGATGGATGTATGTATATATATGTACTGTATGGATGTACTGTATATGTACTGTATGGATGTACTGTATGTATATATGTACTGTATGGATGTACTGTATATATGTACTGTATGTATATATGTACTGTATGGTTGTATGTATATATGTACTGTATGGATATACTGTATGTATATATGTACTGTATGGATGTATGTATATAAGTACTGTATGGATGTACTGTATGTATATATGTACTGTATGGATGCATGTATATATGTACTGTATGTATATATGTACTGTATGGATGTATGTATATATGTACTGTATAGATGTACTGTATTTATATATGTACTGTATGGATGTATGTATATAAGTACTGTATGGATGTACTGTATGTATATATGTACTGTATGGATGTATGTATATATGTACTGTATGGATGTATGTATATAAGTACTGTATGGATGTACTGTATGTATATATGTACTGTATTGATGGATGTATGTATAGTATGGATGTATGTATATATGTACTGTATGGATGTATGTATATATGTACTGTATGGATGTACTGTATATATGTACTGTATGGATGTATGTATGTATGTATGTATGTATATATGTACTGTATAGATGTATGTATATATGTACTGTATGGATGTATGTATATAAGTACTGTATGGATGTATGTATATAAGTACTGTATGGATGTACTGTATGTATATATGTACTGCATGAATGTATGTATGTATATATGTACTGTATGGATGGATGTATATATGTACTGTATGGATGTATATATATATATATATATATATATATATATATATATATATATACTGTGTGGATGTATGTGTATATATGTACTGTATGGATGTATGTGTATATATGTACTGTATGGATGTATGTGTATATATGTACTGTATGGATGTATGTGTATATATGTACTGTATGGATGTACTGTATGTATATATGTACTGTATGGATGTATGTATATATGTACTGTGTGGATGTATGTATATATGTACTGTATGGATGTATGTATATATGTACTGTATGGATGTATGTATATATGTACTGTATGGATGTACTGTATGTATATATGTACTGTGTGGATGTATGTATATATGTACTGTATGGATGTATGTATATATGTACTGTATGGATGTATGTATATATGTACTGTATGGATGTATGTATATATGTACTGTATGGATGTATGTATATATGTACTGTATGGATGTACTGTATGTATATATGTACAGTATGGATGTATGTATATATGTACTGTGTGGATGTATGTATATATGTACTGTATGGATGGATGGATGTATATATGTACTGTATGGATGTACTGTATATATATATATATATATATATATGTACTGTATGGATGTATGTATATATGTACTGTATGGATGTATGTATATATGTACTGTATGGATGTACTGTATATATATATGTACTGTATGGATGTATGTATATATGTACTGTGTGGATGTATGTATATATGTACTGTATGGATGTATGTATATATGTAATGTATGGATGATTGTATATATGTACTGTATGGATGTACTGTATGTATATATGTACTGTATGGATGTATGTATATATGTACTGTGTGGATGTATGTATATATGTACTGTATGGATGGATGGATGTATATATGTACTGTATGGATGTACTGTATGTATATATGTACTGTATGGCTGCTTTAATAGATTTCATTTGACAGATTCTGCTCCAATGAGTACAACGGGTCCCCAGGTGACTCCATCAAACACAAGCAGCATTGGGGGTGAGTAAACCGGTTATTGTTATCTGCACACAATAATACAGATCCTAGACTCAAATAAAAGAAAGGGGAGACCCCTGCTGGGGAGGCTCTGTGGAGGCCCTGCGACAGTATAAGCAGCTGCTATATAACAGCGTAGTTGGATCTGTACAATGAAAAAAGCAAAAAAGAAGCAACTGCAGCGATAAACCTATCACAAAATGTATTAACGATTGGAATGATTTCACAAAAACTGTTACTGTATATCACATAGAAACAACCGCATGCGTTGACCCCATTAGAACATTATTATAATCTGCAGGTCATGAGATGGCATGCAATGTTTAAAACAGAACCGTCCTATTATGTCTTTGAAAATATAGCAGTCTCGGAAAGTCACAGAAAGATGTAGCATATAATTACCATCCGCATAATTACGGATAAAGGATCCCTTTCTCATTCGCTGAGGACCGTATTGTGTTGTCTTGGTGGATTCATTTCCCAACATCCGCTGAAGAAGTGAAGATGCTTGGGTCCCGTATTTTTCTGAAGCTGTTATCGGCGGGGCTGTACCGGATTTCTTAGGTTGGAGTGTCCGCAAAAAGTGTCAGCAAGGCTGGTTTGGACAGTAGTGATATTGAGGGTGTCAAAGTGGGGTGCAGATGCTGGTTAACCTGACGCGTTTCGCTGTATGGCTAACAGCTTTATCAAAGGTATTGTTAGGACTGAATAGGGCTGGATATTTATACCCTTCTAATGGATGAGATGATTTATACACATGTAGCAAGCAGTCAATCAAATCAACGTTAAAAAACATTAAAACATGGAGAGGAGGTAAAAAATGAATATGCCAAATATAACATGTGTAATTGAGGACTGTAAGTTAAATTTTGAATGAGACAAATTAACTTTTAATCTCTATTTGTTTAACGATCAGATGAGATAGTAACTTCCTGTAAATTCAGCTAGCCGATTGGTGGGTCCATCCATGTCATGAATCACATGCAATTGCTTCCTATCGCTTTTTTCATTGTACAGATCCCAGACTCAGACTTCTCTCTTGTCTGTCAGTGGGGTTTTCATGGAATAGAATCCCACACATTATTCAAATAATTGTTGCATAACAGCCACATGTTTTTGAACCCAGTGGACACCCACCGGCAGCTTCACCGATCACAGCAACTGCATACGAATAGGCAGCGCCGGTCCCAGATCCTTAAGTAATCAATGATCAACAGCAATAGTCATGCAAAATTGCCACAGGGACTGATATGCTGGCACCATGTCTCTGCATACAGGATCCCAATTGTAGGCTGAGACTGGGGGCATGAAACATTTTTAGGACTGGGGGGACAAGATGTAAATTTAGTTTGGCCTCTCTAAATTGCTATACATATATGTTGCCCCCCTGTGTTATGCCTCATAACAAAACAAAGAGACGGCCATGGGTCATTGTGCTAGCGTGCACCCGGGGAAGGGGGGCTAGCTTTAGGCACATGGGGGGAAATAAGGTGAGGCCGCGGGGAAGATGGGGGTGAAGGATAGGCTACATTGATGGGTATATTAGGTTTAGGCACTAGGCGGACATTAGGTTTAGGCACTAGGGGGACATAGGTTTAAGCTGAAGAGAGGAGAGGTTAGGGTTAGGCTGTGGGGAGGGAAAGTTAGGGTCAGGCTGCGGGGCAGGGGGGTTAGGTGGTGGGGTTTGTGGGTTCGGCTGTAAGGGGGGAGAGGGTTAAGGTATGGCTGCTGTGAGGGAGGGTCAGGGTTAAGCGGAATTAACCAAGTGTCCTCACCCCCCCCCCCCCCCCCCCCCTCCATTCTGATGCCCTTGGCTGAGACCACAATGATAGCGGTTGCGACACGCCGGCGTTTTTGCTGCCATTTCTGTTACGTCCCCCAAATGGTCCCTGACTGTCAATCATCTTGTAAATGAATCCTCACTTCAAGCGACATGGCCAACTCCTCTTGGAACAGGCACAGCGCAACCATACTGTATGCACGGTCGGACCATAATCGCTAACTCCATAAATATTGGCATTGCGTCCACCCCTGAATCAGGCCCATTGTGTTGGTATAAACCAGAAGCCTAACGGAGCAGCAGTTCCTGAGTGTCTTTGTTACCTGCCTTATGTAATCTCTAATGTATCATCACTTCTAGCTACAACTCCTATACGGACCCAACCATCCGTCTCCCCAACAGGTGAGTAGCACAAACGCAATTCCTCAATTCTCCTGTCATTCTCCTCTCTCACTTCTTCCTGTCATCAGAGATCATTTAGTTTTGTTCCTTATACCCTTGCAGCTGTTGATCGCCTCTTCCTATTCAGTACAGACCTCCATGGCCCGACCGTTCCATGTTGTATCTGTATCGGGGCATTTACTCCCCCATCCCTCCAGTATATACCTTTACTTACATATTTTGGTATTGGGCTGCAGTGGCGGATCCAGGAAAAAAATGACAGGGGGGGGCACCATGATAGTGAAGAGAGAAGGGGTGGCAGTAAAATTGTGTCGCTTACCTACACACAGCACCAGTGGTTGATGACCCTACAGCAACCTGGACATGGAGCCCACGGTGCGCTGTGAGCATGCACGGGGTCCCTTTACGAATGGACCATGCGAAGGCTAGCCTTCGCTGGCCGCTTGCAAGGTGATTGACAGGAGCTTGGCATTTGGGGGCGTAATGCCGGTGTTTTCCATGAGTCTATGGAAAACACAGGTGTTCCATGGCTGTTGACTTACTCAGGGCCGCCGATAGGGGGGTGCCAGGGGTACAACTGCCCCGGGCCCCCAGCTGCCCACAGTGGCACGGCACACACACACACACCCCCCGGCAACCGCACAAATGCCCCCACCCGGCGGCGAGGCTCGCACAATACACAGTGCAGCCTGCAGAGCGCCGAGCCTAGGATACAGAGGGGCTCGGCGCTCTGCAGGCTGCACTGTGCAGTGAATGCTCTGAGCCCCGAGTCCTGGGAGAAGATGCTGCTGCACCGCCGACGCCACCGCTGGTAAGTAATTGGGGTGGGGGAGGCGGGGTGCCGGCACGCGAGGGGGGTGCCGGCGCGTGCGAGGGGGGGTGCCGCCGGGGGCCCGGGCTAAAGGTCAGTCCCGGGCCCCAACATTACTAGTGGCAGCCCTGAACTTACTAGACATACTCAGCACTGCGAGCAGGGGGAAAATCAGTCGACGCACAGCCGCTGCCATAGTCAGCCATAGAGCTAGTTCACGTGTCCATGGTGTGAACTATGTTGCGTCGATGGCGGCATCTAAAGAATCACCGGCAGCATTAAAGCGCACATACAGTAGACACAGACCTTAGGTGTCTCAGTCCTAGCACCTTAACCCTTTGAGTGCCAAGTAAATTTCCAAAATAGGTGTGAAAATTGCCAAGCAAACATTTTTATTCCTTATATAGGAAATATAATCTTTTTTACCCAACATTTTTTTATTTGAATTTATGAACAAATGTGAGCAGCGCTGGCATTTTTTGTGGATATTTAGCAAAATTGTTAATTAGAATTGCCTTGCAAAATATGATAAAATGAGACAATGTGTACCCAAAGTTACCTTTATACTCTTTCCCCAAACATAGGAATGTGTTACTTGGGGGGTGATTCAGACTCACTCGCTGAGGGCCGAATTCGCTCCCCCATCCGATTTTTCGGGAAATGGGCATGCGTCAATATGCGCATGTGCATGTGGTTTAATGTCTGTCGGAAATAATCCCGACCGTCGCTCAGTCATCCGGCACCTGTTCGGTGGGATGGCGTGTACATGTACACTCGCTGCCTAGTGAACAGGTCTGAATCCATAGTTCACACATTAGGCATCTGTTCAATACTCAAAATGATCTATAGACAAGCCAACACTTGCTGATACTAACTATATCCATTGCGGTATATCAGCCCCGTATGTATCGCGGTATATCAGCCTCCTATGTATTGCGGTATATCAGCCTCCTATGTATTGCAGTATATCAGCCTCTTATGTATTGCGGTATATCATCCCCGTATGTATCGCGGTATATCAGCCCCGTATGTATTGCGGTATATCAGCCCTGTATGTATTACAGTATATCAGCCCTGTATGTACTGTGGTATATCAGCCCCGTATGTATCGCCGTATATCAGCCCCGTATGTATTGCGGTATATCAGCCCCGTATATATTGCGGTATATCAGCCCCGTATGTATCGCGGTATATCAGCCTCGTATGTATTGCGGTATATCAGCCCCGTATGTATCGCGGTATATCAGCCCCGTATGTATTGCGGTATATCAGCTCCGTATGTATTGTGGTGTATCAGCTCCGTATGTATTGCAGTATATCAGCTCCGTATGTATTGCGGTATATCAGCCCTGTATGTATTGCGGTATATCAGCCCCGTATGTATTTCGGTATATCAGCCCTGTATGTATTACAGTATATGAGCCCTGTATGTATTACAGTATATCAGCCCCGTATGTATCGCGGTATATCAGCCCCGTATGTATTGCGGTATATCAGCCCTGTATGTATTACAGTATATCAGCCCTGTATGTACTGTGGTATATCAGCCCCGTATGTATCGCCGTATATCAGCCCCGTATGTATTGCGGTATATCAGCCCCGTATATATTGCGGTATATCAGCCCCGTATGTATCGCGGTATATCAGCCTCGTATGTATTGCGGTATATCAGCCCCGTATGTATCGCAGTATATCAGCCCCGTATGTATTGCGGTATATCAGCTCCGTATGTATTGCGGTGTATCAGCTCCGTATGTATTGCGGTATATCAGCTCCGTATGTATTGCGGTATATCAGCCCTGTATGTACTGTGGTATATCAGCCCCGTATGTATCGCCGTATATCAGCCCCGTATGTATTGCGGTATATCAGCCCCGTATATATTGCGGTATATCAGCCCCGTATGTATCGCGATATATCAGCCTCGTATGTATTGCGGTATATCAGCCCCGTATGTATCGCAGTATATCAGCCCCGTATGTATTGCGGTATATCAGCTCTGTATGTATTGCGGTGTATCAGCTCCGTATGTATTGCGGTATATCAGCTCCGTATGTATTGCGGTATATCAGCCCTGTATGTATTGCGGTATATCAGCCCCCTAAGTATTGCGGTATATCAGCCCCATAAGTATTGCGGTATATCAGCCCCGTATGTATTACAGTATATCAGCCCTGTATGTACTGTGGTATATCAGCCCCGTATGTTTCGCCGTATATCAGCCCCGTATGTATTGCGGTATATCAGCCCCGTATATATTGCGGTATATCAGCCCCGTATGTATTACAGTATATCAGCCCTGTATGTACTGTGGTATATCAGCCCCGTATGTATCGCCGTATATCAGCCCCGTATGTATTGTGGTATATCAGCCCTGTATGTATTGCGGTATATCAGCCCCGTATGTATTACAGTATATCAGCCCTGTATGTACTGAGGTATATCAGCCCCGTATGTATCGCCGTATATCAGCCCCGTATGTATTGCGGTATATCAGCCCCGTATATATTGCGGTATATCAGCCCCGTATGTATCGCGGTATATCAGCCCCGTATGTATTGCGGTATATCAGCTCTGTATGTATTGCGGTATATCAGCCCCATAAGTATTGCGGTATATCAGCCCCATATGTCTTACAGTATATCAGCCCTGTATGTATTGTGGTATATCAGCCCCGTATTTATCGCGGTATATCAGCCCCGTATGTATTGCGTTATATCAGCCCTGTATGTATTGCGGTATATCAGCCCCCCTCTGTACTGCGGTATATCAGACCCACATGTATTGCGGTATATCAGCCCCGTATGTATTGCGGTATATCAGCCCCGTATGTATTCTGCCCCGTCTGTATTGCAGTATATCTGGCCCGTATGTATTGCAGTATATCAGCCCTGTATGTATTGCGGTATGTCAGCCCATATGTATTGCAGTATATCAGCCCCGTATGTATTGCGGTATATCAGCCTCCTATGTATTGCAGTATATCCGCCCGTATGTAATGCGGTATGTCAGCCCGTATGTGTTGCGGTATATTAGCCCTGTACGTACTGTATTGCAGTATATCAGCCCCGTATGTATTGCGGTATATCAGCCGTGTATGTATTGTGGTATATCAGCCCATATGTATTGCAGTATATCAGCCCCGTATGTATTGCGGTATATCAGCCTCCTATGTATTGCAGTATATCCGCCCCGTATGTTATGCGGTATGTCAGCCCGTATGTGTTGCGGTATATAAGCCCTGTACGTACTGTATTGCGGTATATCAGCCCCGTATGTATTGTGGTATATCTGCCCCGTATGTATTGCGGTATATCTGCCCCGTATGTATTACAGTATATCAGCCCTGTATGTACTGAGGTATATCAGCCCCGTATATATTGCCGTATATCAGCCCCGTATGTATTGCGGTATATCAGCCCCGTATATATTGCGGTATATCAGCCCCGTATGTATCGCGGTATATCAGCCCCGTATGTATTGCGGTATATCAGCTCCGTATGTATTGCGGTGTATCAGCTCCGTATGTATTGTGGTATATTAGCCCCGTATATATTGCGGTATATCAGCTCCGTATGTATTGCGGTGTATCAGCTCCGTATGTATTGTGGTATATTAGCCCCGTATGTATTGCGGTATATCAGCCCCATAAGTATTGAGGTATATCAGCCCCATATGTCTTACAGTATATCAGCCCTGTATGTATTGTGGTATATCAGCCCCGTATGTATTGCGGTATATCAGCTCCGTATGTATTGCGGTGTATCAGCTCCGTATGTATTGTGGTATATTAGCCCCGTATGTATTGCGGTATATCAGCCCCATAAGTATTGCGGTATATCAGCCCCATATGTCTTACAGTATATCAGCCCTGTATGTATTGTGGTATATCAGCCCTGTATTTATCGCGGAATATCAGCCCCGTATGTATTGCGTTATATCAGCCCTGTATGTATTGCGGTATATCAGCTCCGTATGTATTGCGTTATATCAGCCCCGTATGTATTGCGTTATATCAGCCCTGTATGTATTGCGGTATATCAGCCCCCCTCTGTACTGCGGTATATCAGACCCACATGTATTGCGGTATATCAGCCCCGTATGTATTGCGGTATATCAGCCCCGTATGTATTCTGCCCCGTCTGTATTGCAGTATATCTGGCCCGTATGTATTGCGGTATATCAGCCCTGTATGTATTGCGTTATATCAGCCCCGTATGTATTGCGTTATATCAGCCCTGTATGTATTGCGGTATATCAGCCCTCCTCTGTACTGCGGTATATCAGACCCACATGTATTGCGGTATATCAGCCCCGTATGTATTGCGGTATATCAGCCCCATATGTATTCTGCCCCGTCTGTATTGCAGTATATCTGGCCCGTATTATTGCGGTATGTCAGCCCTGTATGTATTGCGGTATGTCAGCCCATATGTATTGCAGTATATCAGCCCTGTATGTATTGCGGTATATCAGCCTCCTATGTATTGCAGTATATCCGCCCCGTATGTAATGCGGTATGTCAGCCCGTATGTGTTGCGGTATATTAGCCCTGTACGTACTGTATTGCAGTATATCATCCCCGTATGTATTGCGGTATATCAGCCGTGTATGTATTGCGGTATATCAGCCCATATGTATTGCAGTATATCAGCCCCGTATGTTATGCGGTATGTCAGCCCGTATGTGTTGCAGTATATAAGCCCTGTACGTACTGTATTGCGGTATATCAGCCCCGTATGTATTGTGGTATATCTGCCCCGTATGTATTGCGGTATATCTGCCCCGTATGTATTGCGGTATATCAGCCTCCTATGTATTGCAGTATATCTGCCTCTTTCCAGTTGGTTTCTATCTCTTTATGTTATTCTTGTTGTCATATTGCTCACTGGTTGTCCCTTGTCTGTCTATCATTGTAACACTTTTACCATCTTTTCTGTAAGAACTCAGCAATAATAATCTGTCTACCTTCAATTTCTGTTACAGCAAAGTATTAACAATACACTTACTGTATGTCTTTGTGTTGTCTCAGGGGCTCCCACAAATGGCTCTGTGGGTGCTGGTGGCAACGCGACGTTCACCTCAACCCCTACAGCTGGCAATATGTCTGGAAGTGGAAACTCCTCAACAGGTATTTCTGCACCTTGGAGTTCACATCATACTGTCTGTCATGTTTGCTCTGAGCAATGAAACGCGTCAGCTCTCCACTATTTCCTGGGGTTGATCAACCTCAGTGATATCTATCCTTAAGCGACTGAGAATACCCACCATCATAATGCTTTCTAGATTCTATATTGCTAGATTCTAGTTTTGCTTTGCCACGTATGTATTGCGGTATATCAGCCCCATAGATATTCCGGTATATACAGTAAGCACCGTATGTATTGCAGCATATCAGCCCCCTATGTATTGCAAAAAGTACACAACACAACCCCAAAAGATGGCTAACGGCGCTGGTCCCTTCCACTAGTGGTCAAGTGGGTTCCTTAAATATTTGACGTAACTGCTGCTCTCAAAAAAGAAGGGATTGTTCCTTCTTATGTAGAATCCAAAGTACACTAAAGAGTTCATATGTTCCGGACACAGGAACCTTGCACATAAACCCTTTCCAGAGAGCACTGATCCTTCATAATCACTTATAACAACACTTTTGTTATAAAATTAATTCACAATGATTTTATTTTTAATTCAAACATAATTTACATAAATCTTTATCCATTATAAATACATGTTAAAAATAACTGCATGAAGATCTACAACACATTGTGATATCGTCATGATCAGTAACTGTACTGTGCTAAATATCTATCTATCCAATTCAATTTGTCAGAGATGCCTTGCACATGGCAGTATGGACGGTGTAATGGTTAGCATTACTGCCTTACAGCACTGAGGTCATGGGTTCGATTCCCACCATGGCCTTAACTGTGCGGAGTTTGTGTATTCTCCCTGTACTTGCGTGGGTTTCCTCCAGGTACTCCGGTTTCCTCCCACATTCCAAAAATATACTAGTAGGTTAATTGGCTCCCAACAAATGAACCCTAGAATGTCTGTGTGTGTGTACATGTGGTAGGGAATACTCAAATCGCAGCAGAGCAAGCAAGATTTTAAAATTGCCAGGCCACACCATCAGACCCCACAGGGAAAATGCATTGGCACTCATTGGAATAAAACAAACCCATTGGTCCACATATTGAAAAAAAAAAATGACAATGGTCCCCACACAAAACACATTGGCCCACACGGGAAAAAAATGAGACCAATGAATAACAGTTAAACCGATAGTGGCAGCTATAACTCTAGCACACTTGAGAACAGCTCAAGGCACATTAGTGGTGCCTTGATTGAAAAATGTGGTTGAAAAATGCTGTCTACTGTAAATGTGGTTGAAAAATGCACGGTGGTTGAAAACTGTCTAATTGTGTTGATTTATATGGACGTTTATGGTATGTTGCTTCATTACCCTAGTAGTATTGGTTTATAAATTGAGTATTGGCTGTTATTTTAGGGTCTGTGTCTGGTGTAAACAGCACTGTATCCCCAGCATTGGTCACTATGTCAGTTCACCCAGCTTCTCCAATCAATGGTGAGTTAACCCCTTATATTCATAGAGTGCTGAATATATAAAGAATAGTGGGGCAGATTTAACGGATTCAGTACTGAATCCCGGCGGTCGGGATCCCAGCGTTTAGAATCCCAACGCCGGAATCCCGACAGCCAAAATCCCGACAAGGGGGGACGTGGATCGCCCCCCCTTGCCGGCTCGCTGCGCTCGCCACGCAGCGGGCCCGGTGCCTCGCTGCGCTCGGCACACTAATTTATTCTCCCTCCAGGGGTGTCGTGGACACCCACGGAGGGAGAATGTGTCGGGATTTCGGCGGTCGGGATTCCGGCGTCGGGATTCTGAATGCCGGGATCCCGACCGCCGGGTTTTTTACTGCATCCCGATTTAACAAGAGATAAATGCAAGGTTGATAAGGAGAGATAAATGTCCAGCCAATCACATCCTAACTGACTTTTTTTCAAACACAGCCTGTAACATGCACAGAAAAAAAGATTTAACAATAGACTAGCGCTATAAGAAAACCAAATAAATGTATCTGGAATATGAAGCAGGATTCTGCAACAGAATTCTTCCTGGTGTTATAAATGATAAGAACTTACAATGAAATTCTATCAGGTGTTCACGTAATGGTTTCTTTAGTAATAGCTTCAGGGTAGCAGGGAATGGACGGCATGAAATCAACTTACATTTGCGTTCTGTCTCGCGTTCATAACAAAGGTTTCTTTTACCAATGGACGCCAGATGACAGGTAACAGGAAAATTTATTCACAAGAAGTAATCAACATGGATCCATACGATAAAAAGTAGAAGTTTAAAAAAAGTCCAAAGAAGCAGTCAGTAGCTGGAACAGACGTGCGGCGGCTTCTCCCGTAGTGACAGGCGTGCTGCAGAAACGCCGGCAGGGGAGATCCGTGTGATGCCGCTGTGTGGAGTCCGGCTTGCTGATGCTGCTGAGCGGTCTAATCAACGCGTTTCGGATATTACCATATATCCTTTTTCAAGATGTGCCGCTGTGGAGACCGGAGGTGCTTTTAAGGAGGATCTGTCAGGTCACATGTTCTCAGATCCAGCCTCTATATTCGAACCTAGCCCGGCTTCAAACTTTAGAGCATATTTCTATCTATCTAAAGTGCATGATGAATTTAAAATACATATATCAAATGCATATTAAAATACATATTAAAAATTACATATTAAAAAAGGGGACATAAAATTCATACAGGTGGCTAAAATGTATAAAAACAATCATATTTATACAAAGTGAAAAAAGGAACAATTTGCACAATAAAAACTAGCAGCATATATACATTATAGCAGAGTTTATAATTGCACTTGTAATTGTTACGGTCTGACTGATATAGTGACTCATATGAAGCCGGACATTTGTAAGAGAAAAGACACAAATAAAGGGGGACATGGTTAGTATTGTACAAAAATTACCATATCCCACCACCCACCATACATGGTGTTTATATAAGCCATTTATACTCATAGTCAGCATTTAATCCTTTTGGGACCATAGTATTTAATGTAAAAATGCATTTCATTTCTGTCTTGGCTAGACGTTCTTCAATGTCATTTTTTCTCCAGTCAGATTTGCACAGTTTAATGCCACAGAAAGATTTGAGACCCCTGATGTCACAATTGTGCTTCTCCTTGAAGTGTAATGAAACGCTATGTAGTTCATAGCCCTTCTTGACATTGCGGGCATGTTCTGCTAGGCGGTCCTTAAGATGTCTACTGGTCCGCCCAACATACTGCTCCCCGCAATGACATTCTAGAAGGTACACAACGTTTTTGGAGTTGCACGTGATGAAGTCGTTTATAGTAAACTTCTCATTGCTAGTATTGGACATATACTCCATGATTTTTTATCGTATGGATCCATGTGGATTACTTCTTGTGAATAAATTTTCCTGTTACCTGTCATCTGGCGTCCATTGGTAAAAGAAACCTTTGTTATGAACGCGAGACAGAACGCAAATGTAAGTTGATTTCATGCCGTCCATTCCCTGCTACCCTGAAGTTATCACTAAAGAAACCATTACGTGAACACCTGATAGAATTTCATTGTAAGTTCTTATCATTTATAACACCAGGAAGAATTCTGTTGCAGAATCCTGCTTCATATTCCAGATACATTTATTTGGTTTTCTTATAGCGCTAGTCTATTGTTAAATCTTTTTTTCTGTGCATTGTATATTTGGGTTTTCTGGGCGTTAACCCGTCACAATAGACCAGCAGCTCCATTAGTCCAGCGCTGGGTACACATACAAATCTTTGTTCTTACAGCCTGTAACATGGCAGTTATACCGCTTTCAGACCGCACTCTAGACCCGGGTTATTGCAGTGTTCTTGCGGCCCCAACACGGGTCAAGGTGCGGTCTGAAAAGGCCACCACGGGTCGAGCAACAAGGGTGTTCAACCCTGGTATTGACCAGGGTTAAACACGGCTATGACCAGTGTCAAGTGCAGTGTGAACGGGTACCTGGGTCGAGCGACCCGTGTCCCGTTCACAGTATGGACGAGGCAGCACTGTCAGCTCCAAGTACTGCCTCCTTCCGAGCCCCCGATGACGCGCCGCCGCCCAGCTCCGGCCCATGTGACGTCACCGACTCGGCAATATGCCGTGTCGGTGTCGGAACTTTCAGACCGCAATGCCGTGTTGCTCTGGGGATGGGACCCGTGTCCTAATCCCGTGTGCGACACGGCATTTGCGGTCTGAAAGTAGTATTACTGTAGCATGTGATTGGCTGGACGTTTATCTCTCCTTGTCACCCTTGTATTTATCTCTTGTTAAGGCTTAATACATCTGCCCCAAAGTAACCCACATTGTAAACTGTAATGTAAGAAAAAGACATCAAGGAGTTTCCTGACCATACCGTGTAGTACAGTGATGGCTAACCTTGACACTCCAGCTGTTGTTGAACTACACATCCCAGCATGCTCTGCTACAGCTTTGCTATGTGGCCGTGATAAAAATGATGTAGGGCATTCTGGGATGTGTAGTTCAACAACAACTGGAGTGTCAAGGTTAGCCATCACTGGTGTAGTGTATAGACACAACGCTGCAAGTCACATGGAAACGCACTGCTCACAGAGCTGCAAGATGACTTGGAATATTAGGTGAGATTTATTAAAGCACAGAGAGATAAACTCGAGAGAGAGGTACAGTACCGACCAATAAACTTCTGTCATTTTAGAGGAGGGGTTTGAAAAATGACAAAAGCTGATTGGTTGGTAATTGAGCCCTCTTTCTTAACACTTTATCTGTCTTTAAGATTTTATGAATATCGTCCAATGGAAAAATGCTAATTATATAAAAGCTCATAAAGGACATTTCTCCATGAAACATCTATGAGGAATAGGATAATGTTCTATAATAAATGATCCATTGTTATCCATATTTTCCTTGGAGTTACTGTTATAACATGTAAGAAATCATTACACCTACTCTTATATCTAACAATTCTAATGTTTAACATGAGTCACAGCCTGGACACAAGTAATACACTGTAACACTTGTCTGTGGAATGTTTATTAACCCCTTAGGTACAGCATCTGCCGTCACTCTTGCAGCAGTAAACCCAGGCTCTTCCAATGCTAGCACAGGTACGGTACAATTGATTCTAACACTTTTTATTAGGGTAAATCCTATGGGTGTAACTACAATAGGTGCTTTTTGACCATGTCACCCTAAGGTATGTCAACCTTTTTCAAGTGTCGACATAAGGCCCTTCGACCAATAGTGGTCAACCTATTTACTTTTGACTGATGCATTGTCAACCCGTCGATCGCATCCCACACTCATTCGAGCGGTCATTCCCCTTTAAGAGTACATTTAACCCATTCTACTGATACATAGGCTCCAGCTTAGGTATGGTACCAGGGTACCCTGATGTGCCTAGGGCACTTGTAGGGTTGGCATGGGTTGGTGATCCAGGGCAAATCCTGTCCATCGCCATATCACTGAGCCTAAGGCTATACCCAGGGCCGTTGCAAGGCACCGGAGCGCCCCAGGCGAGTGTCGGGGTGGGGGCGCCCCGGTGCCGGGGGGGGGTGTACCTGTCCTGCGGCTGTGTATATAAAGCTTGCGGTGGCAGCGGCAGCGGGGGGTCCCTGCAGTCAAGAAATAAACACTGGCCGCACGGCGCACGCTGATTGGCTGTGTTTCCACAACAGAAGCGCTTCCGCGTAGCCAGGCGGATAGCGCTCGTTATTTCTTGACTGCAGGGACCCCCCGCTGCCGCCGCAAGCTTTATATACAGTACCCCCGCGGCACGGGGGGGGGGGGGCGCCCTAGGCAAATGCCTAGATTTGCCTAGTGGTGGCGCCGGCCCTGGCTATACCCCTATAAGCACAATTCAATTAGTTTACAGTATTTTAGCATACACACTATGCGATTTTAAAAGTAGATCAAGACGTAAAAACTGATCTCAAAATTGCCTGGTGTGTATGGGCCTTTATTCAGATGTGATCATTTGGTCCCAGGAACACAGATGCAGTTGTGACTTAGCATCATGGAACGAGAACATGCGTGACTACATTGTGGTAGGTGTGGTATGAGCCAGTAAACTATATATAGTGCATATGTTTCCCTCTGTAATACACATATAAGCAAATAAACATTTTATAGCCGATTTAACTGGGTGGGTGGTATATGCATTTGTAATACCAATATAATAGTGTGTTGGCTGGAGGATGAAATGATGCATTATGTATTCACCACATAGAACTGTGATAAATGTATATGATAGGATCCAGTGTTGAAGAGATGACAATAAAAACAAGACAGCTAATTGGGCAATTATGTGACCTGTACTTTATTACATTGTATTCCTAGGAACAGTCCATGCTAACAATGTTTCAGTGGCTGGGACAGTCCCATCTGTGAATGCAAACAACACGAGCTCTGGAAACAGCTGTGAGTTACATGTAAAAAATATATATTTTTGACATTTCTTTAATTTTTTTATTTTTTTTAATTATTGAAATTTTTATTTTTGACATTTTTAAATTCCATGTTGATTTATTTCCAAGGGTTTAAAAATGTAGGGCAAATTGCAGCCAGAAGTGAAGCATTGTTCACTTGCGTTAGTTGTTTAAAGCATTAAAGACCATCTATTTCAGAATAAATAGTTTAAACGTGGCCAAATCTGCACTGAAGACGCTCAGTTGAGGTCAGCACGTTGAATATGGTGGAAAAAATCTGTGATATTGGTAATCGCAGAGTGAAGAACTCTGAGGCCACACACACCTTGGTGGAATAAGTGTTTAAGATTCTGCATGAGAAATTGCAAATGAAACAATGAATGCAGTGATTGCTTACGCTCAATCAAAATGGCACGCAAAAGGGGGATTCAATGCAGTGTGAGTGCAGTTTACAGGATTTTTTTGTTGATTTGTGACTGCGGAAGGAGCTTGGATCCAACACACTCAAAAGAACAAAAATCAGTCTATTTTTTAGACAATTTTTTGGGCTGGACAAGTGATGACCACTTTATATTGGGATTCCTAAGTAATCATCTTAATTGACTACTTTCCAAATGGTAAGACTATAGCAGGAGGGCACTACATCACATTATTGGACCATTTGAAAGAAGAGGTGAAATATAAATGACCAAGATTTGAGAGAAAAAAGTGCTCTTCCGCCAGGATAGAATCCCAAAAGTCAACTGTCGTAAAGGCAATAGTTACAAAAATTTAGCTTTGAACTGATCCACCCTATTCTCCGTATAGGGTGCATCCGTAACATTTTCCTGTCTTCAAATTTGAAAATCTATCTCAGTGGGAACATATTCTTATTAAATGATAAAGTCATTACTGTCATCAGTGAGAATTCTGTAGGCTTAGAGACACCCTCATTTTCCAACAGTGTTGATAAAATTTGGAAACTCACTGGACCCTCGAGGGAGACTATGTTGAGTAATGAAGATTTTTAGTTTGTTTTTGTTTTACTTGCTTTTTTACCACACTTATACCCCTTTCACATCGCACTTTTAAAACGGTATATTGCCGTTTTTTCCCATTTTAAAACGTTTAAGGCTGCAATGTGAAAGTAGAAAAGTGCTCCTCCACAAGGAAGGAGAGGGGGAAGGTGGCGCTGTGACCTGGGCTGCTTCACTAGCAGCTGCTGTGGATGTCGGGTTAGTCAGACCCGAACTGTGCAACACAAAAAAAGAAGAAAGGGGAGCAGCGCTGGCTATGTGAGTGTGTGTAATGATGATTGGACTGATTGTACAAGTTAAAAAACAGTGGGTTTAATATAACATGACCAATAAAAATAATAAATCAACAAGTAAACATTAAACTGGTTTTGGGGGATTTAAAACTTTGATAAAGCCGCTGAGACGGCGAAACGCGTCAGGTGTCTGCCTACAGCCAGTTTTATTGGACTACTCCAGACCAGCCTCGGACCTTTTTCCTTTGTGGACCACTATTTGCTGCACTTTGGCGGTTTGCCCACCACCTGGAAGGACTCCATCCATGTCAATTGGACGATCCAGCTCTGGGTGACTCCCTTACTCTGGAAGGTGACTCGGCCCAAATTCCAACTCGGGCCTTGAGTCCCAGGGAGATACAAACCACACACCCCAGCATCCTATCTACAGGTGGACGGTAACCCCAAAATTTTCGCACTTGCATTTGCACTTTATGGTCCTGACCCCAGGCACAATAGGAATGGACAGTCCACACACTGCATTTTAAATCCCCCAAAACCAGTTTAATGTTTACTTGTTGATTTATTATTTTTATTGGTCATGTTATATTAAACCCACTGTTTTTTAACTTGTACAATCAGTACAATCATCATTACACACACTCACATAGCCAGCGCTGCTCCCCTTTCTTCTTTTTTGTATTGCAATGTGAAAGTGCCAGAGTTGATTTACCGGTTAAAGTTAACTGGTATTTCAACACGGTTAAAAAGCAGAGTCCTACACGTTTTAAAGCCGTTTTTTTAGGCAGTGTGAATGGCTCTATTTTAATGGCTTGAAACGTGTCCATTGGGGGTTAAACGGGTTGAATGTTTGAATGGTATTAAATGATTTTTAAAACGGTTTTCACCTGCAATGTGAAAGGTCTCAAGGCTCAGACCCGTTTTAAAGTCCCATTTAAGAATACTGTGTCATTACCCATTTCTGCAATGTGAAAGCAGTATTATAAATTGTGTTGTTGTTGTTATTATTAGTACTATTAGGCCACTTTCACATCGCCGACATGTTTTAAAAACCGGTATTTTAAAACGGTAATTAAAACGGGTCAGAGCCTTACATTGCCGCAGATTACCGTTTTAAATACCGGTTTATACCCCTTTCACATCGCACTTTTAAAACGGTAAATTGCCGTTTTTTTTCCCTTTTTAAAACGTTTAAGCCTGCACTGTGAATGCATAGCATTGTACACATTCACATTGCACAAAAAACGGCAAGGAACCGTGTAGGACTCTGCTTTTTACACGGTTGGAAATGCCAGTTAACTTTAAACGGTAAATCAATGGTGCATTTACAGTGCAGGCTTAAACGTTTTAAAAAGGGAAAAAAACGTCAATTTACCGTTTTAAAAGTGCGATGTGAAAGGGGTATTATTATTCTTATTATTATTATAACGGTTTATTTATAAAGCACTATAAAACTCAACAACACTATACAGGGGGATAAAACATTTCATTAGGTTATAGAGGAACAACTGGGGGGGGGGGGGGGGAGAGGACATTACAGAGCTTTAACTAGCTAATGTGCCTTTTTGGAATAAATCTTCCTAACTCAATATTAAAAAAATATTTCATATTTCTAAAATGTTGTTCTTGTTATCACCTTTATTCCAATTTCACCACTATCTCATCTCACACGTCTACACTCTCAGCCCCATAATACAGCCTCTGTCCTTCTTACGCACTGAACATAACTGAACATACTGTACCTGTTGTTTATAAATATCTCAATATTATTTTTACTGCCGATTACACCCATTATATTACAGTCTTCATGATACCATGTTCTGCTCCTATATTTATATATTTTATAGGCTCCCTTCCTAGTTTATGAACATCACAGGTACTAATTACCTCCCCATCTGTTATCTCAATAGATCATACTAGTCATTCATTCAATACTATCATTTATATATCTAGGGCATGGTTCAGGTAAGTACGTAATCCCAATGGGGGAACTGTGCACAGGGCAGTAGAGAGCCCGGTCAGGCCCAGGTAATTCTCTATGGTCATGGCCTAATCCCAGAACGAGTGGCTATGCACCTTAAAAATAAAATACTTAAAAAATAGTACTTTAAGTTGCTTCCTGGCCACAATGCTGTGTGCATGCTGGTTGGAGGGTAAAAGCTGCTACAGCTCCTGCCTCCAGGTAATGGGGGGAAGGACCAAGGCCCCCACTAGGACTCTCTATCAACCCTGGGTCTAGGCAAATAGTACCCCCCCCCCCTCTTGGCGCCCTAAGTGTGCATGCGCTTGGCTCGTTTTACGCATCTGCTCAATGAGTCCTGCAGGATTGCAGCCCCCTTTAGTCACAGCATGATTGACTTGCAGCATCCCTTTTGATCCCTCCCAGCATCCCTGGCAGGGTGAGTCACTTGACATATGTACAGTTCAGAACCTAGAAGTCCTATCATCGCAAAAGATGGCTCTTACCGCAAGAGCCAATTTCTTCCTGCATACGCTGTTACTAAACGCCAGTATACATGTGGTGGCTGGAAGCAAGCATCCCAAGCTTCTTGCGATGTTTGCTGTGTCTCACCCCATGTAAACCTCCCTCTTTAACCTCAGGGGGAATAACCACCTACTTTGACCTCATGTTAAATGTGTCCCAATGTTTTTACCTTTATGCTCCATTTAAGTGGTGCCTCTTATGCTCCAGTATCAGTGCCGCCACAAAAGCCTACTTGTGAAACCGCATTTGTTCAGCATCATACATACCTCCCAACTGTCCCGTTTATCGAGGGAACATCCTGTTTTTTTGGGATGTTCTCGCATCCCTCCCACGGCCAGCAGTGTTCCATGGCGGAGGGGGCAGCTGGGAGTCTCCCCCTGTCGTCCACGAATAGATGCTGGGCAAACAGGGTCTATTCTTGCAGCCAGAGGGGCTGGGCGCATAGCCAGCAGCTCACGGAGCTGCTGGGCATGCGCTCACAGCGGCGAAAATGTGGTGTGGCCTCATGGTGGCGGCGCTGCGAGTACAGACCACGCCCCCTTTCCTGCTAGGTCACACCCACAAAATTCAGCATGCCTACGGTGCGTGTGCTGTCCTGCGGCACTGAAATCAAATGTTGGGATTGTATCATTTAACATAGCTGTAGCTGTTGTGTGATTAACAGTAGTGACCAGTGGTGGCTTCAGAGGGAGGGCTGGAGTACTGTTCAAAATTCAAATTGGGGAGAAACACCAACTGACGGTGAGTCAGTTTGGAATGGCAGTTGGTGTGACTCCCCTATTTGAATCTGGAACTATGATGCAGCCCCCCCTCCGGAGCCTCCCCTGATAGCGTTACATATTAACCCTCTTACACCTGAATAAGAACACTTCAGCTCCTGCGCCAGAACGCCTCACCATTATGTCCCACAGATCATCTGCACAGATTTTATTGGTAAAATCAAGAAATATTGACACACTTTCTCTGGATTCCTATGTACTAAAATTCCTTTCTATCCATTCCAGAATATAATATCTACATAGCCTTCAATAGCAAATAGAAAGTTAACTCTTCGACTGCCTACATCTCTGTGTGAGATGTACAAAATACCGGCTAAAACTGCCACCGTCACAACAACATTTGTTATATAAATGCAAATAAAAAATGTTGTGTAAAAAAAAAAAAGAAATAAAGATAATATTTCCTATATAACGTCAACGTTACAGGTCACTATGATAAATAAAAATGTTGACTTGCCAATATTCACACCTGTTTTCATAAATGTACTTGGCACTGAAAGAGTTAAACTACTTATTTAGTATTTAAACTCCAATACATATATTCAGTAATAACTGTATGGGATACTCATGTTGCTGAATGAATAATTTCATTCCTGTATTATTTATAGCAGTCCATACCCACTGCAAAATGTTACATTTTTTCTTCTCGCTGGTAATGCTTATAAATTTACAGGAGAGGACAACGGATACGGCATACAGCATAGTTGCCAACCCTCCTGCATTCTGCAGGAGACTCCCTGAAATAACAGCAATCTCCCTCTCTCCCTCATTAGTCTAGCAATCTCCCTCATGTCACCTAGCCTGCAATACACTCTTCCATTTTTGGGGGAAAAAGGAATGAGAGATAGATACATTTACATTGAATCATCAGCACCATTTCCCAGCACTTTACCAAGTATAGTAGCTCTTACTAACTGCTTTGTGGCTCATCTCCATTTGGATATAAGTCATTTTACAAGATTCCTCTCAGATGTAGCAGTGCACATCCACACGTCTAGGTGTCACATTCACAATATTTTTTTCACAATCTCTCCATATATGGACCAGACATGCCCTCTGGGGCGCTGTGCAAAATTCTGCTACCGACTATAATCTCCTTGAAACTAGTTTTCAAAAGTAGGCAAGCATGGCATACAGTATACATTTTTCATCTCTAATGAGAAGAGGAAGTAGAAATGATGGCAGTGACCTATTGAACTTAAGCAAAACTAAAATATATGTTTTTCTTTATTTTTTTTTTATATTCAAGCTATTTCCAACTTGAGTCCTCAGAATGTTACTTCTGTTCCTAATGGTGAGAAAATATCATTCATTTATTTGAATTTGGGCATGATTCAGTAGAATTGGGCAAAACCATGCTGCTCTGCAGGAGGGGCAGTTGTAACATGTGCACAGAGAGTTAGATTTGTCTGTTCATAATGAAATCTAAATTGCAGTGTTAAAATAAACCAGCCAGTATGTACCCTGCACAGAAACAAAATATAACACACCCAAATCTAAACCACTGTGCTCCCTGCCGTGCAACATGGTTTTGCCCAGTGCTGTGCTTTTTTTGTTTTTCTAATTAGGCCCGTTATTGTAATAATAATATAGATCTTTGCTGACATCTATAGCTAACTGTACTGTAACTTCTTGCTATCTTCAAATTGACCACAAGATGTCAGTATAACTACCGATTTCATATATGTAGTTTCATGATGTACTTTCCAAAAGTCCCTTCCTACTGTGAAGTCTCTTTGATGGGTAAATGTCACAGATGGAAATGAGGGCATTAGTATAATTCCCTTTAATATAATTATTATCTCAGTGATGTCACTGCTTCCTAATACTTAAATAGATCTCAGTCACAATGGGCCTTATTCTGGTCGGTGCGGCCGGATCCGATTATGCGGCCAGGACCGTGCGTGCGAAACCCCGCCTTCCATACGGATCGCCAACTCCGTCCGTACGCGGTAAGAAGCTGGCCGAACGGACCGCACGTGTATTTTACACGGAATACGCCTCCTCCATCTAAGGGAACCTCCCCCATCATTCGATGGTCGCAGACCATCGAATGCAGGACCGAGTGCTCCACCAGCTCCCGCAACCTCAGACCACACGGACATTTTTCCGTTCAAAAGCAGGGATCTGGGTGGGCAGCTGACATCCAGCGATGTCATATGTCCGCCCCCTACACGTGCGTCACGGCCGCATTACCATACGTACGCCCAGCGTTTGCATGGGAACGCCCATGAAACGCGGGGCGTATGCATATGGTAATGAGCACAAATAGCCCTTCACGCCCCTCTCCACCCCCTGTTCGGAGTGTTCACATATCATGTGGGATTTGGCCGTACGCCCCGCTCGCACATGCGCAGAGACGCCTCTGCACATGCGCAGACACAAAACATCGGCGGCCCGAACGCACGCGGATATATCCGCACCAACCACAATAAGGGCCAATGTGTCTGACATCACTGTACAAGTAAGTGCAGTACTAGGCTCAAATGTCATATATAGTGTAGTACACAGATTATCCACAAGGTGTCAGCCCTGCCGCAAACTGAAACATCAAAGACAGAAATGTTGGCAGACAATATTTCATTTAGAATAAAAAAAAAGCTTAAAGACTTTGTGTAAATACCCAATTTACCCAAAGTCTTTCAGCTTTTCTTTTTTAAAATGAAAAATTGCACACCGGTGCCGACAGTCGGGATTCGTGGACCCCCGCTAGGGTCAATAGTCCCTGTCAGTCGGGATCCCGACTGTCGGCATTTAACAGTCAGGATTCTGCGGTGTCTAAAGCCCGACTGTTGGGAGGTCATCCGACACCCGGGTAAATGTATGGGGGTGTTTATTTGTAGGTTTTACACCTCAACGTACCATCACACATAACCTACTTACCTTTCATTAAGGCATTAAGAAGTCCTACTGCTTAACATGTGTCCCAATCCGATAGGTGATGCGGTCGGCAGGTTGACTGTCAACCTTATTACGGTGGTCCCTATGACCCATACCCTCCTCAGTGTGACCCCTTGGTGTGCTGGGAATAATACACATACACATACTGTATTTGCCATCTCCCTTCCTAACTGGAAGTGTTGTTGTACAACCATCAGGGTTCCGTTGCTATCACTGTGCTATTTGGTTACTGTGACTTTTAAATCCCTTTATCATTTAAGGCAGAAACCTAACGATCTTTTCACTATTACATTTAGCCATCACCAATTCTCAGCCTCATGTGTCACCTGCATCCACAGCCAAAACTGGACCGTTCATCTTCCCTCCGTTCAACCCATGCCCTCTCGAATGCCCCAATGGTGAGTCTCTGTCACAGGATGCTCCGAAAACTGGAAACCTCCTGTCACCCCCATGCTTTCAGCCCTTCCAGAATATTTCTTTGTGGCCCACAAAGGACCTGTGAACCAGCTAGTTACCACCGCACGGAACACAGGCCCTAATTCAGGATGGCTCAGTAAACTGCAAACATCGCAGCTTACCGATTGCCTGAGATGCCACATCGCTGGAGGGGGAGGGTTCAGCTGTGGGGGAGGGTTAAGGATAGGCTGCAGGGTTAGGTTGCGGGGGGGGGGGGTTTAGGGTTCGGCTGCATGGGAGAAGGGTTGGCTTTTGGCTACAAAAGAGGAGGGTTAGAGTTAGGCTGTTGGGGTAAGGTTAGAGTTAGGGACAGGGTTAGTTTAGTTGAGATCCCCTGTTGGGATTTTCGTCAGTCAAAATGCTGATGTCAGTATTCTGACCACTTGTATCCTGATAGTATTGCATTCCCAACATACTGTAAAATAATCTATTAATGTAAGCGGCTGTGTAATATATGCAATAATATATCAAAGGCATGGGGCTGTTTAATATGATGACTGGGCAGCTAAAGCAGACTGCGATGCTACCAATGTCGACTTGCAAAGGTTATAGTTACATCCATCCAATATATCTAATTACACACCTGGGTGCTATGTAAACATTTTTAGGCAATGACGATGTTCACGCAACTGAGAGTAAACTTCCCAAATGCCAAATATGCAGACCCTTTTATAGATCCTAGTAAACAACATTCACCAGACTAATCAGTCTGACTTTTAAGTCTTGTGACTCAGACATGTGATGTTATGGAATCATGCACAAAAAAAACTAAGGAGACAGCTTGTAGCATTTAACTATTTATACCGCACAGTAGTTGTTGGGTCGACCCGCGTCTCTGCGCAGTGTGAATGGGCCATTTAAAAAAACACGGTCCAGCTACCAGGCATTTGCTCGACCCCATCAGCTGCAAGCGCTGCCTCCTCCCCCATTAATGCGATGCTGCTCCACCCCTCCCCCTTTCTGATGTCAGTGACCCGGCTCTTTGACGGTTCATTGTGGGGGGGGGGGTACTTATCGAAAATGCTGGATCGCTCCCAAGATGGATTTGTGTTCAAAACGCGGGTGCGACCTGGCATTTGCGATGTGAAAGGGGTATTAGTTATATGTCAACAGCACAGAAATCTGTCTGACTTAGAATCAGGTGTTATAGGACAACCAGCCTCAGTATTGGCTGCTAGTCAGAATTCCAACTGTTGTTTCCTTCACAATTGAACAGCAACGGGTTACTGACCAGCATAGATTCACTATTAGAACATTTGCACGTCACAAGCAATAAATACCCTCTTCTGCTATTTACACCAGAATAACTTTGCTCCCGGTCAGGGTTGTATGTTATTGCAGAGAATGATTGAGTGAGAAAATACCAGTAAGTACATAAACATTTGCGTGCATCTGTTTTGCAGGCATTGGGTCAAACCCTCCATGCTTTTGTGGGATGACAGGACCAAATGGTGAGTAGATCCAACAAGTCAGGTGGATAAGTTGGAGTATGTTTCTGTTGTTCAATGTAATAAGACATGGTCTCTGGATAACCCACACCAAGAATAATACTCCTTCCCCACCAAAACCCAGGAGCATCTCAGATACCACGTATTGGACCAGGGTTATTGCCAGGTCTTCCCTCTGCTGGAGGTGGGAGATGAGCAATGGCGGCAGGGGCGGATTGGCCATTAAAGTCACCGGGAGGTTTCCCGGGAGGCCGGCCGCCCCTGAGGCCGAAAGCTGTACTGCACGTGGCTGCCCCTCTTCCTGCTGCAGCTTCAAGCATATGCACAGCGTGAGCAGGAGGCCAGCCAGAACGAACACCAGCAGCAGCTCATCAGGTAGTGGAGCTGCTGCTGGGAAGACAGCGGGGATGCCACAGGGGGATTGGGCAAGTATCAAAGGAGCCCCTCTCCCCCCGTGACACACAGGACCCCCTTGCCTTTCCCCCTGCTGCTGTTGCACTCTGTGGCTGCCGCTGTCTGTCACAGTACAGGCAGCGGCGCCAGCAGCATCAAGCACAGCAGACAGCAGAGGCTGAGCTGAGACTAATTCCCAGCTCCCAAGTCACAAGTCCCAACCCCCTCAGCTACATTATAGTGTCACAGCAGGCAGCAAAGCCTGGACAGGGGGCGGAGCTACACGGTGCACGAGTGGGCGGGGCTACACGGACGAGGGGGCGGAGCTACACAGGAGAACACCAACAGGGCTGATGAAAGGAGAGGGTGAGCTGCCTGCCACACAGATTGCAAGGTAAAAAAAAAGTTTGTGAGAGAGAGTGTACTGTCATAATGGTGTGGGCATTATGTCCAGAAGGAGCCATTCTCATTGTACCTGTCCCCAGCGTGCCAATCGCCGCGGTGCGCTGAGGACTCTGACATGTGTTCGTCTCCAATGCCCGCCCCATTCCCGGCAATGGACATGTGAGTGTCTGAGACACTGGCATGTCCATGTATGCTGGTGGGCCACCTGCTTTTTTGGCGCATCTGGGGCGCCAGCAGCAACAATGACGCTACTACTGTCATCAACTGTTGTGGGCATAACATATAGGCAGCACTACTACTGTCGGCAACTGGTGTGGGCACTACGTATAGGCAGCACTACTACTGTCGGCAGCTGGTGTGGGCATTACTTATAGGCAGCACTACTACTGTCAGAAGCTGGTGTGGGCACTACGTATAGGCAGCACTACTACTGTAGGCAGCTGCTGTGGGGGCACAACGTATAGGCAGCGCTACTACTGTCTGCAACTGGCGTGGGAGTTAGGTATAAGAAGCGCTACTACTGTCTGCATCTGGTGTGGGTGTTACGCATCACTACTTCTATCGGCAACTGGTGGGGGCACTACGTATAGGCAGCACTACTACTGTCGGCAGCTGCTGTGGGGGCACTACGTATAGGCAGCGCTACTACTGTCTGCAACTGGCGTGGGAGTTAGGTAAAAGAAGCGGGATGCAGTGTAAATCCCGGCGGTCGGGATCCCGGCGTTCAGAATCCGGACGCTGGAATCCCGTTCGCCGAAATCCCGACACTTTCTCCCCCCGTGGGTGTCCACGACACCCCCGGAGGGAGAAAAAATTAGCGTGTCGAGCGCAGCGAGGCACCGGGCCTGCTGCGTAGCGAGCCCGCAAGGGGGGACGATCCACGTCTCCCCCTTGTCGGGATTTCGGCGATCGGGATTCCAGCGTCGGGATTCTGAACGCCGGGATCCCGACCGCCGGGATTTAATACTGAATCCTAAGAAGCACTACTACTGTCTGCATCTGGTGTGGGTGTTACGTATCACTACTACTATCGACAGCTGGTGTGGGCATAACATATAGGCAGCGCTACTACTGTCGGCATTACGTATAGGCAGCGCTACTACTGTAAGCAACTGGTGTGGGCATTACGTATAGGCAGCGCTACTACTGTCGGCAACTAGTGTAGGCATTATGTATAAGCAGCGCTACTACTGTCAGCAACTGGTGTGGGCATTTGGTATAAACAGCGCTACTACTGTCGGCAACTAGTGTGGGCATTAGGTAAATGCAGAGCTACTACTGTCGGCAACTAGTGTGGGCATTAGGTAAAAGCAGCGCTACTACTGTCTGCATCTGGTGTGGGCATTAGGTATACGCAGCGCTACTACTGCCGGCAACTAGTGTGGGCATTAGGTAAAAGCAGCGCTACTACTGTCAGCAACTGGTGTGGGCATTAGGTATAAGAAGCGCTACTACTGTCTGCATCTGGTGTGGGCATTAGGTATAAGAAGCGCTACTACTGTCAGCAACTGGTGTGGGCATTAGGTATAAGAAGTGCTACTACTGTCAGCATCTGGTGTGGGCATTTGGTATAAACAGCGCTACTACTGTCGGCAACTAGTGTGGGCATTAGGTAAAAGCAGCGCTACTACTGTCGGCAACTAGTGTGGGCATTAGGTAAAAGCAGCGCTACTACTGTCAGCAACTGGTGTGGGCATTAGGTATAAGAAGCGCTACTACTGTCTGCATTTGGTGTGGGCATTAGGTATAAGAAGCGCTACTACTGTCAGCAACTGGTGTGGGCATTAGGTATAAGAAGCGCTACTACTGTCAGCATCTGGTGTGGGCATTTGGTATAAACAGCGCTACTACTGTCGGCAACTAGTGTGGGCATTAGGTAAAAGCAGCGCTACTACTGTCGGCAACTAGTGTGGGCATTAGGTAAAAGCAGCGCGGTACTCTTTACCTAGTACGGCGCCCGTCGCGGGCATCGCGGGTACATTTATGTATGGCCGCGACGCGACCGACGCGATGCCCGCGATTTCCCATTGAAACCAATGTTAAACTTGGAAATCGTGTCGGTCGCGTCGCGGCCGGCCATAAATGCACCCGCGATGCCCGCGACGCGATGCTCCCGATTTCCCATAGGAATCAATGTTAAAAGCCGCGATGGACCCGATTTTACTGTTAAATGCCTCAATCCACCCGATTTTGCCATAGGAATCAATGTTAAATGGGCCACAGAGCCCATTAACCCTTAAATGTCCCCCCAAATTTTTAACGCCACCCCACGATCCACGCCAACCCGAAGCGTGGCGAGCGCAGCGAGCCCGCGAGGGGCGGCGGTACGCGTCCTCCGACCTTTTCATGCCCTACTATCCACGTCGGCGTGGTGTGAGAATATAATAGTGTGGCGAGCGCAGCGAGCCACCGAGCCCGAAGCGTGGCGAGCGGACGCGGATACCTTCACAGTTATACGCGTCCCCTCGCGGGCTTCACAGGTGTCCGTGGCGACCCAGACACCTGTGAAGCCCGCGAGGGGACGCGTCTACCTGTGAAGGTATCCGTGTCCCCTCGCCACGCTTCGGGCTCGGTGGCTCGCTGCGCTCGCCACACTATTATATTCTCACACCACGCCGACGTGGATAGTAGGGCATGAAAAGGTCGGAGGACGCGTACCGCCGCCCCTCGCGGGCTCGCTGCGCTCGCCACGCTTCGGGTTGGCGTGGATCGTGGGGTGGCGTTAAAAATTTGGGGGGACATTTAACGGTTCATTGGCCCTATTTGGGCTGTGTGGCCCATTTTACATTGATTTCTATGCCCAAATCGGGTCCATTGAGGCATTTAAGTGTAAAATTGCGGTCAATCAGGCTTTTTAACATTGTTCCCTATGGGAAAATCGCGGTAATCGCGGTCATCGCGGGCATCGCGGCCATCCCGATTTACCCGCGATGCCCGCGATCACCGCGATTTTTACCCCCGACGCCCGCGATTTCAATCGTGGGCGCCGTTCTAGGTAAAGAGTACCAGCAGCGCTACTAATGTCAGCAACTGGGGTGGGCATTAGGTATAAGAAGCGCTACTACTGTCTGCATCTGGTGTGGGCATTAGGTATAAGAAGCGCTACTACTGTCAGCAACTGGTGTGGGCATTAGGTATAAGAAGTGCTACTACTGTCAGCATCTGGTGTGGGCATTTGGTATAAACAGCGCTACTACTGTCGGCAACTAGTGTGGGCATTAGGTAAAAGCAGCGCTACTACTGTCGGCAACTAGTGTGGGCATTAGGTAAAAGCAGCGCTACTACTGTCAGCAACTGGTGTGGGCATTAGGTATAAGAAGCGCTACTACTGTCTGCATCTGGTGTGGGCATTAGGTATAAGAAGCGCTACTACTGTCAGCAACTGGTGTGGGCATTAGGTATAAGAAGCGCTACTACTGTCAGCATCTGGTGTGGGCATTTGGTATAAACAGCGCTACTACTGTCGGCAACTAGTGTGGGCATTAGGTAAAAGCAGCGCTACTACTGTCGGCAACTAGTGTGGGCATTAGGTAAAAGCAGCGCTACTAATGTCAGCAACTGGGGTGGGCATTAGGTATAAGCAGCACTACTACTGTCAGCAACTGGTGTGGGTGCATGTATAATCAGTGCTAAAGACTTTTGGCAACTGGTGTGGGTGTTACATATTTAGTGCTACTACTGAGGGCAACAGTGGACATTAAGGGGGGAATTTACTAAAGGAAATTTGTAAAAAATAGGTGTATTTGTATCCAGAAATACAATTATTTTTGACATTTACTTTCCCGAAAATACGACAATTCATATTCGTATTGATAGCACATCAATACGAATACGAATTGCCCAGTGTCCCGTATCAGTCCAGGGGTGCCCACATGTGTGCCGTATAATTCCATGTCTGCCGCTATGTGTGCCTTATCAGTCCAGGGGTGCCGCCATCTGTGCCATATAATTCCAAGTGTGCTCTATCAGATCAGGGGTGCTCGCATGTGTGACGCATAATTCTTGGGGTGAGCAAAGTGTGTCATATAATTCATGGGTTGTTGCCAAGTCGGTTGTATAATTCATGGGGTGCTGGTAAGTGTGTCGTATCAGTCCATGGGGTGCCTGCATGTGTGTCGTATAATTCTTGGGGTGAGCCAAGTCTGACGTATAATTCATGGGGTGCTGCCAAGTGTGCCATATCAGTCCAGGGGTAAGCCAAGTGTGCTGTATAATTAATGGGATGCAGCTAAGTGTGCCTTTTCAATCTAGGGGTGCTGCAATTTTTCATTAATATAATAAAACAGTTTTTTTTCTTTTTACTGCAGGAGTGTCACCATGTGTGCTGTATCAGTCCACGGGTTCCGCCATATGTGCTGTATAATACCATGTGTGCCGCCATGTGTGCTGTATCAGGTCAGGGGTGCCACCATCTTTGCCGTATTATTCCTGGGATAAGGCAAATCTGCCGTATAATTCATGGGGTGCTGCCAAGTGTGCTGTATTAGTCCAGTGGTGATGCTAAGTGTGCCGTATCAGGTGATGCTAAGTGTACCATATCAGCCCAGGGGTGAGCCAAGTCTGCCAAATAATTCCTGGGGTGAGCCAAGTCTGCCGTATAATTCATGGGGTGCTGCTAAATCTGCTGTATTAGTCCAGGGGTGATGCTAAGTGTGCCGTATAAGTCCAGGGGTGGTGCCAAGTGTGCTGTATCAGTCCAGGGGTGCTGCCAAGTGTGCTGTATTAGTCCAGGGGTGGTGCTAAGTGTGCCGTATCAGTCCAGGGGTGATGCTAAGTGTGCTGTATTAGTCATGGGGTGATGCCAAGTGTGCTGTATTAGTCCAGGGGTGATGCTTAGTGTGCCGTATCAGTCCAGTGTTTGTGCCGCCCACTTGTGTCGCTTATCATAGTCATCCAGCTACCTTGGTGCAACCTTTTGTCCTAAAAACCATATTGTGAGGTGTTCAGAATAGACTGGAAATGAGTGGAAATGAATTCTGCGATTTTAGCAGTTTTTATGCTTTTTTGAAAAAAAAAATCTGCGATTTTAGCAGTTTTTATGCTTTAAAAAAAAAACCCTGAGGGTAATCAGAACCCAAAACATGAAAATGGTCGGTGTACACCCCTATATATAAGCAAAGCTACTACTGTGGACATTTTGTTTAATTGGCACTACTGTGAAGAGTAATGTGAATAAGGGGCACTAGTTGCTGTGCAGGGCAATAACTAGGAGTGTGCCAGTAGTGCCTTGCTTAGGACTGTCCAGTAGTGCCTTGCTTAGGACTGTCCAGTAGTGCCTTGCTTAGGACTGTCCAGTAGTGCCTTGCTTAGGACTGTCCAGTAGTGCCTTGCTCAGGACTGGACATGACTGGATTACACAGTGAGCAGTACTGAAGGCATACTGTAATAGGCACTTCTCTGGGCATTGTGTGTATAAGCAGGAGTACTTCGGGCATTACGCATAGCATAATGTCATATGGGCATTAAAGTGTGCAACATATTGTGTAAGGGGAATTACGGTGTGTGGCAGAATGTGTAAGTGCATCACAATGTGTGTCATAATGTGAAATAGGCAGTACTGTGTGGCATTACCGTGTGTGTCATAATGTGTAATGGGCATTACTGTGTTATTGGTACTGTTATGTTGCCACGCCCCTTCCCCATGAAGCCTAGGTGGAAAAGCATGCATCTTTCAGCTTCAAGTTTGGCAGCCATACTGATGTAGTAACCCTGCCTACTGCTGTGCTGGCCCCGCCCATTTTGTTTTGGTGCCGCCCACATGAGGCCGCTTCCTGAGATTTTCCAGGGCCACTTTTGGTCCCCAATCCGCCCCTGAATGGCGGCTACAGCGCAGTTCAAAATTCAAATAGGGGAGCCACATCCACTGCCAGGGAGTTGGTTTGGTGACAGTTGGTGCGGCTCCCCTATTTGAATTTTGAACTGTGCTGCATCTCCCCTTCTGAAGCTGCCACTTTAATGGGACCCAGCTTTTAATAGGATCCAGGTTGGATAACCCAGGTCACCTGTTTACACTGCACCATTCCTTGGGTCCTTCTCGGGTCAAACCGGGTCACTCAACCCAGGCCACTTTTCCACTGAGCCATGACCCGGTAGACCTATAGCACAACATCCTGGGCTATACCTGACCTACTAATACAACAAATCAGAATTATTTATTTTGTATCTTAAGCTATTGATCTGTACCTGCTTTTTTCATCAGGGCCATCAGGCTGAAGCCGTCACCATTAAATACTCTGAGCACGACCTGCAATGCAGGGTGAGTAATACTGTATAACGTAACAGGGTAGTTATTATGGGTGAGATGTATGAAAGATTGGAGAGAGATAAGGTACAACCAACCAGCATCTGTCAGTTTGAAACACAGCTGGTAACATGGCAGTTAGGTGCTTGATGCCTGGTACTTTATCTCTCTCCATTTTAAGGTATAGATGGTATTTTTCTAAGCCTTGGAGAGAGATAATGTGGACAAAGATAACATACCAACAAATCCCTAACTGTCTTTTTTCAAATTCAGCCTGTTGTGTGGCCGTTAGGAGTTGATCATTTATTTCCATGCATGATTTTAGTGTTGGGTATGATTTTAGTGTTGCTTTGGTAGTTGGGAGGACCTAACATGAAGGTGGAAGTGATCTGATGGGGGGAATGTTAATGAATAATATGCCTAGGAGCAACCTGATCCCTAAATTTGCCCCTGTCAACAAAATATTGCATTGGGACACGCCTACTTTCTAGTAGTTTTTGGACAGAGAAAACTTTTTGTTTTTGCTTAACTTTTTTTTATACATTTGTATTGTGTGTTTGTTGTCTAAATTCCTCTTCTGCAGAACCACAATAATAGCAGTGACCTCTGTGCTTATGTTGCAGGTTATACTCAGACCACATCCAGCTGAGCCCAACACTAAATCATACAGTATCTATATACCCAGCATGACCTCACCCCCTGTATATTGGGGAATCGCTTCTAACCTCTTTTTTTAATTTATTAAATAAAGCATATTAAGTTCAGCATGAAACTTCTTCTTTTCCGTGTCTGTCACTGATTATTCTGCACTTAATACCTTAATGCCGAATGCTAAGTATAACCACTGTCAGATTACGCTGTAATTGCCCAGGCATCTTGCCAGAGAACTACCCAGAACATGAAGTGTCAGCTACCATTGAACTTATCCCATTACAATCAAAGAACAGTATTGTGCAACACAGATCTAAAGGTTAATTTATGTGCACTCAATAATAACCTGCAGGGTAGATGCACCGAGTCATTTCAACCCGACCATTTACTCCATGGTGGTAGATCTGAAAGTGACTAAGAAACACACTTTCTCTATCAGAGATAACAAGCAGCAATGGGTTCTAAGTTGTTGTTTTTTTGTTTGACCCAAACCACAAAATAAAAACATTAAAATATGATTGCCCTTGGAAATGTGTAGGTTGGCTTTCCAAAGAATTTTTTCATTATTTCTCACTGCAGGGCCCAAAGGACAAAATGGGCTCAGTGGCATAACCAAAGGGCCGCAGCCCCCGTGGTGGCGGGGAGGCGCCGGGGGTCTGCGGGCGCTGTTGTTTCTTCGCCAGCTCCCCACTGCTTGTGGGTGCAGCGGGGAGCTGGCAGGGGGGTCCGTGCGGCGCGGGGGTACCTGTGGTCAGGGACTCGGGAGAGTCTGGAGGTCCCTGCGGCGCTGATTATGAGTTGCCGGGGTCCCTGCAGCGAAGTGGAAATATTGCGCTACCGCCGTGCAGCGGCGCGGGAAGCGCTTCTAACTTTGAAAACACTGGCCGCGGCCGCACACTGATTGGCTGAGATTCAGCCAATCAGCATGCGCCCAGTGTTTTCAGAGTCAGAAGTGCTTCCCGCGCCGCTGCACGGCGGTAGCACAGTATTTCCACTTCGCTGCAGGGACCCCGGCAACTCATAATCAGTGCCGCAGGGACCTCCAGGCTCTCCCAAGTCCCTGACCACAGGTACCCCCCCGCGCCGCACGGACCCCCCTGCCAGCTCCCCGGGGGGGGGGGGAGGGGCGACGATATTGCCCCAGCGGGGGGGAGCTAAATTTTATGTTACGCCACTGAATGGGCTCCTCGTATTTACATGCATGAAATGTGCTAACATCTACTGCAGCGGTAGCCAACTTCAGTCCTCGAGAACTACAGTTCAGGTTTTCTAGATTACCTAGCTGGGGCACACGTGCACTCATTACTGACTGACACATTATAAGTGATCCACAGGTTGAACTAATTACTTCACTTGTGATTATGTGTGGAGACCTGGAACACGTTAACTGTTGGTAGCTCTCGAGGACTGGAGTTGGCCTGATCTACTGTAATTAAGTACATCATACCCCCACCCCACCTCAGCAGCTACAATAGATTTGACGACATTCCATTTATTGCCAGTATCCCATGATCTGCCCAAATGCATAACTTGTGCTAAAGTACATTGTCAAAATAAGCTCTGTCATAGTTTTATATACAGTATCTCAGCCTCCAACATCTCGCACGACTTGACCGAGTGTCTTTTTGCTCATAATGTGCATTTTGTTTTGGATGAATATAACAATTGGAAGAGACAGATCTGCATTGAGAGACACTAGAACATCTGTGTGCCTGGTTTTTCCTCAGGCCAAGTTCTATTTCATCTGCGGCCTTGTATTGATGTTATACCAATTCTTCTGCAGTTAAAGATTTTTTTTAAAGGGGCGATCATATACGGGCAAAAACAATGACTTGTAAATGATTGCCCCTTTAAAAGAAACAACTAAAATATCCAAGTTCCACACGGCCGCCAAACTCGGAGGCTATTACACCTGAGTGCAAGGATGAGTTTTTATTTATGTATTGTTAAATGTATGGCTTGTTATAACTTTTTATACCATGAGGTGGCATCTGGTATCACTGTACAATTCATTAGGGGAACATGCTGGCTACACCATTGAAACTCCAGTCCAGAGGCAGCAATAATCAAATTATAGTGTCAATCCAATTGAGTGTGAGTTTCTCACACCCGCAAGTCATCGTGGCAACAGGCGCACTTGACAGCGGCTCAAACTTTTTGAGCGAATTTGGGCAGAAATCGGACTGCAAGGGTACAAGGTCAGGTGCCATCGCTGGCAATAAAATGAGGGGGGGGGGGCATGGCACCTTGCACCATTTACACATAGGGGTCAATTCAATTATGTGTGGAGATGTCTGTTCTACCTGAGTATAATTAGTCATGTGTGCAATCCCCTTTCCTGGTTGCAAGATGGCGCAAACCGGGAGCTTAATACAAGTAGTGCTGAAAATCCAATGAATAAACAAAGAGCTATTTAGTTTATGTTGTACCAAATCAGCAGTGTTTTCCTACATGTGACATTGAAAAAGATCAGAAGTTGCTTAGGGGAAGCTGCCATGTTTTTATAATAGTCTACCTTAAGGCCCATACACACTGGGCGACTTTGAGCTGAAAGTCGATCAAAACAGCAGGTTTGAGCGTCTTTCAGCTCAAAGCCGCCCAGTGTGTTTGCTCCAGCAATGAGTGGTGAGCGCTGCTGCGCGCTCCCGCAACATCGGCGGGAAAGCCATTCATCTGCTGGTGAATGGCTTTCAGGACGGCTTTTGCATAGTGTTCCGTAACGCCGTCCTCTTCCCCTCCGTCAGCGCGGGCAGGGGGAAAGTTGCCCAGTGTGTATGGACCTTTACTGACACTTTTCCTTCAAACATAATAATAATAATTCTGCAAATGTCTCCCACTGAAGGGCTAGGAAGAAAATGCAGCCCAGGACAGTGTTAGTAGTAAAGAAGGGGACCCCATGATCCGGGAATGCCAAGTCCAATATGCTAGTAGTAATAATAATAATAATAAAAATAATAATAATAATAAAAATGAATAACAATTTCTATGATCACAGAAGGGGTATATTGACTCCTGGTTTCCGCGCTTAATGTTATTGGCTTTCTAAATGCCTTGATCAGAGCTGCTGATGTGCCGACATTTAGTATACAGTATATACCACAGTATGGCGATGTACAGTACAGCTTGGCTCACTTGAGTACTGGCATAGTGGTTGTGTATCACTACCAATATTAATCCATTATTAACATTAGACTGCAGGCTGAGCGTCTCAGGAATAATCATGGGCGTGGCACCACCCTATATTACACAGCACAAGGTAGATTTCTGTTGGAGATGATGGCAGAGGCTTTTGATTATGGCCCTTATTCTGGTTAACTCACAGCCCCCCCTCGCACACTGCGATCCCAAGGGTAGAAATCTTTAGATAGTCAGCGACCATCGAATGATTTCTCCAGCTCTCGCAGATCTGAGACACCTCTGTGGTGTCTCAGATCTGCGAGTGCCCTGTGTGGGAAGCGGGCGGGCAGATGACATCCGCTGACATCGGCTGCCCACCCCCCGCACCCGGGTCACCGGGCCATTACCATGGGAACGCCCATTAACTCTGAGCGTTCCCCCCACCGGCACTGCTAGGTGCGAGGGGGGCGGCAAACATGAAGTACGACGTGCCCACTCGCACCAAGCGTCTGCACATGCGGATAACTAAAGCATAACTATAGCTAAAAATTGGTCCCCCATGCGAACGTGCGGGGACCAATTAAATCAGAATAACTCCCTATATCATACCTCCCAACTGTCACGATTACAGCGGGACAGTCCCGATTTTCGGGTCCTGTCCCGCTGTCCCACCCGCGGCAGGCATTGTCCTGCTGCGGGGGGTGGCAGTTGGGAGACTCCCCAATCAAAACCGCACCCTCATTTGCATACACCCCGCCCCCTTTTCGGGCGCTCGCGCGGCAAAGTATCTCCCCAACACAGAAGTTGGGAGGTATGCTATATGTAGCATAGTTATTATAGGCACAGACGTCACCTATAAAGTCTCTAGACAGTGGGAATTGTCATCTATTTAGGAACCTTAAAGGGTGATACATACACACCCACAGAATGTAACAACTTTAATTGAGCAATATTTTAAAAAGTGTTTTTTAGCTGACACCAGCTTTCGAGCACTTGCCATAGGTTGTAACTTTACCCTTGCACCATCTGTGCCACCTAGAACAGAAGGGAAAGCAGTTACCATGATCCTGTTCTACCAGTTATTTGGAAATTAGGTAATAAAAAAATGAACATTCAGCAAAATTAAATAATAGTGCAATATTTTTTGATGATGTAACACCCAGAGGTAAATGTAATAGCCGGCTGGTGTTCTCAGGGGATATCCCACAAACCAGGTTAGTTTGGTCTTTTAAATAATTGTAACTTTAAAACATCAGGTAGACCGCACGGTACTTGCCAGGTAGACCGCACGGTACTTGCCAGGTAGACCACACGGTACTTGCCAGGTAGACCACATGGTACTTGCCAGGTAGACCGCACGATACTTGCCGGCTTTTGAAAACTAGAATCAGGGAGATTACAGTGTGATCCGCAGTCAGGGGGCGTGTCACATTGCCCAATGGGTGTGTCTAGCTCCACATATGGGTGTGTCTATGCTTACCTGCTTGTTGTTGCAAGATATTTCTGTATAACATCAGTAACAATATATTTCGGGAAGTTTTGCAAGTATTGATGCTAACATTTGTTGTTTGCAGCTATATATTTGCTGTGATATTTCTTTTCTTCTCATCACAGGATACATGATTAATGTAATGTCTATGCAATAAATTCCAAATGCAATTTGACCTTGTGTGAATTCATCCCTAAGCATATAAGTATGTTTTTCCAGTATATGAAATGTTATTTTATTGTGAACAATGGACTGTCTGCATCTTGTAGGCATTACCTATAATAATTGGATTTGCTGTTTTCCCATACCTACTGTATAAAGCACTAGCCAAATCGTTACAGACACCAGATACTCTAATTAAACAAATGTTTTTTGACTAGAATTAAATGAGTTACACATATTCTTACCATAATGGGGCCTCCACATAGGGCGATTCCTGGGCATTTTCTAAGCGATCTCACTTGATCGCCTAGAAAATGCCCCTACATCACTCTGTGTGTAGGGGCATAGCGATAACGATGCATGGCCCCGTGTGTCGCTATCGCCTGGCGATTAATATCCAGAATGACGGATAAATCTATAATCGCCATGTGTGCCCCCACTCACCCTGCATCCTCTCCCACCCTGTGCTCCCTCTCACCCTGCATCCTCTCCAACCCTGTGTCCCCACTCTCACCTTGCATCCTCTCCCACCTTGTGTCCCCCCTTTCTCCCTGCATTCTTTCCAACCCTGTGTGCCCCCTCTCACCCTGCATCCTTTCCAACCCTGTCTCCCCCTCTTACCTTCATCCACTCCCACCCTGTGTCCACCCTCTCACCCTGCATCCTCTCTCACCCTGTGCCCCCCTCTCACCCTGAAGCCTCTCCAACCCTGTGTCCCCCCTCTCACCCTGCATCCTCTCCCACCCTGTGTCCCCCCTCTCACCCTGCATCCTCTCCCACACTGTGTGCTTCCTCTCACCCTGCATCCTCTCCCACCCTGTGTCCCCCCTCTCACCCTGCATCCTCTCCCACCATGTGTCCCCCCTCTCACCCTGCATCCTCTCCCACCCTGTGTCCCCCTCTCACCCTGCATCCTCTCCCTCCCTGTGTCCCCCCTCTCACCCTGCATCCTCTCCCTCCCTGTGTCCCCCCTCTCACCCTGCATTCTCTCTCACCCTGTGTCCCCCCTCTCACCCTGAAGCCTCTCTAACCCTGTGTCCCCCCTCTCACCCTGCATCCTCTCCCACCCTGTGTCCCCCCTCTCACCCTGCATCCTCTCCCACACTGTGTGCTTCCTCTCACCCTGCATCCTCTCCCACCCTGTGTCCCCCTCTCACCCTGCATCCTCTCCCTCCCTGTGTCCCCCCTCTCACCCTGCATCCTCTCCCTCCCTGTGTCCCCCCTCTCACCCTGCATCCTCTCTCACCCTGTGTCCCCCCTCTCACCCTGAAGCCTCTCTAACCCTGTGTCCCCCCTCTCACCCTGCATCCTCTCCCACCCTGTCTCCCCCTCTTACCTTCATCCTCTCCCACCCTGTGTCCACCCTCTCACCCTGCATCCTCTCTCACCCTGTGCCCCCCTCTCACCCTGAAGCCTCTCCAACCCTGTGTCCCCCCTCTCACCCTGCATCCTCTCCCACCCTGTGTGCTTCCTCTCACCCTGCATCCTCTCCCACCCTGTGTCCCCCCTCTCACCCTGCATCCTTTCCCACCCTGTGTGCTCCCTCTCACCCTGAAGCCTCTCCAACCCTGTGTCCCCCCTCTCCCCCTGCATCCTCTCCCTCCCTGTGTCTCACCCTGCATCCTCTCTCACCCTGTGCTCCCTCTCACCCTGCATCCTCTTCCACCCTGTGTCTCACCCTGCATCCTCTCTCACCCTGTGCTCTCTCCCACCCTGTGTGCTCCCTCTCACCCTGCATCCTCTCCAACCCTGTGTCCCCACTCTCACCTTGCATCCTCTCCCACCTTGTGTCCCCCCTTTCTCCCTGCATTCTTTCCAACCCTGTGTGCCCCCTCTCACCCTGCATCCTTTCCAACCCTGTCTCCCCCTCTTACCTTCATCCACTCCCACCCTGTGTCCACCCTCTCACCCTGCATCCTCTCTCACCCTGTGCCCCCCTCTCACCCTGAAGCCTCTCCAACCCTGTGTCCCCCCTCTCACCCTGCATCCTCTCCCACCCTGTGTCCCCCCTCTCACCCTGCATCCTCTCCCACACTGTGTGCTTCCTCTCACCCTGCATCCTCTCCCACCCTGTGTCCCACCTCTCACCCTGCATCCTCTCCCACCATGTGTCCCCCCTCTCACCCTGCATCCTCTCCCACCCTGTGTCCCCCTCTCACCCTGCATCCTCTCCCTCCCTGTGTCCCCCCTCTCACCCTGCATCCTCTCCCTCCCTGTGTCCCCCCTCTCACCCTGCATCCTCTCTCACCCTGTGTCCCCCCTCTCACCCTGAAGCCTCTCTAACCCTGTGTCCCCCCTCTCACCCTGCATCCTCTCCCACCCTGTGTCCCCCCTCTCACCCTGCATCCTCTCCCACACTGTGTGCTTCCTCTCACCCTGCATCCTCTCCCACCCTGTGTCCCCCTCTCACCCTGCATCCTCTCCCTCCCTGTGTCCCCCCTCTCACCCTGCATCCTCTCCCTCCCTGTGTCCCCCCTCTCACCCTGCATCCTCTCTCACCCTGTGTCCCCCCTCTCACCCTGAAGCCTCTCTAACCCTGTGTCCCCCCTCTCACCCTGCATCCTCTCCCACCCTGTCTCCCCCTCTTACCTTCATCCTCTCCCACCCTGTGTCCACCCTCTCACCCTGCATCCTCTCTCACCCTGTGCCCCCCTCTCACCCTGAAGCCTCTCCAACCCTGTGTCCCCCCTCTCACCCTGCATCCTCTCCCACCCTGTGTGCTTCCTCTCACCCTGCATCCTCTCCCACCCTGTGTCCCCCCTCTCACCCTGCATCCTTTCCCACCCTGTGTGCTCCCTCTCACCCTGAAGCCTCTCCAACCCTGTGTCCCCCCTCTCCCCCTGCATCCTCTCCCTCCCTGTGTCTCACCCTGCATCCTCTCTCACCCTGTGCTCCCTCTCACCCTGCATCCTCTCCCACCCTGTGTCTCACCCTGCATCCTCTCTCACCCTGTGCTCCCTCTCACCCTGCATCCTCTCCCTCCCTGTGTCCCCCCTCTCACCCTGCATCCTCTCCCACCCTGTGTCTCACCCTGCATCCTCTCCCTCCCTGTGTCCCCCCTCTCACCCTGCATCCTCTCCCACCCTGTGTGCTTCCTCTCACCCTGCATCCTCTCCCACCCTGTGTGCCCCCTCTCACCCTGCATCCTTTCCAACCCTGTCTCCCCCTCTTACCTTCATCCTCTCCCACCCTGTGTCCACCCTCTCACCCTGCATCCTCTCTCACCCTGTGCCCCCCTCTCACCCTGAAGCCTCTCCAACCCTGTGTCCCCCCTCTTACACTGCATCCTCTCTCACCCTGTGTCCCCCCTCTCACCCTGAAGCCTCTCTAACCCTGTGTCCCCCCTCTCACCCTGCATCCTCTCCCACCCTGTGTGCTCCCTCTCACCCTGCATCCTCTCCCACCCTGTGTGCTTCCTCTCACCCTGCATCCTCTCCCACCCTGTGTCCCCCCTCTCACCTTGCATCCTTTCCCACCCTGTGTGCTCCCTCTCACCCTGCATCCTCTCCCACCCTGTGTCCCCCCTCTCACCCTGCATCCTCTCCCACCCTGTGTCTCACCCTGCATCCTCTCACACCCTGTGTGCCCCCTCTCTCCCTGCATCCTCTCCAACTCTGTGTCCCCCCTCTCACCTTGCATCCTCTCCCACCCCATGTCCCCCCTCTCACCCTGTGCCCTCTGCAATGTGCTCTGTTGCCTGTCAGGGGGAGGTCCATGGAGGGGGGGGGGGCACCATGACGAAACTACACCGGGTGTCACCAACCCTAGTGACGCCTCTGGCGGAGACATTTGGCAGTGGTTTTATCAGCTTTGTTTCTATTATTATATCATATATGACAAAATGCACCTGGTTTGATGTTATCAGTAGAAACAGTATATTATTAAGTGGCAATTAGTGTCATCTTATTGCACTGGGCGTATTTCTTCTTTATTTATACTTATTAACTTGTTAGAAGTTACGTGTAAGAAATCATTCCAAACCAAAGACTCAAAGAGGATGAAAAACATCCGTACCATCACATCTCAGTAATTAAGGGAGCAGCGGGTACACCGGGTGTGGTATAGGGGTCCGACAGTCGGGATCCCGACAATCATTATCCCGATGTTGGGATCCCGCCTGGCCGGACCCAGACAGCATGGCAAGCGCAACAAAGCCCCTTGCAGGGGGTCATGGACCTTCACGAGGGAAAATAGCCGACGGCCGTCAGGAACCCAGCTGTCGGTGTTTTGACAGTCGGGATCCCGACATCGGCACCCGGGTACACCTGTCCGATCGGCTAACCACTAGAATGGATACGATGGCCGGGGACACATCTGTGTGTTTGACACCCCTATGACTACAATATAGAATATTCCTCACAGCTTTGATGTGAGGGTGTGCATGTGCCCAGCAGATGGGTACTAACCTATGCACAGCCTTACTGGCCACGGACATTGTGACTGAAACTACATACAGTATATTTATTGTGCAGCCAAATAATGTGACCTGTCAGGCAATGGTACAAAACATGCCATCATACCCACCATAGGCAATGGGCATATAATCCAGGAGACAATGGAAGACGATCACCTCTGTGTGCCCATCCTGAAAGGGGCACGCTGATCTCCATTGCGCCAGGTTCTGCCTTATGTGCCCCAGTGCAGGAATAAGTTAACAGTTATGTCTGGATGTAGCTGGGATGTTAGATGTGCAGGCAGGATATGGGAAGGGGGGATTGGGGGTTGTGTCTGGGATCTACGGCATCTCTCCCAACTTTGCTGGGGACACGCCTCAAAGGTGTGGGTCCGCATCAAAAGGGGAAGGGGCCTCTCAGTGGCGTAGATAGCGTAAGGCAGCCCCCGCTGCTGCTTGGGGGAGCAGGGGCTGCGTGGTCGCCGGGTGCTGGCACTGGCCACTGCCCTCCACCCCCTCTCCTTACTGTGCCTCGGCCCCTGCCTCCCCCGCTGCGTCTGTATTCGGCCGGGAGTCGGGACCGCATATCTACTAATCTGCGTTCCGGCGCTTGGCTCCTTATGGACATTATCTCAAATGTCCATCACAAAATGGCCACCTCCTAAGAGCAGACCGTTTTTTAAGATGCTAGAGGAGGCAGCGACGGCCTCCTCTCGCATCCTTACAAACGGTCTGCTGTAAGCAGGCGGCCAATTTGTAATGGACATTAGACTCAAGGAGCCCGGCGCCGGAACGTAGATTAGTAGATATGCGGTCCCGACTCCCGGCCGAATACAGACACGGCGGGGGAGGCAGGGTAAGAATGGGGAGGCAGCGTTAAATTTAGGGAGGGGGGGGCGCTGAAATTATCCAGCGGGGGGGGGGGGGGCACGCAAAAATTGGCGCTACGCCCCTGGGGCCTCTTGTACAAAGGGTTGGAACGAGCGTCATGACCCCCTCATTTCATCATTTTGGGGGCATGCGTGCCCAGCACTACCCTCCCAGCTAGCAGCCCACGGCTCCCTCCCAGCACAGAAGAGAACACCTAGAGGTGATCATCTGCTCCCGACCTGCGGAACACTTCGTCCCATGGGAGGGACAGTCTCCAATTAGCGGGACTGTGACGCTGTAATCGGGACAGTTGGGAGGTATGCTACTGGGGTGTTACTAGTGAATGCAAGATGCTGCTGGGGTGATGGAAGTGAACGTGGAGGATGCATGTGATCTACAGGGGTTACATACAGATGACCGACGGTCAGGATGCCATTGGTCAGCAGGCCAACGCTGCAGGGCTGTAGGAGAGGTGGCCAGGGAAATATGGCTACATGGAGCAGCTGCTGGCATTTCGAGAAGGGGCGGGTTGGTTAGGGTTATCTGTCACGCTCTACCTGGTAATACAGCTTTTACATCCTGTGATTATTGAGCAGATAAAAAATATTAATTATTTCTATGTAGTTCTTTCAGCTCCTTATCAGAGCTCTGTGATTTATATCTATTCTCGGGCCTGAGGGTATAGATACTGTTGGATATACATTGAGATACAGCCAGATTATCTGGTTTTGTGACTGCTTTAAGTTCACATAACTGAATGAGCTGCTTTATCCTTGGTCTTGGGTGTGGTATAGGGGCCGACAGTCGGGATCCCGACAGTCATTATCCCAACGTTTGGATCCCGACTGCCCGGACTCAGGCAGCATGGCGAGCGCAACAAAGCCCCTTGTGGGCTCGCTGCACTGGCTACGCTGCGGGCACGGTGGCTCGCTATGCAAGCCACCTATTCTATTCTCCCTCTATGGGGGTCGTGGAACCCCACAAGGGAAAATAGCAGGTGGCCGTTGGGAACCAGGCTGTCGTTTTGACAGTCGGGATCCCGACGTCAGGTGAGTGCCTGTCGGGATCTCGACTGCCGGGACCCTGTCCGGCACCCTTGGTCTTAAGGGGCCTACACATGGGGCATTATGAGCGGTGCTAGATCGCCCAGAAAGCTCAGCAAGATCGCTCAGCACACAGCGCTGCACAATGATGTGCCACTGCGTCCATTAAAAAATTTGTTTTACTCTTCTTTATTGTTTGTGTGTACTGCACATTAATGTTACTGAGGTTAATATTTCTCTAGGGACATAAAAAATACGTGATTTGGGCGTTTTTTTGACCATTTAAAAAAAAATCCAAAGCCTTTCACCGTCGCTTGACAAAGCCAAATCCAAATCCCGGCAATGTGTCCAAATCCAAATCTTTGGCACCATCTCTATTGAAAATAAGAAGTTGCCCATTGCTACCAATCAGATCCTACTTCTTATTTATTTTGCACATTCTGGAAGACAATTAATAGATCTGATTGGTTGCTTTGCATCCCATCTTCAATAGAACGCCCATGTTAGTATATTTACTCCACACAGGCCCTTATTCTAGCTGATTCGGATGGATGCGTATTTTGGACAGGAACCGAGTGTTCTTAGCCCTGCCTACCGTACTGATCGCTCACACTGTCCGAATGCGGTAAGACACCGTGCGTACGGACCGCGAGTGCATGTTTCATGTGAACAACTCCTCCATCTGTGGGAACCTCCCCCATCCTCTGATGGTCGTTGACCATCGAATGATGGACCAAGCGGTCAGGCAGCCCCGAGTGCTCCAGACCACTCGGACATTTTTATGAAAGCATTGATATGGGCGGGCAGCTGACATCCGGCTATGTCAGTTGTCCACCCCCCACATGTGCGTCTCGGCCACATTACCATACGTACGCCCAACGTTTTCATGGGAACGTCCATGAAACACGGGGCGTACACATATGGTAATGAGCCCAAACAGCCCTTCACGCCCCTCTCCACCCTCTGCTCAGATGGTTCCGTACGATCGTTTTCTGCACGGACCTCACTCCGTGTTCAGACGTGCAAGGCGTTCGCACATGCGCAAATACCAAACATCGGCCGTCCGACCGCACAAGGAGCCTTCCAACTCAATCAGAATAAGGGCCACAGTTTAGAACCTCATCTCAACTCCTGGTGATTGAATGTGCATCCACTGATGCAAGGTGGCAAGCAGGTCGTGCTTTATACAGATGACACAAACATGAATATATGCATTAGTGTACTGTATCGCCATCATTACATGTTCCGTCTAAGACAGATGCCTCAGTCTTAGGGTTGGGCACACCCCTGTTATGACATTAGAGATATGAATTAATCATGGGTGTTTTATATAAACATGGAGCTGGAACTCGAAAGGAAGTTGGTACGCTTATTCATATTCATGAAAATAATGCAGGAACCCGAGAGAACCTTCTGTGATTGTTTACTTTTACCCAAAATCATAAGCTGATACTTATGGTTCCATAGAACACAATTTCCAGCTGTTGCAGAAAACACTTTTTTCTGTTGGCCCCAGCCACCCCCCAGCTCTCAGAACTGTGAATACATTAATGACATCATTAATATATTTCCTGCAACGGAAATCTAAAGGAAGCAATAGTCAGCCCACTTCTTAAAAAATCAAATTTAGGCCTTGACTGCATGACCAACTACAGGCCAGTATCTTCCTATTCTAGGAAAGGTTATTGAGAAAGTGGTTGCAACTCAACTAGAGACCCACCTGTCAACCCATGACATTTATGATCCATTCCAATCAGGATTCAGGAGAAGACATAGCACAGAAACAGCTCTGGTATGTGTGCTCAATGATCTTCTAAATGCAAGGGATAGAGGAGACTGTTCAATCCTAATCCTTCTGGACCTCTATGCAGCATTCGACACCGTTGACCATGGGATTCTAATTGACCACCTGAAGAATTTCTGTGGTCTGGGTGGCACAGTCCTTAGCTGGTTCAAATCATTTCTCGCTGGCAGGTCACAGAGAGTTTCATCGGGAGTATACTCTTCACCACCAGTGCGGTTGTCCTGTGGTGTCCCACAGGGTTCTATACTATCTCCCGTGCTTTTTGCAGTATACATGCTTGCACTTGGTGACATAATCAGACGTCATGGCCTGGTCTACCTCTGCTATGCAGATGATACTCAACTGTACCTGTCCTTTGCTCCAGGCACCGATAACACAATAACAACCTTAAATGGCTTCCAAGCTGGGCTCCAGGAGTGGATGAGTGCCAGTTGGCTGAGACTGAACCCAGATAAAACAGAAGTCCTGATGATAAATCACAGGACAAGATGGCAGCATAGCCAACTGACAGGTCTTACACTGGGGGGCACAGCACTAAAAAACTCTGATCATGTGTGGAATCTTGGTGTTGTCCTGGATAGTGGCCTGACACTTAAACATCAGGTGTCAGCCACAATCAAATCCTCATTCTTTCATCTGAGAAACATAGCCAGAATCAAGCACTTACCTGTAATTCCCTCAGAAGACCTGCCTAAAGTCATACATGCATTTATATCATCACGCCTAGACTACTGCAATGCTCTCTACCTGGGTCTCCCAGCAAAAGAATCGCACCGCTTGCAGCTGGTACAAAATGCAGCCGCCAGACTATTAACTAACCAGCCCCGCTCCAGCCACATAACTCCCATTCTCTTCTCCCTTCACTGGCTACCTGTAAAATGGCGAATTGTTTTCAAGATTGGCTTACTCACTTTCAAGGCCCTACATGACCAGGGCCCAAGGTACCTGCAGCAGTTTCTGATTCCTTGCTGTCCTACTCGATTACTACGATCCGTTGAAGAAGGATCTCCCTGAATTCATCTGGGGGTCAAGCTTTCAACTTTGTTGCTCCAACTCTGTGGAACACTCTTCCTCGCACAGTGCAAGAAGCCCCCACTGTAGAATCCTTTCAAAATAGACTAAAGACATTCCTATTTACTTTGTATTTTGAGCTGCAAAGACAATGGTGAAGCACTTTGAGTCATATTGGGAGAAAAGTGCTATATAAATATCATTATTATTATTATTATTATTATTATTATTATTATTAATAAATCTGTGGCGAGATGCAGAAGTGATTGTGTTCTGGGCCCCCATTAACTGGAATTCTTTGTTTTTGTTTTCTGATTTTGGAAAAATTGACTTATTAATAAATTGTCAATCACGTCCTGTAGGTTACAGATGATTTCATTGCAAAAAAAACCAATCGCAGGTGCTTTTCCTGCGACTGCGATACAAGGCGCATTCCCCTGCGCCTCGCATCGTAAATGCCGATCAGACGAGCTACCATGAATATTTATCACAGCCTCTAGCCCTTGCTGGGATTGAATACCAGTGGCGTAACTATAGCACCCGCAGCCCCCGCGGTGGCCGGGAGGCGCTGAGAATGTGTGGGTGCCAGAGGTCTGCGGGACTATTGTTACCTGCTGCCGTCTGCCCCTGCCGCTGGCGCGTCTGTCTCTGCGGACATGGCTCTGCCGGCTCCTGCTGCTAATATAAAAATGTGACACTCTGAAAATGGCTGCCCCCATACTGCAGACAGTTTTTGAGGATGCTAGCGGAGGCGGCTGCCTCCTCTAGCATCCTCAAAAATGGTCTGCTGTATGGGGGCAGCCATTTTCTGAGTGGCACATTTCATTAGCAGCAGGAGCAGGGGGTACCGGCATTATACGGAGGGGTAAGGGGGTTAGGGGATGTTAACACTACTGGGGGGGTTGTTAAACCTACTGTGTGGGGGGGGGTGCTGCCAAAATTTGTGGCAGGGGGGTGCATATATAATAGTTACACCACTGTTGCATACGTTCATCATATGCAAAAGGGATGCATGAATACGATGTATTGTATGCGATCTAGCTGCCGGGGGAGTTGACGGGGTATAGTATATGATACCTCCCACTAGTGGATGGAGGCCTTTATAAACATCGGATACAGTACTGACACATATGTCTGCTTACTGTACATTGCTTATTAAAACAAATTGACTCTGATGTTATCAGGACAAACTGTGTATCGCTGACATGGTACCGAAGCCTAAATTATTTATCTTGGTGCCATGTACTCTCTTTTATGCATGAGTTAAAACCACTTGAAATAATATTATCATAGATTTAAATAACAACTATAGATAAAATGCAAATATCCCTGCTGACACCTGATTGGCTCGCCCGTCCCACCCTGAAATTTGTAGCCTAATGTTCTATGTAGCTGGAACACAATCTTACTGGTTACTTTTACCTTTAGATAAACCAATGACATTTGTTTTTTTCATTGTTTATACAAAACTGCAGACAGAAACTACGAAGCACCATTGGGTTCTTCCAGCATTTTGGGGCTGATTCAGGCCTGAGTGCTAAAGCTGCATATATTCGCACCCCAACGAGCAGGTAAACGCTGCCTGCCGCCCCACCGAATGCCCGCTCCCTCTACTCAGCGAATCCCTTCAGTAGCATGTGAGGGGATGTGCTGACATCATGTGATGCAAGGCACCCACCCCAAACAGGTATAGACACACCGGCATTCGCAGGTGTACACCCAGTGTTTTCGTGAGTGTGTCCACCGTTTTTGTAGGCATGCCCCTAAAACACAGGCCACTCTCCTGCATCCACCCCCTGCCTGCCCCCCAGTAAGTCTACGGTGTTCTAGACTGCCAATGCATGTCCAATCATGTTAGAAGTGTACTGTTGACTAGGGGAGGCTCCAGAGTGGGGGCTGCAGCAAAGTTTAAAATAGGGGAGCCACACCCACTAACACCAACTGCCATTCCAAACTGGCTCAATGGCAGTGGGTTCGGCTCCCCTATTGAATTTGAATCCTCGGTACTCTTTACCTAGAAGGGCGCCCATCGCGGGCATCGCATGTACTAAAAAATCGCATGCGATGCGACCGACGCGATGACCGTGATTTCCCATAGGGAACAATGTTAAATGTCCCAATTGACCCAATTTTCCTGTTCAATGTCCCAATTGACCCGATTTTCCATAGGGAACCATTTTAAATGGCCCACAGAGGCCAAATAGCCACCCTGAAGTGTGAAATGGCCCCCACAATTATTAACGCCACCCCACGATCAGCGTCAACCCGAAGCGTGGCAAGCGGCGGCGGTACGCGTCCTACGACCTTTTCATACCCCCACTATCCACGTCGGCGTGGAGTTGAGAATAGAAAGTGTGGCGAGCGCAGGGAGCCACCGAGCCCGAAGCGTGGCGAGCGCAGCGAGCCCCGCGAGGGGACGCGGACACCTTCACAGGTAAACAACCAGTTTTAAACAAAAAACCACATCGGGCGCAAACACTACAACAGTTCACCCTTGGAATTAGGGAATCTATAACGATTTTCACATATGGCTGCTCCCAATTAGCAAATTGGATGATTTGCAATAGGTAGACACAATAGGGGAAATGGGGAGTGTGTATGACTAATCACACACACCCAGAGAGCGCCAGACAATTGGATAATTATAAATGTAATAAATTTATTTGAATAAACAACAATAAAATATATCGCATCAAATGCAACATGTAATAAAATGAATAGTATTAAAAAAGGTTCATTACACTCCCATGGGATATATAGCAACAGGTGGTAGTCCCAATATTTGGATATCTCCTTTTAGGGGTAAAGTGTATGTCAGATCCAGCTCAATTATCATAGATGTTGAATTTTTTGTGTGAACAACACATCACATGAAAGGTGCAGTAGCTGATAGTTGTGGATATGCTCAGTCTATTAAGCAGACTGCTCTAGCTTATCCGCCGGCTGTCGCCGCCTGTTGACGACCAGCCAGTTTGTGTGTCTGCGGAGAGCGAGCTGTCTGCCTCCGGCAATCAGCTAAGTTGTTGCACGCTGAATTGCCGGGAGGTTGGATCGGTCCAATGAATGCTCCGAGCCCGAAGCGTGGCGAGCGCAACGAGCCCCGCGAGGGGACGCGGACACCTTCACAGGTATACGCGTCCCCTCGCAGGCTTCACAGCTCTCCGCGTGCGCTCGCCACGCTTCGGGCTCGGTGGCTCCCTGCGCTCGCCACACTTTCTATTCTCAACTCCACGCCAACGTGGATAGTGGGGGTATGAAAAGGTAGGACGCGTACCGCCGCCCCTCGCGGGCTTGCTGCGCTCGCCACGCTTCGGGTTGACGTTCATCGTGGGGTGGCGTTAACAATTGGGGGGCCCATTTCACACTTCAGGGTGCCTATTTGGCCTTTGTGGGCCATTTAACATTGTTCCCTATGGAAAATCGGGTCAATTGAGGCATTGAACAGGAAAATCGGGTCAATTGGGACATTTAACATTGTTCCCTATGGGAAATCGCGGTCATCGCGTCGGTCGCATCGCATGCGATTTTTTGGTCGCATTCGATGCGACCAACGCGATTTTTTTTCCCTAACGATGCCCACGATCAAAATTGTGGGCGCCGTTCTAGGTAAAGAGTACCGAATCCTCTGGAGCCACCACGGGTGTTGACCATTTTAGGGTCACCTATTGTAGAGCTATTGTACCACAGAAATCCCAAACTACTGCTGCCAAAGTACTGTATATTCCCAAACTTAACATTCTATGCCAAGGTGGAGACAAAGGGTCCGATTCAGACCTGATCGCACGGCTACAAATTCACACAGCGGAACTGCGCATGCGTATGGTTAGTGAGGCCGTCCTGCAACTAGTTCCGTTCACTGACCATTCACAAGGTGATTGACAGGGAGCGGGCGTGTGGGGGCGGAAACAGACCGTTTTTGGGGAGTGGCAAGAGAAACGCAGGGCGTACAAGAAAATACGCTGGGAGTGTCGAGGAAAATGCAGGCGTGCCAAGTCGCAGGGGGAGGAGGTTATGAAGGATTTTGGACATATTTGCTCGGCTGCGGACCTATGTGCACCCGTACTCACCCGTTCGCACAGCAAGCGCATCGATTTTCTAGGCAGGATTTCACTGGAGCAGGGAGATGGCATAACAGTTTGCTTGCTGCTGAGAATTCACAGCTGTGCGATCAGGTCTGAATTACCCCCAAAGATGGATAGAGTTTACAGCCAGCAAATGACCATCAGCCGGAACGTGTGACTCCGGTGGGGCATCGGGAGCTGTATTCTGTGAAAATCCTCCCCATCCTCCCCAAACTGTGGGTCAGTATCCCACACAAGTGAGGTAACCATTGTTGGACTGGGCTCACCGGGGAATGCCATTATAGGGCCCTTGTTTAGGGATGTGGCAAGTCTTCAAGGGGGGGGGGGGGGGGCAATGCGCTGTAGAAAATACATCATAGTCCTGTGCAGAATGAGGTAACATATGGTATAATGTGTAATTCTAGTGCACTGCCTGGAACCTGATCCCTAGAGGAAGAAGTGGGGCTCACCGGGGTTTTCCCCAATTCCCTGTGGACCAGTCCGACCCTGGAGGTAACCCAGGAGCCGTGGGCGCTGCATACTCACAAGGCAGCGTCGCAGTGGGGGGGGGGGGGGGGGCAGGGTGAGGAAACAGAAAGGACAGGTTATGAGGGGGAGACAGTACAGAATCCGCTGGTGATAAAGAAGATTATTTTGAATGGGGAAGAATTTCTGACGGAAGCAAAAATTATAAAAGACAAGAATCTAAACTAAGCGTAGGGTGGCCGATCCTGGGGTTGGGATCAGTGGGATCCTGGGATTTGCCCGAAAAGCGCTGGAATTTGAATCCCTGGACTGGAGCGTTCACAGAAGCAAAAGGCCGACATGAAAATGGTTGACACTAGATCGACATTAGTTTTTCAGATATTTATGTAAATTTGTAGATTTCATCATTTGGACTCCAAATTGGTGCACTGCGTCCCCTCGCATTTTGCCGACATGTCATGCTACCGCCTCTACAATGGTCACTTCCTGTTAATCACTTGGTAAAAATCTCACTGCAGGCAGCATCACAGTGATACCTTGGCGCGTACTCAGTGCATGCGCAGTCTGACGATAATCGCTCAGCTGCTCGAACATCGGCTTTGCTTGCAAACACTAATTAGGCCCATAGGGCACAAAGGAATAACCTCCAGCTAGGGATGGCCATCAACCATCGATGATTCAAAATCATCAATGGTTTATGGCCGATGTCAAATACTTTTGCCATTAACGGGGGAGAACCAGATGGTTTCCCTACATCGATGGCAAAGCAGAACCAAGGTTTTTTGTTGTGTTTTTTTTTTTTCCAAGGTGCCGGGACACTGAGCATAGCTCCGACTCTCAACAACCCTAAAGCCCCGCCCCACACCCTGATTAGCCCACGGGCCAGTCAGTCAAAGAAAAGGGATGGTCGTCGATGGTTAAAACTATCGATCGTTATCCATCACAGAGTTTGGCACTATCGATGGCTGGTTGCAGTATCGCCATCAATGGCAACCATCGATGGTGACTGCATCAATGACTATCCCTACCTCCAGGTGCCTAAACATTGAACCAAACTATAGGTTGGGGGATTAACTATTAACAATTATCGGACCATTCTTTAGCTGTGACTGTTCTATTGCACTGTACTACAATAATGGGATTCACATAGTGACGCGATCCATATTCCTCAGGAGGACAGTTTTCTCGTCATTTACGCCCACCTGGGGTTATTACACCTGTGACATGCTGACAGCTTTATGACTAATACAGAGGATATTCCTCAAACCCTCGATGCTAATTGCACATGATGTACAAATATAATGAGGGCAGGAAATACAAGCCGCAAGGGAAATTCTTTGTACTTAGCAAAACTAAATCCTATATGACCGAGAGAACCTGAACAGTCACCCGCATACACACTCATACTGACACTGTGGTGTATGACAACGTATATTACAGGTGGCCCATTAAATCATTTACGATTAAGAGGTGCATTTGTCTGCTTTTATATAGTCACAATTCTAATAAGACTAATTGTGCTCTGGGTTCTTCTACAGGTGTCATGTGTAGCCGGAGGCTTAAGCTGTGTACACACGGGGAGATATATTGCTCAGTCTCTCTTTTTCATCAGTGACCAGAGATGGTCGGTGATGAAAAGATACCTCTGCCGGGGGGAGCCACAGAGGTAATCAGCTGGTCGCAGGAGCAAGCTCGTGCGACCAGCGATTATAATGGGGCTGAAAACGGGAGCGCGCACCCAGCGACCTCAACTCCCATAACTGCCAATATGGTCGCCAGCGACTATATTGCCAGCGATATCAGGCCCATATCGCTGCCGTGTGTACACGCCTTTAGTGCTTATGCCTAATGACCCTGCCTATAAGGACTCAAGACATAGTAAACAACATAATTATTAAATTATGTAAAACTATTAAAGGGACCTGTCATAGTCTGCATCAAATCAGTACATCTGTCACACACACACACACACACACACGGTGAGCCTGATTCTTGTTCAACCAGAATCAGGCCCTATGTCCAGCCTCCTGCTTTGTCTGGCCGTGCCCTTCTTTCTGTTATTAAAAACAACACTCCTGATGGACGTTAGTAATGACTGCACCGGTGCACCAGCTAGGGGATCTGGGAAATGTGACAGTTAGTAATGACTACACATGTGCACCAGCTAGGTGGTCTGAAAAATGTGACAGTTAGTAATGACTACACCTGTGCACCAGCTAGGTGGTCTGGGAAATGTGACAGTTAGTAATGACTACACATGTGCACCAGCTAGGTGGTCTGGGAAATGTGACAGTTAGTAATGACTTCACCTGTGCACCAGCTAGGTGGTCTGGGAAATGTGACAGTTAGTAATGACTACACATGTGCACCAGCTAGGTGGTCTGGGAAATGTGACAGTTAGTAATGACTACACCTGTGCACCAGCTAGGTGGTCTGGGAAATGTGACAGTTAGTAATGACTACACATGTGCACCAGCTAGGTGGTCTGGGAAATGTGACAGTTAGTAATGACTACACCTGTGCACCAGCTAGGTGGTCTGGGAAATGTGACAGTTAGTAATGACTACACATGTGCACCAGCTAGGTGGTCTGGGAAATGTGACAGTTAGTAATGACTACACCTGTGCACCAGCTAGGTGGTCTGGGAAATGTGACAGTTAGTAATGACTACACATGTGCACCAGCTAGGTGGTCTGGGAAATGTGACAGTTAGTAATGACTTCACCTGTGCACCAGCTAGGTGGTCTGGGAAATGTGACAGTTAGTAATGACTACACATGTGCACCAGCTAGGTGGTCTGGGAAATGTGACAGTTAGTAATGACTACACCTGTGCACCAGCTAGGTGGTCTGGGAAATGTGACAGTTAGTAATGACTACACATGTGCACCAGCTAGGTGGTCTGGGAAATGTGACAGTTAGTAATGACTACACCTGTGCACCAGCTAGGTGGTCTGGGAAATGTGACAGTTAGTAATGACTACACATGTGCACCAGCTAGGTGGTCTGGGAAATGTGACAGTTAGTAATGACTACACCTGTGCACCAGCTAGGTGGTCTGGGAAATGTGACAGTTAGTAATGACTACACATGTGCACCAGCTAGGTGGTCTGGGAAATGTGACAGTTAGTAATGACTACACCTGTGCACCTGCTAGTTGGTCTGTGAGATGTAACAGCATACCTCCCAACATGACCCTCTCCAGGGACACAATGCTTTGCTCCTTGCCTCACCTCTTGATGTATGCTTACCATCACCTGTGTTGAAGCACCCTTTCCATCAATTAACTTGTTCACCACAGGTGATGGCAATCATGCATTCAGAGGAAAGTCCAGGAGCAGAGCAATGTGTCCCTCCTGGAGAGGGTTATGTTGGGAGGTATGTGACAGTTAATAATGACTACACCTGTAAACCAGCTAGGTGATCTGGGAAATGTGACAGTTAGTAATGACTACAGCTGTGCACCAGCTAGGTGGTCTGGTAAATGTGACAGTTAGTAATAATTAGACCTGTGCATCAGCTAGGTGGTCTAGTAAATGTGACAATTAATAATGACAGCACCAGTGCACCAGCTAGGTGGTCTGGTGAAATGAGACAGTCACTAATGACTGCACACCAGCTAGGTGGTTTGGAAAATGTGACAATTAATAATGACTGCAACTGTGTACCATTTAGGGGTCTAGGAAATTAGACAGTAATTACTGCACCTATGCACCAGCTAGGAGGTCTGGGAAATGTAACAGTAATGACTACAGCTTTGCACCAGCTAGGTCAGGCATTCCCAACCACGGTCCTCAAGGCACACCAACAGTGCAGGTTTTAGTGATATCCAGGCTTGAGCACATGTGACTTAATTAGTACCTGAGTGATTCTGATTAAACCAGGCAGGTCCAACGTTGGCCCTCCAGATGTTGTGAAACTACACATCCCAGCATGCTTTGCAATAGTTTTAGCATTCTCTAATAGCAAAACTGTGGCAAAGCATGCTGGGATGTGTAGCTTCACAACATCTGGAGGGCCAACGTTGGACATGCCTGGATTAAACCATCTGTGCTGAAGCCTGGATATCACTAAAACCTGCACTGTTGGTGTGCCTTGAGGACCGTGGTTGGGAATGCCTGAGCTAGGTGGTCTGGGAAATGTGACAGTTAGTTATGACCACAACTGTGAACCAGCTAAGTTGTCTGGGAAATGTGACAGTTAGTAATTACCGCACCTGTGCATCAACTAGGGGGTCACCATCTAGGAAACGGGACAGTTAGTAATGCCTGCACCGGTGAACCAGCTAGGAGGTCTGGGAAGTGTGACAGTAATGGCTGCACCTGTCTAGCCTGAATGTCTGCTTAGGATTGAGAATCTCGTGGATGAACTAGATCACAGTATTCAAGAAGGTGTAAAAGTTTATTATAAAACTGATGCCATGAGTAAGTAGGGAGGTTATATTCATAAGCAATAACATAGGCTCAAATCCAATAAAAACAAGTAAATTAATTACATTTTAACTATCTAAATGAGGAGGCCTCCTCTAGCATCCAGAAAAATGGTCTGCTGTAAGGGGGTGGTCATATTGTGAGGGACATTTTTTCATAAGAAGCCAGGAGGAGCTCTGGGACACAGACAAGCAGATCTGCGGGTCCTGGCCACAGATGTGGAGGAGGGTAAGACAGAGTGGGAGGTGGGGGGTCTTCGGGGGCAAGGGCGTAACTACCATAGGTGCAAGGGGTGCAGCTGCTATGGGGCCCAGACATCAAGAGGGCCCATCTTTACTGTCTAAGTAATATGTTTTACATACATTTATCACCATCAGTTGATAAATAGGGGCCCCTTTCAAACTTTTGCTATGGGGCCTACGAGTAACTAGTTACGCCCCTGTTCGGGGGGGTGCCGAACTTTTCCATCTGGTGCAAAATTTGTCATTATACCACTGGTCTAGCCCTTAACAACACCTTCCCCTGGCACTCTCCCTCACTAGTATTCCCATCTTTACAGGGATCTGGAGAAACAAAGGTAAAAGAGTGAATGTGGATCTCGATGCTGGGCCCTGCGCACTTGCACCAATGACCCACCTTCTCTTTCTCCTCTCCCCTCTCTCTGCCATCTGTCTCTATTCTCTGTCTCTCGCCTCTCTTTCTATCTCTCTTCACTCTCTCTCTCTTTCTCTTCCTTCCCTCTCCCCTTCAATCTCTTCCTTTCCTCTCTCTCTCTTTCTCTCTCTCCCCTCTCTCTCATTCTCTTCCTTCCCCCTCTCTCTCTACCTCGCCCCATCACCTTTTCACGGTCACCCACTGCCTCTCCTCATCATTCCCTTTGAGGCCACGCCCTTGTTGTGAGACCATGCCCACTGTTCCAGGAGCAAGCCCAAATAACTCCTCCCCCTTCCCCTGTATTGTTGTTCTGGATCTGCCTATGTCTGTGTGGCTATAATACATCTTCCTCCCAGTGGCGTAAGCTCATCCCAGTTGCCCGGAGGCAAGATGAATATTGGTGCCCCCCCAAATCTCATTCATTAAGGTGTCTGTCTCCAGTAAGACAGGTCATGGGATCTAATACAGGGTGTGACACTTGCAAAAATGATGTTACGGAGGAGGAGTCAGCCACAGAAGCGATATCGTTGGCTTTCAATTAAGTGATTCAAACTTGCAGGTGAGGAGAGGTGCCCCCTTGGCAGCAGGAGCCTTGCGGCAGATGACTCCATCTGAGGTGGGAGAAGAAACGTGTGCAGGACTTTAGATGGGATCAGTCACTACTCGTGGCTAAACCCCATCTATTGTATTTGGGCAACAATTGAATTGCTCTGACTGGTGCCCATTATTTTGAGTGCCGTAAAGAACATTTGAATTGCCCCTTTAGAAGATGGTTGCTATAGGAAAATAATCCACATACGGGGGGGGGGGGGGGGGGGGGGTGATTCATTCTCGTAGAATAGATTTGCATTCGATCTATAATGTATTTATTTTTTAATAGAAAAAAAACGGGCGATATTTCAGATTTTCCATGATGCGCTTACTCTAAAGTTTCAGAGAGAACTCTTGTAATAACGTTATAGTTCATTTGCAAACATCTCCCAAAAACTTTTTTCATGTTCTCATTATGGGGTATTGTGTGTAGAATTTTGAGGGGGGGGAAACTAATTTATTCCATTTTGGAATAAGACTGTAACATAACAAAATGTGGGAAAAATGAAGCGCTGTACACTGTAACCCAGGACAACGTATAATACAGAGCAGTTAACACTTGAGTGTAAGGTGACTGCTTAGCACGGAGTAGAGGGTGCGGCTCACGTGGTGCGGTTCACATACCTTTATTACAGGACTCGGGGTTATTTACAGGATGTCATCTCGCTGTCACCTTGTGCAGATTAAGCAGCATTTGCCAGAAGTTTTCTTGACACGTGATGTGCTGATTGCAGAAATGTTCTTGTGTACAGAAAATGTGCATGTAAATGAAGGAATCGGTACATCTGTCAGACCAGACTTAGGTCTACAGTCATTAGGTCAACCCCGGAAGGTCGACTGGCCCCAATGTCGACAGGGTTAAAGGTCGACATGTGTCAAGGTCGACATGACTTAAGGTCGACATGGGTTTAGGTCGACAGTCATTAGGTCGACATGGGTTTTTCACTGTTGTTTTACCCGAATGTCGACACAGTCAACATGGACACAGTTGGAGTTGAACCACAGCCCCTCGCATCGCTCCCTTCGCTCGTGATGCTTCGGGCACACTATTTTATTCTTCCACCACGCCCTAGTGGATGGTAGGGCATGAAATACCGCCTGTCGGCACATGTCGGCTCAAAAAACAGTGAAAAACTCATGTCGACCTAATGACTGTTTACCTAAAACCATGTTGACCTTGGCCCATGTCGACCTTAAGTCATGTCGACCTTGACCCATGTTGACCTTTAACCCTGTCGACCTTGGGGCCAGTCGACCTTCCGGGGTCGACATAATGACTGTCGACCTAAGTGTGGTCTGACAGATGACCGTTTCCCATAAAGGAAACAGAGAAAAAGTCTGTAAAACAATGAGATAAAAAAAACCTGTATATTACAACAAATGAACCTGATACATTGCTACAAAAACTGATACAGACAAAAGAAACAGAAACAGGGTGTAACAGATTGATCACAGAAAGAAATGAGACATCCTGGAAAAGACGTGTTGATACAAAACATCCACATTTGACGTATTTATGTCCCCTACACACACCTGCCAGTTGTGATGTGTTCTCCGCATTGTCCCGTCCGGAACACGTTATATTGTCATGTGATTATTGGACGCACTCACCCGGCGCTTACAGTGGGCTTTCAGTAAGTTGGATAGAGATACATTTACAAAAGCTTCTAAAAATGAATAGGGTTGATGTTGCCCCTAGCAACCAATCAGATTCTGTCTATTATTTCTTTATTGTATCCTATAAAATAATAGACAGAATAAGATTGGTTGCTATGGGCAACATCACGTCTATTCGTTTTTTAGAAGCTGAAGTAAATTGACCCCTAAGTGTCCATCAGTAATGTAGACTGAATCAGATGTAGGCTGAAATAAATCAGTATGCAAGTGGGGAATCCAACAGGTATGGGTCATTGGGTAGACCCAATGTAGGTCGTTATGCATTGGGTCAACCACTGAAGGTCGACACCTGGCATAGATCAAAATGGCTAAGGTTGACAGGGTCGGAAGGTCGAGACAAGAATTAGTTCAACCACTCCGTTCTGCACAAGATCTGTGTCTCTCTTTTGCACGGATCACTAGCTCCCATTCACTATTACAGGACTTTCATTGGGCTGCTCCCACCCTATGGAAGCCCTTCCGCGCACAATAAGACTCTCCACTAGCCTCCAAACTTTCACGTGTTCCCTGAAAACTCACCTCTTCAGGCAAGCCTATCATATTTAAGTACTACACGCATAACCCTCTGAGGGGATTCAGTACTGAATCCCGGCGGTCGGGATCCCGGCGTTCAGAATCCCGACGCCGGAATCCCGATAGCCGAAATGCCGACAAGGGGGGGACGTGGATCGCCCCCCCTTGCGGGCTCACTGCGCTCGCCACGCAGCGGGCCCGGTGCCTCGCTACGCTCGGCACACTAATTTATTCTCCCTCCAGGGGTGTCGTGGACACCCACGGAGGGAGAATATGTCGGTATTTCGGCGGTCGGGATTCCGGCGTCGGGATTCTGAACGCCGGGATCCCGACCGCCGGGATATTAACTGCATCCCCTCTGAGGCACTTATGTATTATATAGCTTCCCTTCTGGACTTGTAACTTGGTGGAACTGCTATGCTATTACTGGTGCCTGTCCTTGTGTTTCCCTCCGATGTCCCTATAGATTGTAAGCTTGCAGCAGGGCCCTCTAACCTCCAAGTCTGTCTGTTGTTACCCAGTTTGTTTTATCACTGTCTACTATTGTAAAGCGCAACGGAATCTGCTGCGCTATATAAGACGCTGTAACGGAATCTGCTGCTCTATATAAGAAACTGTAACGGAATCTGCTGCGCTATATAAGACACTGTAACGGAATCTGCTGCGCTATATAAGACACTGTAACGGAATCTGCTGCGCTATATAAGACACTGTAACGGAATCTGCTGCGCTATATAAGAAACTGTAACGGAATCTGCTGCGCTATATAAGACACTGTAACGGAATCTGCTGCGCTATATAAGACACTGTAACGGAATCTGCTGCGCTATATAAGACACTGTAACGGAATCTGCTGTGCTATATAAGACACTGTAACGGAATCTGCTGCGCTATATAAGACACTGTAACGGAATCTGCTGCACTATATAAGACACTGTAACGGAATCTGCTGCGCTATATAAGACACTGTAACGGAATCTGCTGCGCTATATAAGACACTGTAACGGAATCTGCTGTGCTATATAAGACACTGTAACGGAATCTGCTGCGCTATATAAGACACTGTAACGGAATCTGCTGCACTATATAAGAAACTGTTAATAAATAAATAAATAAATTAATAATACATAATTGGAAGGTGGACAGTTTTTCACCTTTTTTTTGTCCAGAATGTCAACAAGGACACCGTACCAGTGTACCACGTCCCCTCACATGGCACGCTGCGCTCGGCAGGCTACTACTGTATATTTTCCTGCCTCATAGTGGATGAAATACCACCTGTCGGCACAAGGTGAAAAACTCATGTTGACCTTTTGTCTGTCAACCTTCCTAATGCTTGTGTCAACCTTCCAACCATGTCGACCTTAGCCATGTGGACCTATTTCACATGTCAACCTTAATAGAGTTGACCTAATGACCATCTACCAATCCAACTGCGGGAAGTGTTTGAGCAGCAGCAGAGCAACACCAGCAATAGTGCCGGATTTGCACGCTGGCCTTCGGGGCTATTAATAAAGTTGTGCCAGTCTGAGTTGGCGCATAGTGTCGGCGCACAGAGTCGCAGTGACGAGAACATCGCCTGCAGTTGGATTCACCCCTAAGAATCAAATTGACACAAAATGAAAAATTGGATTTCATTTTTATTTATTTATTTCCAAAATATAGGAGGCAGCCTCATCGAGAGAGGAACACGAGACTGTCAGAAATGGAGAACAAAATGTGACGGGCTGATAGAGGAAATAAGACAGACAAGATAGAGTATCAAGGTCATATGGGACAGACTGATGGATGCACACAGGTGAGGATTCGATGGTGTCTAGGTGGGTATGGATCATTAGGTCTACAACAAGTTGTTAGACAAGCATTAGGTCGACACCACTAGGTCGACACGGCTTAAAGTCGACATGAGTCAAGGTTGACATGCACAAAGGGCTTTTGCCAACCATGGAGTCACCCACTCTAACAGTGAGAGATATAGGGGGAGATTCTCTAAGAATCTCCGCCCCCTTTCACCGACCAGTGCATATTTAATTATCGCATATGTTGTAATATATGCGATAATTAAGGCAAAGGACAGCTCTTGCATTAAGAGCTGTCCTTTGCGGTGAGAGTCGCCGGTAGAGAGTCGCCGATAACGGGGTTTTTACCGCATTTTTCGCTTAGAGAATCTCCCCCCTAATAACCCAACTTTCTCACACCTTAATCTGCAACTGTCGCACGGAGAGACCCGCTCAATTGTAAGGTCTGGTTGAGCCAGGCCGGATAGAGCAATCAGCAGCAGTCACCGTGATGACAAACAAACTGCAGGGGTGTACTGACACCAAATCCGTTCTTTTTCCTCCCCTCTCTTCCCCCCCACCCCTTTTTCGTTCTTTTCTTTTATATACCCGCCACTGGCCGTACAAGAAAGCACAATCTCTAGCAGAATTTCTCTGTCAAATCCCACTCTAGTGGCCTGTTAAGCAAATATTTACATTTGATGGTGTAAAGTAAGCAAAAAAACAAATATTCGCGGTCCACTCCATATATTGTGGTACCTAAAATTGTGTGAGATTGGTAGCTCCCAACCAGAACTTTTTCTGGATTGGGCGATATTTTCTTGATAACAACCTATCCACAACCAATATAGAACTCTTTAAATTTGAGTTTCTAGAATCAGTGGCGTAACTACATTTTGGGCGCCCCCCCGCCGTTAAAGGGAGGGCGCCCAGCCACTTACCCGCCGCTCCCCCAGGTAGCCGTCAATGCAGGTGGGGGGACGGACGCTGCGGGGGACACAGAGGCGGCAATTACTTACAGCTGAGCCGGGCAGGGGGAGACGGGAGCTGTCAGTACGGAAGGAAAAAAAAAAAGCCCATACAATGAATGGGCAGCCTGTGATTGGCTGAGCGCTCTCTCAGCCAGTCAGCAATTGGCTGAGAGAGCGCTCAGCAGCCAATCACAGGCTGCCCATTCATTGTATGGGCTTTTTTTTTTTCCTTCCGTACTGACAGCTCCCGTCTCCCCCTGCCCGGCTCAGCTGTAAGTAATTGCCGCAGCTGTGTCCCCCGCAGCGTCCGTCCCCCCAGCCGCCTCGCAGCGTCCCCCCCACCTGCACAGGTAAAGACTGGGGATGGTGCGGCGGGTGGCGGGGTGTAACATAACTATAGCACTGCAGCCCCCGGCGCCCGCACATGCATAGCGCCCCCCCGCGGTCGCGGGGGCTGCGGTGCTATAGTTACGCCCCTGTCTAGAATTTGTTTAATGTATGTCTGTCCTGTCATGTCTAAACTATTTTAAATGAATTTATAAATAAACGTTAAGTTTTAATTCAAAGCGTTCCCCCAAAAACAGAGAGTACTTTTTCTTTTTCTTGTAGGGTCATTAGGGCGACAGGGTCATTAGGTCGATGGGGGTCAGGTCAACAAGGACATTAGGTCGACATGGGTAAGGTCAACCGGGTCATTACTCCTCCCCTTCGCTCGGCTAACACCCGTCGGCTCTCCTGCTGACTTATTGCCTCCTCCCGCTCCTACCGCCAAGATATTTCACGTGCTGCTTCGTTAGACTCTCCACTTCTATACAAAGCTTCAAACGGGCTCTTAAGACCCACTTCTTCACCAAACCCAGCAAACTGTCCTCCTAACCTTCTGTTCCTCGCCCTGTCTACCGCTCCGTGTCACCCCTGTCTGTCTGCCCCCCCTCTTTAGAATGTAAGCTCTCACGAGCAGGGACCTCTTACCTCTTACTTCAGCAGTCTGACTGCACCAAAGCTCGCTGTTTGCTGCCACCTGGATACTTATGTTGCAGCAATCAGCTGTTGTTCCTATAATCATTTACTCTGTATTTGTCCTGTATTGTCTTCAACTGTAAGTTACTGATTTTTTTTTTACAAATTTTTTACCCTTATGTCGACACTTTCCACATAAATACTAAAACATACCACCACATCCCCTCGCATGGTTCGCTGCACTCACCATGCGTTGGGCACGGTGCCTTGCTATGCTCGGCACACTATTTTATTCTCCCACCACACCCTAGTGGATGGTAGGACATGAAATACTGCCTGTCGGCACATGTCGGCTCAAAAAAACAGTGAAAAAAGCCATGTCGACATTTTGACTGTCGACCTTCCCCATGTCGACCTAATGACCCTGTCAACCTAACCCATGTCGACCTAATGACCCTGTTGACCTAACCCGTGTCGACCTAAAGTCATGTCGACCTTACTGCATGTCGACCTAAACTTACGTTGACCTAAATTCATGTCAACCTTACTGCATGTCGACCTAGTGGTATCGACCTAATGCTTGTGGACTTACTTGTTGGTGACCCAATGACCGTATCCCGTCTAGGTTGACAGTCAATATGCTGACCACTATTGATCAACATTTCGACACATGAAAATAATCAACATGGTCTTGGTTTACTTTGACAAAAGGTCAACGCAAGCAAAACCATTGAAATGGTTGACAGGAAAATGACGACACAAGTTTTTCACGGCTTTTGGTCTCTATGTTGACATTTATCGACATGGACACCGTATTAGTGTACTGCGTCCCCTCGCTTTGGCGACTGTTATAGTCTCTCTTCTATCCCTGCATGAATAGTACAGTAAGAACAAAGTGCGTCAACATTTCCATGTGTCGACCACTGACTTGTCGACCGTTTGCTTGTGTCGACTTTTTTGGTCAATGTTGACCTAGATCATGTCGGCCTTTTCATGTGTTGACCTATTGCGGATTTAAGACACGACTAGGACTGATACAGTAATAAATAAATCTTTGTGCTGACATAGTGACAGAGGCATAAAGGTAGCATGGGGGGGGGGGGAGTGTGTCGCAGGGCCAGTGATTCACTCTCCCTCCACCCTATAACTGCTGGGTAGCAATGTTTTGGGATAGAACTATGATAGAGCCATAAGCAGTCACACCCATGGGTGTAGACTCCCCGCGCACGTCTCACACCCTGGTGAGACATGCTTTGTCAGGCTCATCCCAGGTTACAAGCCAAACCAAGGGATGTGAGATCTCCTCCCACCGGACCAGTTCTATAAATATCATTGACTTGGTGATAAAGAGATCCTGCGTCCGGAGGAAGGTGACCCCCACAAGAAGTCAGGATGGGCACATTTGGTACTCCTGATGTTCTCCTGTGCTGGGCTGTGGTTCTCTGCATCTGTAGTAAGTATAATACATGGAGGGATGGGTGGGAAAGACCCAAGGGTTGGAATGGGGTTGTCATTTCTCAAAGTCACTAAAAGTATTAATCTATATAAATATGTATCATGCAAATATAACAGTTTCGTTTTGTGAGGTTGTTTCGTTGGTTTTTATCCCCTAGATATATAACTAGAACACTGCACTGTTATATATCTAGAACAGACTAGTATAACTAGAACACTGCACTGTTATATATCCAGAACACCAGACTAGTATAGCTAGAACACTGCACTATAATATATCCAGAACACCAGACTAGTATAACTAGAACACTGCACTGTTATATATCCAGAACAGCAGACTAGTATAGCTAGAACACTGCACTGTTATATATCTAGAACAGACTAGTATAACTAGAACACTGCACTATAATATATCCAGAACATCAGACTAGTATAACTAGAACACTACACTGTTATATATCCAGAACAGCAGACTAGTATAGCTAGAACACTGCACTGTTATATATCTAGAACAGACTAGTATAACTAGAACACTGCACTATAATATATCCAGAACATCAGACTAGTATAACTAGAACACTACACTGTTATATATCTAGAACAGACTAGTATAACTAGAACACTGCACTATAATATATCCGGAACAGACTAGTATAACTAGAACACTGCACTGTTATATATCTAGAACAGACTAGTATAGCTAGAACACTGCACTGTTATATATCCAGAACACAGACTAGTATAACTAGAACACTGCACTGATATATAACCAGACCACTAGACTACTATAACTAGTACATTATGCTAGTTTCCAGAACACTACAAATGTCTATATCCTGAACACCAGACTAGTATAGCTAGAACACTACATCAGGGGGCCCAATGGTGATCCCTGTGACACACCACTAATAACCTTAGCTAAGTACACGTACAATCCACTAATAACAGTCCCTTGTATTCTAAATGTCAACTATACTTCATTATTAAAGGCTATTTATGTTGTACCTGACACCATATAGCCCGGAGCTTGTGCAGCCTAGTACTAAGAGCTTTGTCCTCTGTCCATGGTGCTGAGAGAGGGAACTTGGCTGGAGAAACCTTCCCTTCTCCCTAATATGAGTGTAGTAGCGCATGTCTTCCTGCTGCTCACACTCAGGGGGTTATTCAGACCTGTTCGCAAAGCTGCAAATTCACAGGCCCAGCCATAATCGATAGCCGTTGCCTATGCCTGGCAGTATGTGTAAGGTCGTCCTGGGTCGAAATCCGGCATATTTTCAAATCACTGGCTGTTCGTGAGTTGATTGACAGAAAGCTGGCATTTGTGGTTGGTAACCGTCTGTTTTCTTGGAGTGCCAGGAACAATGCTGGCGTGCCCAAGTGTTTGAAGGGAAGTCATGTGACATCAGCTCCAGACTGAACAGCCTGTTTCTGTCACAACCAGATGAGAGGGGTTGGGTGCGGGATCCCGTTGAGGGGGTTTAAAGAATGTTTATTTTTTTGTATTGCTTTGGTCCTTGGAACCTGGAATGAAATCCAGTATTATGACTTTTAACTGCCAGACTTAAAAATGAACATGTTCAGGTCTAGGATGGGGAGATTTTATGATACAAGAGTTTATTCACTGTGTTAATGTTCCAGACAAAGGGGGTGAATCAGGTTGGTTTGCAAAAGCAAACTCCTTCTTTAATGTGTAAAACCATGCTACACTGCAGGTGGGGTAGATGTAACATGTGCAGAGAGAGAGTTACATTTGGGGAAGTCATTTTGTTTGTGTGCAGAGTAAATACTGGCTGCATTACATTTTACACTGCAATTTAGATTTCAGTTTAGAACACACCCCACCAAAATCTAACTGGTATCCGGACTGATCATAGATTGACTCTAGGTCGACAGTCATAAGGTCGGCAGGGTCTAAAGGTCGACAATGAAAAGGTCGACAGGTTCCAAAGGTCGACAGACAATAGGTCGACAGTGTTTAAAGTTCGACAGACAATAGGTCGACAGGGTTTAAAGCTCGACAGACAATAGGTTCACTTGAGCAAAATGTCGACATGGTCAAAATTTTCAGGTCGACATGCGGTATTTCGTGCCCTACCATCCACTACAGTGTGGATGGAGAATTTAAAAGTGTGCTGAGCGCAGCGAGCCATGCGAGGAGACTCGTACACTTAGACAGTGTCCATTTCGACCTATGTTGACATAGATACCCCAAAAAAATGAAAACCCATGTCGACCTTTTTTCATGTCGACATTTTGACCATGTCAACCCTTTGACTGACAACCGTTGAACCCTGTTGACCTTTTCTCTGTCGAACTTTAGACCCTATCGACCTTTTAACCATGTCCACCTTGTGACTGTCGACCATATGACTGTAAACCATAGACATTGTAGATCTAATATGCAGTAACCAATCTAACTCTCTCTGCACATGGGAGGTTATTCTGGTTGATTCACAAGGAAGTGAATTTGCAGCCTTGAGTGTCCACCTAACCCCGCCTTGTGAAAAGTTGGCCTGGCCGCCACCCATTCGCAGCGTGTGTTCGCGAATAGATGTTTTACATAAATATCCCTTTGCAGCCTGCGGGGGTACTGATTCACCAGGTTTTTATGGCGATTTTGTGCTGTAAGGCGAATTTCTGACTAAAACGGTGAATCACCCTATTCAATGACCACATGGCGAATACATTTCAAGGTTTTTTTCGCCATGATTCACCGAGTAGCAATCGCTATCTTTTTATGGTGAAGTGGAAGGTGAACTTTTAAAATAAAGTGTTTTGTTTTTTACAATTGGTGTAAAAAAATCAGGAATTTTATTCTGAGGAGGGGCATGCTATTTTTATTCATGTGCTGTAAGCACATGAATATATATTTAATTTAAAAAAATATATATATATATATATATATATATTTTTTTTTTTTACACAGACCAGCCAGCAGGGGGCCGGGAGCCGAGACGCTCATTAGATATTCATATATTCACTTCACCCGATCATTACATATGCATGATCGGGTGTAGTGAATATACCCGGTCCCCTGCTGGCACCCGGGGAGCCCACCTCCCCCCCACAAACGTTCTGGGGCAGGCAGGGAGACTTCCATCTCCCTGCCTGCCACCGTCCTCAGGCTCCCTGCGGCGTCCGCCGCAGGAGCTCAAATTCGCCGGTCAGGGGCAGCGAGCCCCTGACTTGTTGAATACCGGAGCCGGCGAGGCTCCGGAACGCAGCGAGCAGTGGCGAATGTGCAGCAAATCCTAAACAGGATTCGCTGCACGTCGCCAGTATTCACATACTGCCCTATGAGGGAAGTGGTCCACTGTGCAAACAGCCGCGGCGACTTACAATATTGCTGGGCTGTTCGCAAGGAGCGGTACGGGCCGGGAGCATGTGGCTGCGGGGTCAGGTGTCACCAATGGGAACTCCCAGCGTTTCATGGACATCCCCATGAAAACAGCCTTAAACTGGGTAATACTGGATTATATGTCACCCAATCCGGAAGATTGGAGCGACCTATCAGGGAAACATTAGATATGATCTGGCCCTATGCGTGTGTATTTTTTGTCCTCCTTTTAGCATGGAATACTTTGATCCTTGTGCACATCTATTTTGGAAAATTAAAGAAAACTGCGGCGCAAGTTGGTGCCGTTAGATACAGGCGATACCATTCTACAAGTATTAGAGGACAAATACATTTTGCAACCCATTTTGGAGGCTTGCCAGAAGCAATTTATAAATCATACACATGAAGAAATGACTAAGTACTTACATGTCCTGACTCAACTTTACAGAGTTCCCAGGCACCAAAACAGGCGTTAATCTCTCTTGGCAAAGAAATAGTAAATTCCTCCCTAGTTTGCCCATCTGAAAAACATTGAGTTAGATGGCGTTACAGAGAGATAGAATGGCGTTTGACACAGTTTGATAGTAGTTTTGTGTAACTGTGCAGTTAAAGACCATGATCCCTCCAACAGCTTCTTCCATTCCCTTCTCCCTTATCATATACTATACACTCAGTGCTGCTGGGGAACCTGCTCCTTCCGCTATATAACTGTGTCTGTGCATTGAACTGGACTGAATTTCCTCCAATTGGGACAGATTCAATTTCAGGCAGGGTGCACTCAACAAGGATTTTCCTCTCAGTAGCTGTAAGGAAAAATCCATGATAAATGCTCCCTCTGGGGTTTAACGCCTGGGGTAACACACAGATCATGGGCGCATAACTCGTAGTCTATGGGTTAACCATGCCTAATAATTGAATAGCTCCAGGCATTAAACCCAGAATTTCAGACTCTGCTTCATAGATCACACTTATATGGTGAATGCTACTTGTTCATGACTTGAAATATATGTATAATTTACACCAGTGTATAAATGACGGGGCCGATCCTGCTCAAGGCAGTCTTAGAACACTCAATGTGAAACCATATGGTGAGAACTTGTTTTTGTGTCCACAGATGCTGCCCCATCACCCATGTTCTGCAGGAGTCCGAGCTACTCACTCTCCGGTTCTACTGGTACGTTGTGAAGAACAATTCTATTTATATTGCAGCTGACATTATGTTTTGTATGCTTTCTATCATGTAAATCACTGCGCGACACATATAGGACCAATCGCAACAGCCGCAACATGACAGTAACATAACAGGCGTGGCTGAGATACCGTAGTCACAAATGCCACATCTGTTACTTTATGACATGCATGTCCAAACTATGGCCCTCCAGCTGTTGTGAAACTACAAGTCCCATCAAGCCTTGCCAAAGTTGCTATTAGGGAATGCTAAAACTATGGCAAGGCATGCTGGGATGTGTAGTTTCACAACAGCTGGAGGGCCACAGTTTGGACATGCCTGCTTTATGACATCATGCCTTGGGTGAACACAGTGTGATTCCATACTCAGTAGAAGGAATACAACATCATGTGATGTCATTTATGACATCAATGTAACAGGACAGGCCTAATTTTGAATGAGAATATATCTGGACAATATAAGTTATTAAAGACTAAAAGGAATCATGGCTGTGTGGGGGTGAAGGCATGAAATTGTGCCTCTCTAGTATCTGTAGGGCAGTGGTTCTCAATCTCGGTCCTCAAGGACTCCCAACAGTTCATGTTTTCCAGGTCTCCACAAAGAATCGCAAGGGAAGTAATAAACTCCACCTGTGGATCGTTTAAAATGTGTCAGTGAGTAATGAGTGCACCTGCCGGGTGACCTGGAAAACATGAACTGTTGGGGGTACTTGAGTAACAAGGTTGAGAACCACTGATGTAGGGTATGGGTCATTATGTTGACAGTGTCTAGGTGGACAGTCAATTGGTCGACATGGTCTACGATATTGACAAAAGGTCTACGTGTGAATGGTTGACACAGGGAAAGGTTGACGCTGGTTTCTTTTGATTCTATGTCAACATGTATCCCCATGAAGCTCTTCATATTGTGCCCTTGTGTGGGAAAGCCTCTTTCTTGGAATTCCTGTTCTTAATTGGCATAGGTGTGGCATGTACCAGCTGGCAGCCTTTCAGCTTGTGCATAGTTTCCAGAACAATGGGAGGATCTGGCTTAAGATGAAACCAAGTTCGCCCGGCATCCCGCAACTCTGGCAAACTCAGACTGTATTGCACCCAGCCATTGGAGAGAGATAAAGTGATTGGCGATAAAGTACCAATCAGCTCCTAACTGCCACGGCACTGGCAATGTTTGAAAAATTATAGTGAGAAGCTGATTGGCTGGTACTTTACCTTCGTCCACTTTATGTCTCTCCAAGGCTTAGTACATTACTAAAGCAAGAATCTGATTGGTTGTCATGTTAGGTAACCAATAAGATTCTGGCTGTAAGGATTACATTTACTAAAGCTTCTAAAAATTAAAATATAAAATAGGTGATGTTACTCCTAGCAACCAATCAGATACTGTCTAACAGTTCTTACGATGCAATAGAAAAATGATGGATGGAATCTGATTGGTTGCTATGGGCAACATCACCTCTTTTCATTTTTAAGGTGTGTACACACGCTTTGATTTGGCGGCCACTGAAATCGATTTGATATCGGCGGCCGCCAGGACCCGGCCGGGGCAGCGGCATCTGCTGGCAGGGAGGGAGGGACGGCGCCGGGGGAGGGAGAGGTGTAATAGAGATAGTAGAAATAGAATGTGCTGCAGACCCCCCTCGTGTGGATGTCTTCACACGGTGAGGGGAGGAAAGGGGGCGGACAGGGGGCGGGAGCAGGAGAACGCCTAGCGTTTTATAGGTGTCCCCATAAAAACACTGAGTTCTCCCCTGGGAATGCAGTTGTGTCAATGTCTGTGTAGGGCGGGCGCCTGATGTCACATGATGTCCACGCCCGCCCCGAATTCGTCCATCTCCGGCCAAGATAAAAGACAGTCTACACAGACTTTTATCTGTGAATGGGAAAAACATCATTTGAATGGTGAGCGACCATCAAATTATTTTTTTTGCATTCTAGTGAGGGGATTCGGGCGGCGCGGTCATTCGGCTGGGCGGCAGGTGGCACTTACCTCTTTGCTAGTCTGCAAGTATACGCAGCCTAGCGTACAGTTCTGAATCAGGCCCTATGTACTATGCGCATTTGACTACATAGTGCAAATCGCACCGTGTGTACACAGCAATAGAAGCTATAGTACTCTATAGTAATAATATACTCCTAGGCAGCCATAGCAACAGTGCCACCTGCAGGTCAGGCATGGTAACTAACCCAAATACTAAGAAAAAAGGGTACAGGTTGAGTATCCCCTATCCGAAATGCTCGGGACCACGAGCATTCCGGATAGGGGAATATTCCGGTTTTTAGAATAAATAGTTTTAGCCATACTTACCTGTCCCCTGATGGTGTCCGGTGGTCCCTCGGCGTCCACGCAGTCCCCGGGCGTCCACAGCAGGCCTCCGGCATCTTTTCCTGGTCTCCAGCGGTCCCAGGAATGCATTGCGCGAGGGTGCGCGCGCACCGGTGACGTCACCGGCGCGCGCGCACACTCGCGCAATGCATTCCTGGGACCGCTGGAGACCCTGGAGAAGATGCCGGAGGCCTGCTGTGGACGCCCTGGGACTTGGTAAGTATAAAAAGAGGGTTAGGGAGGGTAAAAAAAAATAAAAAATTCGAATGATTCCAAAAACCACGGTTTTTGGAATAATTCGGATAATAGATATACGGATACGGGATACTCAACCTGTACTTGTTTCCTAGCACGGAGCCCATCGCATCGCATATCATAAGGCATACGATGGTATGCGATGCAATGTTAGCCGATGTTATACAATTTTAAATTGTATACCATCGAATTGTATGCCATTGTACAATTTAAAATTGTATACCATTGAATTGTATGCCATTGTATGCCATATACAATGGTATACGATTTTAAATTGTATAAGCACCCTAATGGGTGCTTTCAATGTTAAATGTGCCCCCTATAAGATAAATAATTGTATAAGCACCATAATAGGTGCTTACAATGTTAAAAGCACCCCCATGCCACCCGTATTATCAACGCCAACCCGAAGCATGGCGAGCGCAGCAAGCCCGTGAGGAGCGGCGGTACGCGTCCTCCGACCTTTTCATACCCCCACTATCTACGTCGGCATGGAGTTGATTTTATATAGTGTGGCGAACTCAGCGAGCCCCCGAGCCCGAAGCGCGGCGAGCGCAGCTTGCCATACGACTGAATATCGTGGGTGCCGTGCTTGGAAACAAGTACCGAAAAAAGACTAACTAGAATAAAGCATGAAATATTGCAAAACAAATGTTTCTTTACTTTGTAATTGATATACACAAACCTGTAGGGAAATATTTAATTTAGATGATGTGTGTGACATTAAATCTGATTAAGCTTGCAATGCATTTTATTATACAAAATGCAACACAATGGCTGATTTCACAGCTGTAGAGTCTTTTCCACCCTTGCTTAGGGAAATCCTTAGCGCAGGCATGTCCCAACTGTGGCCCTCCAGCTGTTGTGAAACTACACATGATCCCAGCATGCCATGCCATAGTTTTAGCATAACTGTGGCAAGGCATGATGGGACTTGTAGTTTCACAACAGCTGGAGGGCCATAGTTTGGACGTGCCTGCAGCTTAACAGAACCCCCAGAGACTGCTCTCTGTTGTAGTATTCCCAGGGCTGTGATGATTCTGTAATGCTGAACTAACACATCAGAAATGCTCACCATCATTATATGTGGTGGATGGGGTGTGTGAGTAGGCAAAAACTCAGGGTTGCCTACCCTCCTGGAATGGCCGGGAGGGTCCCGAAAATCGGGTCACTCTCCCGCTCCTCGGAAAGGTGGGCAACCCTCCTGGTTTCTGGGGGACGGGGCCTAATGACGCCACACTTAAGCCCCGCCCCCCGGAACTCCTGCTGAGAGTCTCCTCTACAGGCTTCTCCGGAGAGATTACAAAAGTTGGCAACCCTGCAAAAACGATATATCAAGCCCTAACCACTTGATTTTATAAGTGGGAAGACAGCTATCCTCAGTAACACCTGGCTTGTGTCTGGGTGAAGCAGTAGTATAACTTTTAATGGGCCCTTTGCCGCCATAGATTTACTGTACACATTTTAAATATTTTAATGTTTTATTTTTTCCTCCATTTTCTGCAGACCCCATGGCCAGGTATCCCGTATGTGATGGAACACCTGGCTACACCCAGATTGTAGGTGCCTCCTTAGGTAAGTGTGCTGCAAATCTCAGGGACAGAATCATACAGACATGTCCTCATACACCTAGATTTTGCGTCATATGGTGCAGGGCACTTGGCGTGATGCTACGTCAATCATGGACTTTCTTAATTTCACAGTTAAGAGGCTTTTCGCACTGCAGCTGCCTACCAATAGGTGGCAGTGTGCCAGGGGCTTGGGGGTAATTCAGACCTTTTCGCAGGACCACAAATTCCCACGGAGGCCCATTATAGATACATTGTGCATGCCTACGGTTCACAGTATGTATGCGTGAGGCCGTCCTGCCATGAAAGCCTGCTATTATTTATATACCCACACCGTTCAGAAGGTGATTGACAGGAAGTAGGTGTCTGGCGGTGGTAACCCACCCGTTTAGTGCTAAGAAAAGCGTGTCCGTGCCTAGGAAACCGCTGAGATTGTCCGGGAAAATGCTGTGTGTTAGATCAGCTCCAGGAGTGCAAAAGGGGGCGTGGCCCGGCCGCAGCATCATTTGCATATGATACCTTATTTCCAAAGGAGAGAGAAATCATTCGATGGTTGGCGACATGTGAAGGGATGCGGGCGGCACTGGGCGTTCTGATCTTACCTGCTCGCTAGGCAGCGAGAGAACACTGCTTAGCGAGCGGGACTGAATCAGTCTCATAGCACTAGCCTACATATCGAATGGCCAAGTACGGATATTTAAAGGGGAACTAGAATTATTGTGAAATGTAAATTTAACTATGTTGAGTTCTTTATATTAAAAAAATATATAATTTTGAATTGATGTGCAAAAAAGGAGAAGATAAATACAGCTGGGAAGTATTCCAGGGACAATTTAGGGGGATAATTGGGTGGAATCAGGGATTTATTTTGTCATTATCACACCCTTTGTTTTGGTTCTTGCAGGTCAGGCTGGGTCTTCTGGAGGAAGCAGCTCCCATACCATAATAAGTGGCAGTCAGCAGTCTAACACTCTGATCCAGGGTGGTAGCATGTCAAGTGGTGGCGGAGGAGGCGGAGGTGGAGGAGGAGGCGGTGGTGGAGGAGGGGGAGGAAGTTGGGGAGCAGCTGGTGGAGGAAGCAATTTTGGACAAAGCATTTCTTCTTCTTCTGGATCTGCCGGTGGAGGAGGTTCATTTATATCTGCTGGTGGAGGTGGAGGCGGAGGCGGTGGTGGCTCATCTCAAAACACCCTGATAGGATCAGTCAATTTTGTACCTCCACGTGTAGGAAGTGGAATAAGTGGAGGCTCCTTTAGCCATGGCAGTTCATCATCTTCTGGATCAGCTAGTGGAGGCTCATTTATAGGATCTGCAGGTGGAGGTGGAGGCTCATTTGGATCCGCAGGTGGAGGTGGAGGCTCATTTGGATCCGCAGGCGGAGGTGGAGGCTCATTTGGAGGATCCGCAGGTGGAGGTGGTGGCTCATCTCAGCAAAGCTCTGTAATTCTTGGATCGATTAAGTTTGTCCCTTCACATGGAGGAGCAGTTATTGGAGGAGGAAGTGGAGGCTCTTTTGGTCATAGCAGTTCAATTTCTGGGTCTTCAAGTGGGAGTTCATTAGTTGCAAGCGGTGGTTCCTTTTCTGGATCTGCAGGTGGAGGTGGAGGTGGAGGCTCATTCTCAGGATCGGCAGGTGGAGGTGGTGGCGGAGGCTCATTTTTAGGATCAGGAGGTTTAGGCGGAGGCTCCTTCCCAGGATCAGCAGGTGGAGGAGCTGGTTCTTTCCTGGTCAATAGTGGAGGCGGAGGTGGAAGTTCTTTTGGCAGTGGTTCCGCCCTTGGAGTTGGATCCTCAAACATGCGGCTACCAGGTAAATTAAAACACGTATTCCATCTATGATTGTTCTCCATTTAAAAATATCATCTTTTAAAATAGCTTTTAAAATGAATCAGTGCTAGGGTTAGATCAGTAAAGAGTGCAAATTCCATGTATCAATCAGACATCTTTTGCTTCAGTCTCTAGTTGCAAATGTGAAAACATTAAAACAAATTGAACCTTGTTAAAAATAAGATCTTTTTATGCTGCTAAATAAAAGATAAACACAGTAAAATAATTTATTAATATAAAAATAGATAAAATATACACTGTATGAATATAGAGTTTAGGGCTGGAAATGACAAGTGAGGTGTACATGGCCTCTAGCAAAAGGGGCATGGCCTCTGGCAGAAGGGGCGTGGCCTAACACAGAAATCCCATTTTCAGCACTTGGGGGGGTGGGGGATACATATATTCAGCGATCACTGGCTGTTCTGCAGAACAGTGGTGACCCCTAGCAGCCTCAACCTGCCCCCCGATCCGCCTGTGGGACACTGCGACCCGCGAGAGGGACATGAGGACAGTCTTCAATTAGCTATAATATGGACAGTTGTGAGGTATGTGCTTGCAATCCCAGTAATAAGCATCATATGCCATCCAACTCCATGGTAAATACAATACAAATGGCAGCACACACTGACTCAATAGTCATCCTGATCCTCCTTATTGAGTCAGTGGGGTTTATTTACTAAGATGGGCGTTTTATTGGCAACGGGATGTAGCCCAATGCAACTTATCAGAATCTACTTCCTATTTATGTAGCACCTACTAGAACAGGCATATCCAAACTGTGGCCCTCCAGCTGTTGTGAAACTACACATCCCAGCATGCCTTGCCACAGTTTTAGCATTCCCCAATAGCAAAACTGCAGCAAGGCATGATGGGATTTGTAGTTTCACAACAGCTGGAGGGCCATAGTTTGGACATGCCTGTTCTAGAATATAATAGTCTAATTGGTTGCCCATAGAAACATCCCATCTTCAACAGAACTCCCATTTAGTAAATAAATCCCAGAGATTGCTGACTGGCTGATACAGCACATATATATATATATATATATATATATATATATATATATATATATATATATATATATATATATATATATATATATATATATATAAATATATAAAAGCAATGTTAGGCCGGCACTCCACAGCTCAGCTCCTGGCAATGGCACCAGGTGCCTTCCTCTGGTAACCCCTCAGGATTCCACTATGTAAGACAGAATATCAGGCAACACTCCAGCGACTTGAAAAGAATAAGACAGAGGCCTGTTTCTTATATCAACGTTTCGAGACTTTTCCTGATGACGAGATTAAGAGTCTCGAAACTTTGATTTAAGAAACAGGTCTTATTCTTTTCAAGTCGCCGGAGTACCGCTTGATATTCTGTCATATCTATATATATATATATATATATAGATACAGAAGTACCAACACACTCGCCATTCCTAGGAATGGGGTGCAAACAGTACCCACTTCCCAGGGTGGGGTGCAGTGGCCTGTGACCACACACTAGTAAATACAAACACAGGGGGCCCAGCACTCACTACAACAAACTAACTCACCTTAACATTGAAATAATCAATTAAATAAATAATGGGGTTTTAGTTCATGAATTGATCAATGCATTTAAGCTTGCAGCCCATCGCCAAGGGACCCCATTTCACTGCAAGTCCTACACTAACAACTGGTTTTCTTAGGAACCTGGCATCTGCTTGTATTTACTAGTGTGTGGTCACAGGCCACTGCACCCCACCCTGGGAAGTGGGTGCTGTTTGCACCCCATTCGTAGGAATGGCGAGTGTGTTGGTACTTCTGTATCTATATATTTGGATTGATTTTTAATTAACCTCTGTTATTGTGATCATAGCTTTCTCATGCACCGTAGATAAGCTTGTTTACCTGAAACCTGTGACAGCTGCCCCTTTAATACTAATTCAGGTGCTGTCTTTGGGATTGTCTCACCTTTAAAAGCCATAAGGTACTTGGCAGTTGAGCTTTAACCCAAGAAAAATAACACATGTTCATTTTAGCTATGATGTGTAAGCAGATGCCAGGTTCCTAAGAAAACCAGTTGTTAGTGTAGGACTTGCAGTGAAATGGGGTCCCTTGGTGATGGGCTGCAAGCTTAAATGCATTGATCAATTCATGAACTAAAACCCCATTATTTATTTATTGATTATTTGAATGTTAAGGTGAGTTAGTTTGTTGTAGTGAGTGCTGGGCCCCCTGCAATTGTATATATATATATATATATATATATATATATATATATATATATATATATATATATATATATATATATGTGCTCAGCTTTGCAAACTGGGTGCTACATCTGCTGCTGTATACTGGTATACGAGGGTGGTTCAATAAGTACTTGAAACTACTGTAGATCTATCTCCAAATACACATTACCATACCTCCCAACTGTCACGATTACAACGGGACAGTCCCGATTTTCGGGTCCTGTCCCGCTGTCCCACCCGCGGCAGGCATTGTCCCGCTGCGGGGGGTGGCAGTTGGGAGACCCCCAATCTAATAGAATAGACGCTGTGCGCATGCGCACAGCGTCTATTCTCGTATAAAAATGAGGCCGTGCCCTCATATTTCTTCGGCACGAAAGTTGTGAGGTATGCATTACTATAATTTAAAGGCCACTTGTTCTCTGGTTGGGTCAGTGCAAGAAAGCTGTTATAGTGAGTGAGCTTTTTAGTTGGTGAAGATAGGATTAGCACTGTAGTTGTTTTTTCCATTGCAATGACATAAAATGCCTTATATTGTTTATTTGACTCATTACAGGAGGAATGAATCCAAATGATGTCCCAGTGTCAAAAGGATGTAAGAACAATGCAGGAGATGGATGTAAGAATTGTTTGGTTTAAAAAAATGAATGAACCCTTTTTGCCTTTGCTTAATACTACGGGGTGCCAAGGGTAGCCAGCACTGTTATATAGAAGCATGCAACTGCAGTACAAGGGGGAAGGCAGTCAGAGTCCCTTTGACCTGTAGAGTTTTTTTAACTCATCAGTAGTGTTCAGATGGTCACAACAAACTTTCAGTGGCCACAGCAGCGTGTCCTTGTGGCTGTATCATACGCTAGGCCCCATGTTAATTTCATGTTTAATGTTAGATAAATATTTGATCTAGTATTTGCGGGTGTTCTTCAGCTCACCGCCAAACCACATATTGGCCCTTATTCTGATCGGTGCGGCCGGATCCGAATATGCGGCCAGGACCGTGCGTCCTAAACCCCGCCTTCCATACGGATCGCTTACTCCGTCGGAATGCGGTAAGAAGCTGTCCGAACGGACCGCACGTGTATTTCTCATGAATACACCTCCTCCATCTCAGGGAACATCCCCCAACATTCGATGGACCGAGTGGCCAGGCAGCTCCCGCAACCTCAGACCACACGGGCATTTCTCCGTGCAAAAGCAGGGATCTGGGCGGGCAGCTGACATCCGGCAATGTCATATGTCCGCCCCCTACACGTGCGTCACGGCCGCATTACCATACGTACGCCCAGGGTTTTCATGGGAACGCCCATGAAATGCGGGGTGTAAACATATGGTAATGAGCCCAAACAGCCCTTCACACCCCTCTCCACCCCCTGTTTGTAGTGTACACATTTCATGCGGAATTTGGCCGTGCGTCACACATGCGCAGAGACGCCTCTGCACATGCGCAGACACAAAACATCAGCGGCACGAACGCACGCGGATATTACCGCACCAACCAGAATAAGGGCCGTTGTATTATGTTGTGGTGTGTTGGTGAAAACCCAACTGTCTGGCAATGTTTGGAGATTTCAAAACCCATACCCATTGCAGGTGGTTTAGGATATACCGCCTGTTAATAGCTGATGTAATTAAAAGGCTGTACAATGGTTGGTTTCCCCGAAGCTTTGCCTTTAGTTAATCTAAGGGTTTCCAGAAAAAGCCTCTAAATTAATAGTGGTTTATTAAAGAATTGTTTATTGGTTTTAGGAAGAAAGACATCTCTTGAATATGTTTTCCATGTGTTTTACTATGGAAGAGAAATACAATGCCGCTAAATAAGCTAATCATTGTGTAACAGTAGACCTTGTGTAGATTGGAGAGAGAGTATGCTAAGCATTTGCCCTAAGCAGCCAATCAGCTTCTATAATTTTATGGTTTATGAATTGACAGAAGCTGATTGGTAGCTTTGCTCAAAGACTCTACCTCACTCAAAGGCCTGATACATCTCCTCTCAAGTATTTTTTCAAAAGAAAGGGAGACCTCAGACAGTAAATATAGTATTTACATCGACCCTTAAACAAATGCTTATTATATCTATGGAGTGCAATGATAATTGTTAGACATAAGATTATGTCTGGTCAATTAAAGTATTTGATGCTAATGTCCTCATTCTGCACTGCTCTTGAACTTTAGTTTCAGTCATTGTATTATTATTTTTACAGTTGTCCCTGTATCCAACAATGGGGGAACAGGTGGTGGGTTCTCCCAGATCTCCCAATCCCATGGCCAAGGATCGATACATGGAGGTGGCAGTGGAGGAGCTGGAGGTCAGATGCAAAACCAAGGAGGTCAATTGCAAAACCAAGGCTCAATTCGACCAGGTGGTGGCAGTGGAGGAGCTGGAGGTCAATTGCAAAACCAAGGAGGTCAATTGCAAAACCAAGGCTCAATTCGACCAGGTGGTGGCAGTGGATCATCAGGTGAGTGACAGTAAGGGCCAATAAATGGTGCGGAACCCAGGTGAGAGGACACCATAAATGCACTAGGATGCTTAAAGATGGTAGGAAGATTAATGAATGGCCAACAACCATTGATGGGCTATTGTTGATTGCAAGTGTTTTTTTTTTACGTCATGGATGTTGCGGGCCGATTCATGGCATCTATGGCTGGTCCGATACCTGAGGTTTGTGCATGTGCAATACTGATCCATGAATGGCTTCCTGGTGATGGTTTAAAACAATTAGTAATCAATGTTAGCGATATTGATGGCCATCACTAGGGAGATTTTAAGACCTTTTACGTTTCTTACATGGTTGACCATCAGTGGTACAATGTGTAAGGGAGACCATTTCATACCATATACTAGAACAGAGAAGAACAAACTGTAAAGAATACGATCAGGCGCATAAACGTATATTGTGTTGTAATAATATTCCACCAGAACAAATATTAAGACATAGATCTACAAATCTTAGCTTAATCAATGTATGGGTCACCAAGCTTGATTACTTAAGGCTGCTCCCTACAACTCTCCACATATACTATAACACCTGTTGCCGAGAACAGTCTTAGGAAATCTCCACCTCTTCTCTATGGACCTTTCAATGACAACATGTCCTGTTCCAACTTACCCCTTAATATAAAAAGAGTACATCTGTACTTTGCCTTTCCTTCAAAAACCATCCTGAAATATAAGGACCATATTTATCTCATCCCATCTGAGACACATACACAGAGAATGTAAAATGTCTAAAGGCCCCCATCCACTAGTGCGATGTGGCCACACTTTGGTCTCAATTCTAATTGACTCTGTAAGCTGCGAAGCTCGCAACTTACCAAGTTCTTATGATGCCGCCCCGGCAAATACGCGCCCCCGCCTCCATTTCCCCTGCAACCATGCGAGGGGATGTCTACCGGAGACACATCCCCTCGCATGTGCCCGCTGGTGGACGAATCATTCAATGGTCGCCGACCATCTAATGATTTCTCCAGGTAAGTCAGTGGAAACTAAGTTATATTTCTGGGCTTCCAACGGAAGACAATGCAGGCGGCTGACATCATGTGATGTCAGCCACCAGCCCTCGGAACACCTCGCTCTCTGCCCGCATTCCCATGGGAACGCTCAGCGTTTTCACGAGGACGCCTATGAAATACTGTGCATTCTGATGGGTGACACCTGTCCTGCCCGCCACACGCACTGCTTCGTGCGAACAGCCATTCGCACAGGGACCCTGCGCCATTATGTAAAAATGCACAGTAAAAAAAAAAAAAAAATCGGTCCCCCGTACGAACGCGCAGGGAACCGAAGCAATTAGAATGACCCCCTTTATGCAATTCTGGTGCATTTCTGTGATGGATCGCATAAAAAATGACACATCTCATGTCATTTACCTGCTATTGCGATGTGCGTTCCCATGTGCCTCGCAGTCCCTTCAGGGCTGCTATGAATATTTGTTGCAGCCCGTAACCCCTGCTAGGATCGCATGAGATACATGCGATCCATACAAAGTATCTTATGCGATCATGTCCCCTGGGAGCTGCCGGGTGAGTTGGCGGGGTATCGCATGTGAGGTACCGCATGTGATACCTTGCACTAGTGGATGGCCGCCTTTAGAGAGTCTTTTGAATACAATATTTTTGTGACGACTGGATATAGTCGAGTTTGTGTATATGATATATGAGTTTGTCTGTGTATTTCTTAAGTAGTTTATTTGAATTTCTCTATACAGGTTTATCACAGCAAATTGCTCAGTCTGGGTGAGAGCAGCTTGATGGATCATACAGTTAATGAGTGAAGCGGTAAGTTAATTTGTGTTCTACTGTACAGAAGAGGGGGGAATCTGTAGTAGTTATAGTGTGAGCATAAACAACACTATATTAATTTCCTAAATAATATAATTGGTGATCGGTTTTAGAATCTGCAATATATTTTATAGCTGAGTGTATGATTCAGCAATATAGGACCTAGGTCATTCTGCAACCTGGGAGAGGAAACAATTATCACATGGATAGGACTCGCCTACACAACTGCAGAGGTCGGCCACAAGAGTGATAAGACCAGGCCCACACAATCTCTGCAGAACCAGAGAATATACAGTAGAATGACCAAGATCACATTCTCTATGCCATAGGCTGTAAGTGACTGAAAGTGTGTAGTAACGTTCTCCTTTTTTTTTTTTTTGTAGGAATATTCGTCAATTTTTCGTCAACTGCCGAAAACACAAAAAGTTTGAAAAGGTCAAACCCAATAAATTGTAAATATTTATTTTTGTACAAATTCTCCCGTTTCCCGGATCCCATCTCCCGTTTCCTGTGTATATGAGGTATTTTCAGTGTGCCGCAACTAGATGGATTTCTGGACAGTCTCCGGGCTTGTTTCATGATGTCCGACTTTTTTGTAGCCCAGAGAACAAGCTCCAGCCAGAGAGCGATTTGTGCCAAACATTGTGTGTTTTTTGTGTCTTTGTATTAAAAATAAACCTTATGTATGGAAATGTGCAATAAAACTTCCTGAGGATGTGTCATAAAATATGGTATCATTGTATGAATTGTACACCGTCTTGTAATTTGGGTGTAGCAAATTATTTTACAGTCAAGATGATAAAATTAGGATTTATAGTAATTACAGGAGCAAGGGATGGCCCAGTTGTCATAGCATGAGTATTTATCAACAGTAACTAAGGTGTCAGCTCATTACAGATCATAGGTACCTCTCATACATCATATTACTGATCATAGGTACCTATCATATAATTAATAGGGCGGAGTGAAAAAGTTGAAATTTAGATATTCAAAATCGGCTAGTGTGAAAAAGTTGTGACTTGACCTGAATAAGCAATGTGCAAAAGCGTTTTGCTCTAAGTCAATATCTTCGGTTCCGGCAAGACACCTAAAGTTTCGCTTTTTAGATGAAAAAAAAACTAAAAACTTATGAAGAAGCTCCGATCTAGTTAAAATTATGTCAGAACGTCTTAAAGTGGTTCATTAATATACTTTAGCATAGTAAAAAAGGAGTATGAGCTTGTCCTAGTGCAAAGTTGCTGACTTTGGCTGAATAAAAAAATCCCTGATAACAGACCTGTTTTCATGGTCACAATTGTGAATATTTTGCGTTTTCACCTGAAAGTGTTATTTTTTTGTTTTTTGTTGGAGAGGATGCTCTGTAATCGAAGTGATTAAGGAAAAAAAAAACTTAGGGCAAAAAATCAGGGTAAATCCCTTTTGTTTGCCCTTAACAGAATAGTGCACCTCTGTATCTTCTAATGTCCAACTCTTGTAAACAATGTATTAAGCTTTGTTATTTAGGTACAGTATGGTTTGTTGACAGTTCATCATGTCGACATATCTAATAATAGTGCACATCATATTTTAAACATGAATTGGTCTGAAAAATCCCCTATGCTGGGAACATGATTTGTCTGCATTAGAGCAAATAATTATTAAGCAAAAGCTTAGCCAATATATTAAGTTAAATACATTAAAGTGCATTATGCTGTAATAAACAAATAAATCTAATGTTTAGAAAACTAATATCAAGAACATTGATTTAAAAATAACAGGTTTCAAAGATGTTGCACATACAGTATTGTCTTCTTATTGTTTTTTTATGTTGTGTTTTAAGTTCAGTTTTATACAAACCTCTTGTGATTGATGTCCACTATTAGACTGTTAAATTGGGTCAATAAGCACATAAATAAGGAAATAAAGTATTGCTGATCAATCCGGGTGTGGTATATGGTCCCGACAGTCATTAGCCTGACGTCGGGATCCCGACTGGCCGGACTCAGACAGAATGGCGAGCACAACAAAGCCCCTTGCGGGCTCCCTGCGCTCACCATGCTGCGGGCACGGTGGATCGCTACACTCGCCACCTATTCTATTCTCCCTCTATGGGGGTCGTCAGGGTCCCGAGTGTCGGGGTTTTGACTGTCGGGACCCCGACGTCGGGGTAATGACTGTCGGGAAACTGTCCGGCACCCGATCAATCCTGCCTAGTAATTAACACAGTGATTGGCATATACTGTAGGTACTGCTGGACACCACTTATAGAATGAATAGCTCTCAATAGCATATACAGTAGACTTTATTATTTTCAATACACACAATATATCTGATTTTAGAATTCTGGCTTGACAGTTGCTGTGTCAAATTTTTGCATAGCATATGGGTCTCGACAGTGACCATATTGACATTCAGTATGTCTTCATGGATATGTCGACATGATGAACTGTCAACAAACCATCCCTGGTTGAATAGTGGTCTCTTACTATTTCTCATTGTCAGCTCCAGCTTCTCAGTAGACCTGTAATACGCTTACATTCCAATGAGTATCTCTCCCCCCAGTGCCAAATTGCCCACCTTGCTCTTCTGGCACATGCTCCCAGCATAGGGGATGCAAAACTGTTTTTCAGACCAATTCATGTTTAAAATACTGGCACAATTAAAGACAATAATTTTAACTGGCACAATTAAAATACTGTACATACAGTAAAGAACAGTGTAATGCATTGTTTACTGAACTTACTGTAGCATTCAGTAAAGAGTTGGACATTAGAAGACACAGAGGTGCACTATTCTATTAAGGGCACACAAAAGGGATTTACCCTGATATTTTGCCCCAAGTTTTTTTTCTTGGTCACTTCAATTACAGAGCATCCTCTCCAAAAAAAAACAAAAAAATTGTGACCATGAACACGGGTCAGTTATCAGGGATTTTTTTCTCCCGCCAAAGTCAGTAACTTTGCACTAGGACAAGCTCATACTCTTTTTTACTATGCTAAAGTAGGTACTCTTTACCTAGAACGGTGCCCATCACGACCATCGTATGCACTAAAAAACTAGTGCGATGCGATGCCCGCGATTTCCCATAGGGATCAATGTTAAAAGTGAGATTGGACGCGATTTTAGTGTTCAATGCCTCAATGCCCGCGATTTTTCCATAGGAAACAATGTTAAATGGGCCACAGAGCCCAAATAGTCACCCTAAAGTCTGAAATGGCCCCCACAATTGTTAACGCCACCCCACGATCAACCCGAAGCGTGGCGCGCGCAGCGAGCCCGCGAGGGGCGGCGGTACGCGTCCTCCGACCTTTTCATACCCCCACTATCCACGTCGGCGTGGAGTTGAGAATAGAATAGTGTGGCGAGCGCAGCGAGCCACCGAGCCCGAAGCGTGGCGAGCGCAGCGAGCCCCGCGGATACCTTCACAGGTAAACGCGTCCCTTCGCGGGCTTCACAGGTATCCGCGTCCGCTCGCCACACTATTCTATTCTCAAGTCCACGCTGACGTGGATAGTGGGGTTATGAAAAGGTCGGAGGACGCGTACCGCCGCCCCTCGCGGGCTCGCTGCGCTCGCCACGCTTCGGGTTCACGTTGATCGTGGGGTGGCGTTAAAAATTGTGGGGGCCATTTAAGACTTCAGGGGGACTATTAGGGCTCTGTGGCCCATTTAACATTGTTTCCTATGTAAAAATTGCGGGCATTGAGGCATTTAACACTAAAATCGCGTCCAATCTGACTTTTAACATTGATCCCTATGGGAAAATCGCGGGCATCGCGTCGCACCCGTTTTTTATGTGCATGCGATGGCTGCGATTTTTTACCCCCGACAGCCGCGATGCCAATCGCGGGCGCCGTTCTAGGTAAAGAGTACCCTAAAGTATATTAATGAACCACTTTAAAATGTCCTGACATCATTTTAACTAGATCGGAGCTTCTTCATACATTTCGTTACTTTCATCTAAAAAGTGAAACTTTAGGTGTCTTTCCGGAACAGAAGATATTGACTTAAAGCAAAATGCTTTTGCACGTTTCTTATTCAGGTCAAGTCACAACTTTTCCACACTAGCCGATTTTGAATATCTCAAATTTTAACTTTTTCACTCCGCCATAATAATTAACCCGCTACTATAAAATAAAATAACTATTAGCACTCCGTGAGTCCCAGGACCATGTAAGGAAACCTTTGGCCTTCCAGAAACTGTTGCAGGGCATGCTGGGATGCGTAGTTCAACAACAGCTAGAGGTCCAAAGGTTCCCCATCCCTGATGTAAGAGCACGCCTATGCATGCAGTGTTCTTTATATAGGTAAATTTAAGAGGGAATCTGCACTGGCTGGAAGTTATTATAAGTATCAATTAGAAGCAAACCAATAATATTTAAAAATAAAGACCTTTATTTTAATATAGTGTATAGGATGTTGCTGGTGCACCAAAGAGCCAATAGGATGTTGGTGGTGCACCAAAGAGCCAATAGGATGTTGGTGGTGCACCAAAGAGTCAATAATGTACAATGCACAAACACAAGAGAAAAAGAGGCACTCTTGAAATGTAGGTAAAATACTTTTAATTTAATTAAAACAATGTACCGTTATACATTGTAGTGGATCTAAAAATAGATTCTAGAAGAAAAATAGAAAAATTAAATATATTTTGGAAAAACAAAGATCTAAAACCAGAGCTGCTATAATGATGTAAACATTAAAATTGGCAACACTCTTAACATTGAGAAATTACCTATTTTGTAAACACTTTGCTTTTCCAGAATATAATTTGGGGTTTTATTTTCCCAGAATCTATGTTAGATTCACTATATGGTATAAATGTAGGTTATTATAATGACTTTCCGAACACCCTGTATTAGCCCCAAAAATATCACCACCATATAACACGGCTTATCGGGATTTCGTTTCACATGCCTCTGGCAGGCAAAACAAAATCCCCGGAAAACACACAGGTATCACTGAAACTGCGTGTTTTCGGGCTGAAATTTTTTTGGTTTGTTTTTTTGGCACCCAAATTCAAGAAAGAAATTGCACCTTGTGTTTCTTTGGGCCAAATTGAATACCGGCCTTTGAACTAAAATCTATTCTCTACATCAGTGATTTTCAACCACGGTTGTCAAGGTGCACCAATAATCCAGGCTTAGGCACAGATGACTTAGTTTGTACCTCAGTCAGCTTGATTATACCATCTGTGAATAAGCAGGGATTGCCATAAAAACTGGACTGTGCCTTTAGGACCACTGCTCTACATTACAAGAGTGTTCCACACATCTAACTTACAGCAGGAAGATGGGCCCCCCAAAGCTCTGGGCCCCATAGCAGCTGCACCCCCTGCACCTATGGTAGCTACACCCCTGTATATAACACATGTAACTGACAGGGAAGGTGGCCCCTCTCAGCTCTGGGCCCCATAGCAGCTGCACTTCCTTCACCTATGGTAGCTACACCCCTGTATATATCACATGTAACTGTGACAGGGAAGGTGGCCCCTCTCAGCTCTGGGCCCCATAGCAGCTGTACTCCCTGCACCTATGGTAGCTAAACCCTGTATATAATACATGTAACTGTGACAGGGAAGGTGGCCAGGGAAGGTGGCCCCTCTCAGCTCTGGGCCCCATAGCAGCTGCACTCCCTGAACCCATAGTAGCTACACCCCTATATACTGTATAACACATGTAACCGTGACAGGGAAGGTGGCCCCTCTCAGCTCTGGGCTACATAGCAGCTGCACTCCCTGAACCCATAGTAGCTACACCCCTATATACTGTATAACACATGTAACCGTGACAGGGAAGGTGGCCCCTCTCAGCTCTGGGCCCCATAGCAGCTGTACCCCTGCACCTACGGTAGCTGCACACTGTATATAACATATGTAAGTGTGACAGGGAAGGTGGCCCCTCTCAGCTCTGGGCCCCATAGCAGCTGCACCCCCTGCACCTATTGTAGTTACGGCCTTGTCCAAAGGACCTTGATGTAGTCACTGTTTAAGAAATTATTTACACTTATACTGTAAACATCTATATTCAACTTGTCTATATGACAATGGCTGTGTACAGTACAGTACAAAGCAGTGAAGGAAGGCATTAAACACAAACATTTGGGTTACAATAGTGGCTCTAAATCAGGGATGGGGAACCTTTTTTGTGCCAAGTGCCGTTTGTAAGGGGAAAAAAATCCTTTGGGGGCCATATGTAAAAATGGCTCTTACAAATTGTCCTGCTGCAGCCGTCCCACGCTCCGGCGGCTGCCACTGAATAGGACCGACAGTCTCCGGCTGCTGCTGATTAAGAGGTATCTCACGAGAACTACTGACCTCTCACGGGAATTCCCCTGTACTTGACTCCCGGCAAAGCCGCCGGGTGGGCCACTCAGACTGGCTAGGGGGCCGCATACGGGCCTGAGGTTCCCCACCCCTGCTCTAAATACAGGTTGAGTGTCCCTTATCCAAAATGCTCGGGACCAGAAGAAGTTTAAAAACAGGATTATTCCGTATTTTGGAATATTTTTGTATTTGAATGAGGTATCTCGCATTTACGTTGTACAAACATCAAACTCATAAAATGCACAGGAATAGATTTTATGCGTCCATGAAACAAGGTTTTAAAACATGAAACAAAGTTTGTGTACAATATTAGGCACTGAATTTGAATGCCAAGCAATCATGTTCTTGTACATATTTAGTGCCAGTTTCAAGTTTTTCCCTCAGTAGTGCCAGTTACAGATGTACCCAGTAGGTTTTTAGTAAAAAATTTAAAATAAGAGTACATTTTGGAGACTATGGTTTTCGGAATAATTTGGATAACTGATATTTGGATAAGAGATACTCAAACTGTACTCAAGTACCCTTAACAGGTCAATTTATCTGTTGATAGCCACAAAATCTGCCTTTTTTGGGGTACCTGAGGACTGGATTTGAAGACCACTAGTTTAAAGCAATGATGCTCAAACCACCGTTGGTCCCAATGGAACGTTATCAGTGTGTGTTGTCAAGGTAAGCTCAGGAATAATTAGTAGCACATAACAGGGTGAATAGAGAAACAAGGATAACAATACAGCTTCAGCAAAGAGTAGGGCAGTAGCAGTACAGACCTCAGAGGGCAGCACAGACGGGTTTAATGGTTAGTATTACTGGCTCACATTACTGAGGTCTTGGGTTCGATTCCCACCATAATACTAAAGGTATGAAGTTATTATATTCTCCTCGTGATTGTGTGGTACTCCGGTTTCCTCCCACAATCCAAAAATATACTGGTAGGCTAAGTTACTACCAACAAAAATGAACCCTAGTGCTTAAGTGTGTGTATGTACATGAGCAGACTGGATGGGCCAAGTGGTTCTTCTCTGTCATTAAATTCTATGGTTCTATGTTGGCCAATGGTAGATTCTAGTGGGGAACAAGGAAGAGGCCAAGTGTAACAGGGAAGCAATGGTCAGTGGGAGACGATGGTCATTGAAGCAACAAACTCTTACAGGAGGAAGAGGTTAGTGGCCTCTAGAGATAGCCAGAGTTAAGGGACAGATTTATAATGCTGCACATTTTTCCTCCTATAACGATCACATATAAAACAAAAAAATCATTTGTCATTCATTGATGGATTTTGCTTTGTTCATTGCAGAGACAGGAAAAGGATCTCCCCCAAACGGTTACACAATAACAGACACCTCCTTGGTTTATCAGTGACATTAATGAGCGGACATAAATTGTAAGAGTCTTCTAGGGGTTAGTATGCCTCGCAGTAAAACCAAAATCGGAAACAAAGACTAAATCCACGTTAATTTTATAGGTGGTGAACAAATCTTTTTATTGAGTTTCTATACACCCTTGTACATTTATCACAATATTACATAACACTGCATTAAGCAGTTGGGATTACCAGTATTATTTATATGTGAGATGGTGTAATACACGGATTGCATTTACAGTGATGTTCACTAGGATTAGTGTTGTGTCATTAACCAGTTACTCTGGTTTTTGTTTCGTCTCTCCAAAATGTTGCCACAAAGTTGGAAGCACACAATTAGAATATCATTGTATGTGGTTATATTAAAAGGGGCCGTTACCATACCGGTAGTCGGGTTGCCAAATGCCAGGGATGGAATCACAACTGATGGTCAGAAGTCTGGTGCCGGAATCCCCACATTGCTTTCAATACCGATGCTGGAATCCCAACTGGCAGCATTTTCATAGCAAGAGTTCTGAGACAGGGTAGGCCATGAAGGAGGGGGGGGGGGGGGTTAGGGTTAGGCTGAAGGAATGGGTATGGTTAGGTTTAGGCACTAAGGGGTACATTTTCTAAGATGGGGGTTTTATTGAAGTTGAGGTGTTGCCCATAGTAACATTTTATTTAGGAACTTCTAGAAGATAATATAATCGAATTGGTTGCCATGGGCAACGTCACATCTTTAATAGAACTCCAATTTACAGTAATACCAAATGCTGATGTGAAATTCTATTCCGCTAGTACGTGGACTTGTGCACCTGCAAAAATGTATCATTGACATCTGCAAATAAGCTGTAGGCAGATAATCACCATTTGCATCCGTAAGCTGCTTTAGATTCCATGTTCGATTCGATTTGGCATTAGATCTTTCCATTCAATTTAGCATTAGATCTGTACTGTTGCATTCGGCATTGAATTCGATATCGAATTTGATTTACATTCAAGGTACAGTGTACACATTCGATTTACTGGATCGAATTCGATATTTCGATATTTCCTTGCCTGCATTTCTTTTCGATATAGAGAAAACGGGAGCGTGCATTGAATCGAATGCAGATCGAAAGCATCTTAAAAACCATTCCATTTCGATTCGATTTTGCTTCTATAGGCAAAAACAAATCAAAAACTGGGAAAAAAAATCGAAGCGCGTGCACACAGCTTTAGAATCAGCCCTTTAGACAGGAAGCGGTCTTCAGGCATCTGCCAAAACCCAGATGGTGAAAGGTTACTGGTCAGTTCAGAGAATGCTTCCACGTTTCCACAGTGATTCACATGAGTCCAGCCGATGTTTGGCAATCCACATGGCGGCCAGAAGCTGCAATGCATCTGCACCACCATAGAAATACCTATAGCTCCTAATTAATAGTTCTCCTGCCGACGTTGGTACCAGAAACAGCATGGAACTCACTAGTAACTACGGCAACCAAAAGAAGGGGATTGTTATGTACTGTATGCACCAGGATAATCTCAGGGCAGAAATAGGATAGACTGAGGTTTGGAATGGTGACATTTTGGAGCCTGAGCAGCTACTGTGAGATCTTCAGTACGACCCATTCTAATGTTTGAATTTGGAGACTACATGGCTGTTAGGTATATGTTCTGCACCCGCTGGAAAGGACAAACACACTCATGCTGTGTCTGTATATAGTTGGACATGTAGTGTATCGTAAGCTGGGTACACACTATACAATTCCCGGCACTGCCTATATTACCGATATTGAAGGTGCTGCAGGATGAACGATTAAAACCCTGAACGATATAGTTAGCGATATTATTCAGTGGCGTCACCCGGCCCCCTGCCGAAAATGCAGGCACTGATGATATTGTCAGATTTGACTGTATGTTCATATGACAGGGGAATCATTAATGACCCGTGGGAGTATACATCGTTAATGATTTAGTGGGTACACACTAGATGATATGCATGATAATATTGGTAACAATTGGAACATCAGGCTGGGCTCTCCCTGGCATGGTCACAACAGATGCGACCAGTCAGAAAGCTCACAGTGCGGATGTCCCCCTGATAGCGGCAGCTTCCCGCAGCTGCCGCTATCAGGGGGACCTTCTGGCCTCTGCTTCCTGGTTCCCTACCCACTGTGCTTGCCAAATACCGCTGATCGGTCAGCCTGGCAACAGCCCCACCTCGGGGCTGCAGACATTAACAGCCACTAGGGAAATGTTAAAAAGCAGCCTGTCGTCTTTCATCTGGACCCCCGGAACTACAGGTAGGACCAAAATGTGAAGGTGCAATGTTTGACCATCAATAGGCAAACACTTAGTGATGTTTAATAAGATTTTTGGCTTTGTTTTTTCACTTTTTGAATATATAAAATGGTATTGGATATAGGCCCTTATTCTAGTTCACTCGCAGAGGCAAATTCCTTCTCAAATGGACAAAACCATGTGCACTGCAGGTGGGGCAGATGTAACATGTGCAGAGAGAATTAGATTTGGGTGACTTATTTTGTTTCTGTGCAGGGAAAATACTGACTGCTTTATATTTACACTGCAATATAGATCTCACTTTGAAGTAAATCCCCACCCAAATCTAATTCTCTCTGCACATGTTACATCTGCCCCACCTGCAGTGCACATGGTTTTGTCCATTTGAGAAGGAATTTGCCTCTGCGAGTGAACCAGAATAAGGCCCATTGATCTTTACCTAATCTTTACCTAATTCCATCCTTAAAAAAAAAACGGTCAATTTTGGGGTGTTTTTTTCGGTAAGAAACATTATTACCCTACTGAAATTTGGAAGTCACCTGGGTAATCCGTGTCCTACAGTACAGTGTATATAGAAGTGGATGCCACAGTGTGGAATACCTTATCCTCTACAGTACAGTATATTGTCTGTATAATATATTTCTTTATACTGTAATGTATTTAGCATGTCTACCCTTTAATGACAGTCAAATGTCTACACAATAAACCTCATTGAAAAATGTTAATCTAAAATGTATTCATTTAATAGAAAATGAGTATTTATATAATTTATACAGCATTTCTGTATTAACAATACATATAGTGACCACAGAAGAATGGTTTTCATGTATACCTATATAAATAACCAGCCGTAATAACCACCAGGCGTCGCATCACTGTGATGAAGACAATAACCCAGGCTGTGATGAGGTCACTTATCCCCTGTGATACACACAGTGACCACAGGGTGGCGATAAGTGCTATTGGTCAGTTATCATTTTCTCCAAAGTCCTCATTGTATTCTGTAATTTGGCGATTTTCAGCTGCAGAGAATTATCCTACAGGGAGTAGTAACAACAGGAACAGGATTAGAGAGAAAAACTGTACAAACAGAAACCCATGTCGATAAAACACTATGGGCCTGCAATGCACATATTCATGTAAGAGGGGGGGGGGGGGTGTATCGCCATGTGATCCCCCATGAGCCGACGGGGACCGGGTTGCAGGGTCACATGGGATACACTGCATGCAGTACCGATCCGATGGAATCGTGTGACATCGGCCCAAATGGAACTAGTGTATGGGGGCCTTAAAGCCTTCATAGGAGGATCATGGGAATTAATGTTAAGCAAGGTTCCTAAAACCGTACGGTGGTCTGACATACCTCCTCGTCCTCTCTGCATTTTGGATGGTTCTGAAGCTGACATTCTAGTTTCCTAAGTTTAGTTTGTAGCTTTCCACGCTCTGAGATGGGATCAATCAGTCCCTGGATAAGATACGAAGACAAGGTCATTTAATTAAACACACGGATGTGGTGATGATATTACAGTAACACAGCGAGATATCATTTATCTCTTGTCCTGTACTCGCATCAGCCCTAATACAGAGGTCTCTTCACCCAACCTCTCACACACGCTCCCGTGCCACCCCCATTCCAAACAGAAAAGCAGACTCGACGAAAGCTGGGAGGTTAAAAATGAGGCGAAGGTTGCCCAGCTAATAGGGGTAAGCACGTATCCCCCAAAGTATCTGTGCCCGATATGACAATATTAGCTTAAAGATTGTATATGTTCCTTTCCAGAGCTTTCTAGACTAAACCATCACTAAGCGGGGACATGGACGCCATACCATTATATTAATGGCAGCATGATGCCATGGGAATTCCTGTATTAGAATGATGCTGTATTTAGTAATGAGCGGTTCCTGGGCATCAGCCCTGGACTGTGAGAAGAAGACATTACTGACCTGTAGGTTCATGTAGAGATGACAGCTGTCACTCACTTCTCCTGAGGCCCAGCCAACACCATCATCACCACATTCCTGAGGAGCACCCCTGGACAGATGAAGGTGGAGGGGCCCTGTGAGCGAAAGCGTCTGGAGTGGGGAGATGAAAGTCTGAAGAGAGCGCAGGTTATCTTCCTGAGAACAGACGATATGGACTGAGAGGGAAGGTGGGAGAGAGAGAGAGACAGAGAGAGACAGAAAGAGAGAGAAGGAAACACATCCGATTAGACCAACAAAGTCGTTTGTTTCAGTTAGATCCTACCACTGTAATTTATCTAAGGGGACAAATCGAAGAAGCCACCTGTGGCCTGAACCAATATACTGCACAAGAGGAGGCAGACTATCAATGTCAGTGATATCACCATCTCCAGTGCTGAAATACAGACCACACAGTGCTAGCAGCACCATAGAAGAGAGCCACACCCCAGGCAGGGAAGAGGTGCACAGGTTTTGGAAGATGCAGGGTGCTACAATAAACACTAGCCTACAGGATATAATCACCTTGGAAAAACTACTGCTTAGAACATCCACATGTGATGCCAGGCTTTTGTCAAGCAGATAATCTCTTACATTGTGCTTTAGAACTATGGATGTGATGTACTTGGATGTAAGCAGTTTACGAACTGAAGAACAAAAATATAAGAGAGCGCTTGGATTTGAGGGATATGCTTGGGCATCAGGCAGATAGTGTTAGCACCAGTCCACAGGAGAGCATTAAAAAAATGAGGTACCTGATCTTTGAGAAAGCCGCATACACAAGGAAGTGGGGAAAGGCGTCAGATAGCAATTTACTCTGCCTATACTGAAAGGTACTGCCGGCCGGCTTACTGGAAACACTACACCGCAATTGCGCTGCATCTCCACTTCATTTTTTGAATGCTCTCCTGTGGACTGGTGCTAACACTATCTGCCTGATGCCCTCCAGCCTATGCAAACTGGGATGTGGTAAATATACTAAAAACTACTAAAGCTAAAACCACTAACACTGGACTGCTAATATTTTAACCATCTGACAATCATTTGGACTGTTTTTTCACAATTAATATGAGGCTCACATAAGTGGATTAAAGTATATATTTTTTTATTCTTTGTTCTCTTTCAGGATAATCCTGATTTTTTATTGTGAATTCTCTTAACTATATTTGTTAATTGTTTGGTATCGGCCGGTACCTTTGTGATTGATTATTAAATTCTTTTTAATATTACATTTTTTTGTCTGTATCTATATGTTATAACATAGACTGGTGTAAAGCATATCCCTCAAATCCAAGCGCTCTCTTATATTTTTGTTCTTTGGTCTTTTCTGGTAGGATTGGTTATCCTAATAAGTCAGCAGCTGGATTGGAGAGATCTGTCAGTAATTAAATATATATTGTCATTAGCGCTACTATTCCCCACTTTTTTCAGTTTACTAACTGTACTGCTGCATTCATTCCTACTACAGACTTTTCCTCAGAACTCAGCCAATGCAATGGGCTGCGTATTTTATGCCACGAATGCAAATCGGTTCTGACTTCTGACAGTATTTACACCAGGAAGTGTCCTATTTCTTAGGACCAACTAGAATGTAACGTATAGCATATAGTGGGGTAGATTTATTAAGCTCGGTGAAGTGATAAAGTGTCTGGTTTTTATAACCGGCCAATCAGCTCCTAACTGTGAAGTTACAGACTTAGTTTGAAAAATGACAGGTAGGAGCTGATTGGCCGGTGATAAAAACCAGACACTTTATCACTTCACCGAGCTTAATAAATCTACCCCAGTATAACAGATGCAGGACAGGAAGTTATGTGAGCCTGAGATAGCAAGTCTCACACAAAACAGCTCTATAAAAGTTGGACATAGGGCCTTATTCAGACCTGATCGTGAAATTGCAGGGCCCTGCGATCAGATAGCGGCCACCCCGTCACATGCCCTCCTTGAAAATGCCTGGGCACGCCTGCTTTTCCCCTGACACTCCCAGAAAACAGCCGATTACCACCCACAAACGCCAGTTTCCTGTCAGTCAACTTGCAAACATCTAGGGATCAAAATAGACTCTTGATTTTTTGGCCTATTGACCTTGGCATGCGTACTGCAAGCCGTACGCACGCGCAGTCAGTCAATATTCAGACTTGCGATCAGGTCTGAATAACCCCCATAATTAGAGCTGGTGCCTTTGGGTGAGTTGTGTTCAGCAATATGTAAATGAACTTACAAGTAGAAAATTAGAGCACATTTGTACCAAAACATTTTAAAAACGTAAAAATGCTAAATATACTCTCATATAACTGTTCAGTTAAATGCATCTGATGCGCATCACTATGCTAATTCACAAATAGCTTTCCCTGATTAAAATGATATACAGCATGCCTATATTCTGTATGCAATTGCAACTGTGTAAAAAAAATGTTCTAAAACAATATTTCCCAGCCAAACAGTGAGGCCCTATATGCACATACAGTCACATACATTGATGTGCGGCTTGTCTGCATTTTATATATAATTGCGACTGTATGTACATAACAAATAATGACCCTGATTCACCTTGGCGCGGTAAGCAGCGACATTTCTAAAAAAGGACCTAACTCGGCTCCTATTACATCCGATCACTATGTCTCAGGCAACGCTGATGATTCTCAGTTATACCCACTCACCTTCCGGCCTTGCCTTGGTCATGCTGAAGTCGCTCCTTAGGCTGCGCAGCGCTGTGATCACTTCATGAACAAAGTTAAAGCCTTGAGCCTCCTCGGGGTAAGACCAATGAGCCTGCGTGGGGGAAAAGATAAGACAACAATACACCAACTTAAAATAACCCCACTGCACTCAGACACACTTAAAAGGTATTCAACCCCATAACGACTCCATATTATGGCTTACCGTGTGCCTGGGAGTGGGGTATTCTGCAACACAGATGCTGGGTGCGTGCCGAGAAGGGGCTGCTGGCAAACGCTGCCACAGCTCCTCTGATAAGTAAGGGGTGAAAGGGGCCAGTAGACGAAGCGTCTGTTCCGCCCCCCAGTATAGCACTTGTTGGGCGTCCTGAGAACCGGGTCCCTTTAAGATGGGTTTTACAGCTTCCTGTATTGGAAAAGAAGACAAAAAACACAAAAATGTAATTTATGGGAAAAAGAGAATATATTTCAGTATATGAGTATTGTTTATCTTCTGGGGATGTGGTTATGATGTCAGTGGTAGAAATCCCAGCAGCCACAACACTGGAATCCCAACATTAGTGCAGATGCTGAGGCCAGAATCCTGATCCTGGGTTGGGTTTTTTTTTTTGGGGGGTGGCATCAAGATAGGTCAGGCTGCAAATTGCCCCTTATCTCAGGGAAGTGAGGCACCTAAATATCAGTTATGCTGTGTGTTACCCGAGGCCCCCGCAGGGCTACTTACCACGTAGGTATCACAGTAGTACTTCACCCAGAAAGTATAAATTGCCGCTGTGGCTCCTTGGAGCTCGTAGGACTGGAGCTTCTTCTCACACTCCACAATGAGCTGCTGCAGGCAGTCCAGAAGCCAACGGTCCATGGGGGCCTGGGGCCTGAGCTAGTGCAAAGACAGAATATCATTCATTCACATAACAATGCCTGGCTGCTGCGACGTCACTCACATGGTCAGGACAAATGGAACACAGAGAAGTGGCACAAAGGATCCTCTACAGTCACAGCAGTGGGAGTAAGTGGCATCCGATCTCGCTGAGCTTAGAACATTAATACCGTTAGTTGCATGAAATAAATTGTTTCCGTCAAGAGGCTCAACGAGAGAGAGAGGGTTGCATCCGGCCAACAAGAGATTTAGGGGAGTATTTCGGACCAGAGAGCGAAGGCTAGAGAAATCATTCAGTGGTGAGCGGCCAATCGAATGATTTCTCCTTCGTGCGTCCGTATGCGAGTGCTGGGATTTGGTCGGCGAGGGGGATTGGTTGGGGATTTTGCGTCCCAAAGTCAGTGATGAGTTAGTGGAAACGGAGCTGCTACGGTCAAGAAGGACGGTTGTACAAGAATGGCAAAACGCTATAGGACAAAAATGAAAGTGACCAGACATGGGAAACACCAACTCACCTCTTCCACTGGGAGCGGGGAGAACCCTTCCCCCAGAGCAGACATTGTGAATTTTACCCCATTCCAGATTTTGTTGCAGAAATGGCGGAAGGAAACAACTACGGAGACATCCAGATTAATGTTGTCACCTGGAAGATAGAGGGGGAACAGAGGGAATAGAAAGGCATCAGGCACGGAGACGTTCTACAGCCCAATTTTATAACCAACATTCTTAAGAGGATACAATTGAAAGGAAACGTACAGGCTCTGTCCAGAAAGTAAGTACATGGCTCGCAAAGCAGCGAACTATCGCTGCTTGCGAGCAAACCAGAATTAGGGCCTATATCCGGGAAAAACAATTTTTTCCAACGTGACGATTTTGACGGAATTTAATTGAATAGCTCAGATGGAAATTAAAGCTAAAATCTTTGAAAAGTGCAGATTGTTCAACTGTCTGAAAAACTGGCACTAATTGAATACCTCCTTAGCTGACATGACCAGACTGAGGGAGGGGGCAGAGTAACTGTAATAAAAAACATATTGTCGAAGCACATAGACAGAGTAAGATACCCCTAACAAGATTACTGCAGCTCCCCTCCCATCCTGGTAAGGGGAGAAGGAAAGCAAAGTATGAACACGGTTATAGGCATATAATACACCAGCTTACTTTCTATGTAAACTCTGTGTATATGAGATTTATTTTACCATTTGGGGGGGGGGGGGGGGGGGTATTAAAAAAAAGGGGATTTTGGTCCTACCTGTAAAATCCTTTTTTCTGAATCCATGGTGGACACTGGGACAGTGGGGTGTGGGTGGAGCTTCAGCTACAGGCACCAAGTAGAATAGAGTTCTTCAAGTGCAGCCCAGGCTCCTCCTCCTCCACGCCCCTACAGGCTTCAGTTTGTTCAACAGCTTACCCGTAAGGTACAGGAAAAGGAAGAGAAACAGGAAAGAAACCAGCAACCCGAAGGAAGAATAAGTTTCAGGAAGGTGTAAGCCGACCCCCATTACTGTAGACCAGTGTGCGAGGGCGGGCGCCCAGTGTCCACCATGGATTCAGAAAAAAGGATTTTACAGGTAGGACCAAAATCCCCTTTTTTCATTCATGCCAATGGTGGTCACTGGGACAGTGGGACGTCCCAAAGCTGTCCCTTTTACGGGAGGGAACGCACCTGAGCTGCACTGATGACACGTTGTCCAAAAGCAGAATCTGCCCTGGCGAACGTGTCAAAATGGTAAAATTTTAGAAAGGTGTGTGGAGAGGACCAAGTGGCCGCGCGACACAACTGTTCTGCAGAGGCTCCCTGATGAGCCGCCCAAGAGGCCGCTACCGAACGCGTGGAGTGGGCTCTGATAGAGGATGGAACTGGCTTATTGGAAGATACATAAGCCTGTTTTATAGTTAGCCGCAACCATCGAGCCAGTGTCTGCTTCGTTGCAGGCCAGCCTCTCTTGTTTGCATCATAGAGCACGAACAGGGCCTCTGTCTTGCGTAAGGATTGAGTCCTGTTAACGTAAACTTTTAAAGCTCTTGTAACATCCAAAGAGCGTAACTCTGGGGAGTCCTCCAACTGGGAAAAAGTAGGAACAACGATATCCTGGTTTATGTGAAAACTGGAAATAACTTTGGGTAGGAACTCCTTTTTTGTTCTTAAGACTGCCCTGTCCGGGTGGAACACCAGATACGGGGATGCACTAGACAAGGCTGACAGGTCCGAAACTCTTCTGGCCGAAGAAATAGCCAGTAGGAACACTGTTTTCCATGTTAGCCACCTGAGCTCTGAGGATTCTAGAGGCTCAAACGGTGGTCCTTGCAGTGCTGAGAGCACCACTGTGAGGTCCCAAGGTTGGATTGGGGGTACAAAGGGAGGCTGTATGTGAAGGACGCCCTGCAAAAAGGTCTGTATAGCCATCTTCTTTGCTAACTTCCGCTGAAACAAAATAGAGAGTGCGGAAACTTGGACCTTCAAGGAGGACAACCTTAGGCCCAAATCCAGGCCCGCCTGCAAGAAGGCCAGGATCCTGGAAAGTCGAAACTCCCTAGGCGGAAGGTTCTTCTTCGCACACCAGGTGAAAAAGGCATTCCAGATTCGATAGTAGATCCGGGAAGAAGCAGGTTTCCTTGCTGCTATCATGGTTTTTATGACCGGTAATGAAAATCCCTTCTCTCTTAAAACTTCCGTTTCAAGAGCCACGCCGTCAAAGCTAGTCTGCCTAGATTCGGATGAAGGCATGGTCCTTGTACTAGCAAGTCCGGACGAGCTGGCAGTCTCCAAGGTGGCTGCAGAGACATCTCCCGAAGGTCTGAGTACCAGGCTCTGCGGGGCCAGTCTGGGGCCAGGAGGATTGCTGTGGTCCCTTCTTGTTTGAGGCGCCTGAGGACTCTTGGCAGCAGTGCCACTGGAGGAAAAATGTAGACCAGGGAGAATGGCCATGGAGCCGACAGGGCATCCACCAGATATGCCTGTGGGTCCCTGGAGCGAGCCCCGTAGCGGGGTAACTTTTTGTTGACGCTTGAGGCCATTAGGTCTATTTGCGGTCCCCATCTGTTGACTAGTTCCTGGAACACATCCTCGTGGAGCCCCCATTCGCCTGACTGTACCTCCTGGCGGCTCAGAAAATCAGCCTCCCAGTTCTGAACCCCTGGTATGTGTACCGCTGACAAAGCTAACAGGTGATGTTCTGCCCACTGCAGAATCGATGTTACCTCCCTCATGGCTGCTAGGCTCCTGGTCCCCCCCTGGTGGTTGACGTATGCCACCGCAGTGGCATTGTCTGATTGAATCTTCACCGGTTTGGAGTGAATCAGAGGGCCTGCTGACTTGAGGGCTAGCAGGATGGCTCTTAGCTCCAGTATGTTTATTGGTAGCAGCGCCTCCTCCCTCGACCAACGGCCTTGGAAGGAATGTTCTGCCAGAACAGCTCCCCACCCTCGGAGGCTGGCGTCCGTTGTTAACATCACCCATTGAGGGATGACAAACTGGCGCCCTTTTTGAAGGTTTAGAGGACTGAGCCACCATGTGAGCGACAGACGTGTCTGCCTGGACAGAACAAAGGTCTGCGATTTCAGGCTTGGTTGGGAACGGTTCCAGTGACGCAGCATTTCCCTCTGCAGGGGCCTGGAATGGAACTGCGCAAATTACGCCATGTCGTAACAAGAGACCATCTTGCCTAGGACTTTCATGCACAGGTGCACAGAGACCCTGTGTTGCTTCAGGAAGAGTTTCAGGAGGTCTCTGAGGAGTATCCACTTGTCCTCCGGCAGGTAAACCCTGAGAGTTTTTGTGTCTATCAAGGCTCCTAGATGCACCATCCGCTGTGATGGGGTTGTTGAGGATTTTTTCCAATTTATGAGCCAGCCGTGGGTCTGCAGAAGGGAAACCGTTAGAGCTCCAGATGCCTCTGGAGTGTCTGTGCGGATTGAGCCAGTATCAAGAGGTCGTCTAGATATGGTAGTAGACGAACGCCCTGGGCCCTTAGGGCCGCCGCCATGGTGGCCATAATCTTTGTAAAGATTCGTGGCGCGGTCGACAGCCCGAAGGGGAGGGCTATGAACTGGTAGTGGTTGCTTTTGACTGCAAACCTGAGGTAGCACTGGCTGTCCGATCGAATTGGCACATGGAGGTAGGCATCCTGGATGTCCAGGGATGCCATGAAGTCCCCCGATTCCAGAGATTGCAGGATAGACCTGAGGGACTCCATCCTGAACTTGGGAATATAGAGATGTTTGTTCAGGCCCTTCAGATTGAGGATGGGCCGGTATGACCCGTCCGGCTTTGTCACCAGGAACAGGCTTGAGTAGAAACCTGCTCCTCGCTGAGAAAGTGGGACAGGTACTATGACCCCTGCTGCCAGCAGGGTATGAATGGAGCTGGTCAGAGCAGCCGCTCTGTCCTTCTCCCGGGGCATGCTTGTTGTGAAAAACCGAGATGGCGGACGCCCCTGAAAGGAGAGGGAGTAACCCTGGGCCACTATGGTGTTTACCCACCTGTCGGTGGTAGTGGCCTGCCAAACCCCGGCAAATGACAACAGGCGACCGCCCACCTGATGTGGTTGGTGGGCCGCCTGATCCTCATGCTTGTCGGCCTGTTTTGGGGCCTGACGGCGACCCGCCCAGGACTGTTTGGTCTTGGGAGCGGATGGACGCCTTGTGGGGGCCTGCGCCCTTGATGAAGGCTGACCCCTGGGCCTCCCCTGTGGACGGAAGGTCCGAAAGGACTGAGATCTAGGCCTAGCCGGTGCCGAAGGCAGAAAAGCTGTTTTGGACGTTGCAATGGTGGCTACAATCTTGTCCAGCTCAGAGCCGAACAGAACCTCCCCTGAGAATGGAAGGGCCTCTAATGCCTTTTTGGAATCAGAATCTGCGTTCCAAGTACGCAGCCACAGTGCACGCCGGGCAGCAATTGAAGAAGCTGAAATTTTTGAGGAGAGGGCAGCTGCATCTATCGCTGCCTCTTCCAGGTATGTGGCCCCTTCCCTAATGAGGTCCACCGTTGATAACAATTCAGAGCGACGTGTACCTGAGGAAATCTGCTCCTGCAGGGAGTCAGCCCAAGTTGCAATTGCCTTTGCTACCCAGGCTGAGGCCATAGCTGGTCTTGCTGACACGCCAGCATTGGAGAACACTGATTTTAGGCAGTGTTCAATCTTCCTATCAGTAGGATCTTTAAGAGAGGCCACTGTAGGAATGGGAAGGGTAGTAGCCTTAACTAGGCGGGCTACGTGAGCATCAACCTGTGGAGGCTCCTCCCATTTCTTACGGTCCGCTGGAGCGAACGGGAAGAAGGAAATCAGGCGTTTGGACACTAAAAACTTTTTGTTAGGGTGTTGCCACGCTTCAGATAAGACCTCATTTAAGTCTGAATTTGAGGGAAAAAGAGCCAACTCCTTTTTCTTTTTAAAAAGAAGTGTGTCAGGTGCTGTGGCCTGGGTGTCCTGTATATTGAGAGACATCCTAACAGCCTTAACTAAGGAGTCTACTCTGGACTGGGTCATTCTTTCCTCCTTATCAGGTTCATCTATGTCAACATCATCTATGTCAACATCATCGTCTGTGTCGACCAGCACCTGGTCGTCCAAGTCATCCCCAGCATCTGATTGGTTAGAGGCTAAAGGAGCTTGTGCTTTGCGTTTAGGTGGAGCCCTCAATGCAGATTGCAGAGAAGCAGACACCTGGACTAAATCCTGAACAGAGGAGGATAAGCCCTGTACCCAGGCCGGCTCTGATGCAGCAACAGCAGGCTGAGCTGGCAATGGCTGCGCAGCAGACTCTCTGTTTGCAGCTAACTGAGTAGCTAACTCCTTCATGGCTGCTGAGAGAGTGGAAGCCCAACTGGGTTCCCCATGTGTTGGGACTGAGGGGCCCCCCAGGGAGTCCTGTGCAGAACAGCGTTCACACAAACCAGCTTGCTCCTGTATGGAGGAATAATTCTCCTTACAGTTAGTGCATGTATAAGCATGCAGCTTAGGTGAATCCCTAGCTGGCTTTGCTTTGGGGTTTTTCTGTGACATTTTAACACAGACAGGCCCTGTGTGCACTGGTTACAATAATACAGTGGACAGTAACACCCTCTGAAACTATAAAGGTATACAGATGGATGACAGTAGAAAAGACACTATACTCTCTGACACTCAGCTAAATACTGAGGTACAGAGGGCTGCAGAAAAAAACTGTTCCTGTAGCGTGTAGAGGAGCAGGGATTCCGGTGCACTTCTCCCACAGTGTAGTCCCGCGTAATGGCGTCTTCAGTACGCTGCTGGGGCGTGGGGAAGCTAAGCTCAGGCGGGAAACAGCGTTATGCCGCTCTGAGCGTGGAGGCGGGGAGCTGTGGATCAAGGCCCCGCCTCCCCTGGAACCATCAGTGCCCTGCGCCATTAACAAAAATGGCGCTCCACAGTACGGCTCCCTGGTGGTCTAGTGGCCGCGCAGAAAAGACTGGGTGCCACTGCCAGGGTCACCCGGGCTGCACCCCGCCCGGTGACTCGACCGCTAGCGGTGCGCACATAAAATGGTGCGCGCGTCCCCTCACATGGAGGGCCCGCTTACCTGTGGTGGAGCGCGGCGTCCTCCGTGTCATGAGGAGAGCGGCGGGTCTGGCTATGAAAGTCAGCGCGCCGCTGCCAGCCACAGGGGAGCAGCGTAACGCTGTCTCCGTGTAAAAAAAAAAAATTCAAATAAAAATGAAGATTTCAGACAGGGCACGGAGCCCTGTCCAATGGTACCTGTGCCTTGAGGCACCAAGAAACAACTGGAGCCTGTAGGGGCGTGGAGGAGGAGGAGCCTGGGCTGCACTTGAACTCTATTCTACTTGGTGCCTGTAGCTGAAGCTCCACCCACACCCCACTGTCCCAGTGACCACCATTGGCATGAATGAAAAAAATCATTTTTTTTTCTCACCGTGTATCCTATGGGAGCAGAGGGCGAACCTCAGAGCATCTGTCCCACACTCCGGGATGCCGTGTGGATAATCTTTTACCTGGAACGAAAACGCAATTAAGGCAAAATGCAGAGGAACCCATTGCTGCTGCTGACTCCCAATGTCTATTTAACCCTATGTACATTTTACAAGCTGTACAGTTCTGGTCTCACTGATAAAGACACCCACAGTTACTTTGGACCTACGTACTATAGAGGAGAGCATCTTACCAAGGCAGACTCCGCTATTTTAAACTCCCGTGGATCCAAATTCCCCTCTTTTAGCTTCTTGCGCAGGTTCTGTAATGTGAGAATACCAGTTAGATATGAGTACAATGGGTTCCAGAGAAAACATATACAGGTGAAACACACTCGATGCTAGTTTGAGCTACTGGATGGTGGAGACACCTTCAGTACAGTCCCTGGCATTTACTGTATCTTAAACTTGTATGTTCTGTATGAAGCAACAAAAACTGTAGTGCATGGGGTAGACCATGTGGGGCAGTAGAGAGAAAGAGACCGAACTTTGGGTTACGCTCTGTCCGCATTGTGTGCAATTAATTATTTATTACCAGTTATTTATAAATAGCGCATACATATTCCGCAGCGCTTTACAGAGAATATTAAAACACTCACCTCAGTCCCTGCCCCAGCGGAGCTTACAATCTATATTCCCTACCACATGTACACGCACACACAGACATTCTAGGGTTAATTTTGTTGGGAGCCAATTAGCCTAGCAGTTATTTTTGGATTGTGGGAGGAAACCGGAGCACCCGGAGGAAACCCACGCAAGCACGGGGAGAATATACAAACTCCACACAGTTAGGGCCACGGTGGGATTGAAACCCATGACCCCAGCGCTGTGAGGCAGTAATGCTAACCATTACACCGTCCGTACTGACAAGAAAGATATGTTGGCATTGGTGTGTTTCATAGAGGGCACAGAGTTGTGCCTGGGTAACATAGGGCCTAATTCAGGTCCCTTTGGGGCCCGATGGTGGGCGTATGCGCATGCACAGGGTCATTTCTGCGCAGGTGCATACGCCGGGTGCGTGCGGCAATGGTGGACAGGGTGTTCGCAGGGTGCATGCACCCAAGTGTGCGGGTGGGGAGTGTGGGGCCACAGGCCGGGCCATTTGCAAATGGGAATGGCCAGCATTTCAAGGGCGTTACCATTAGAGCACTGGGCATTCTCACCCGATGATGCGGGTGTGGGCGTGGCCAGTTGATATCACCAGATGTCAGCTGCCCGCCCACTTCCTCCCAAGCGTCCACGCATATGTAAGTGACTTCAGAGTCACTTTTATATGCGTGCACCTTCGCCATCATTCGATGGTCGCTGTCCATTGAATGATGTGGGTGGATTCCACTAGGCTGCAAATTAATGTTATGGTGTAACAACCATTCGCAGAGCCTGCGAGGGAATCGCCCTTGCAAATGGGTGGCAGCCAGGCCACCATTCGAAGGGTGGGGCTTGGTGGACTCGCAAGGCTTTGAATTCACAGCCTTGCGAATCCACTGGAATAACCGCCATGGTCACATCCTGGAACCACTTAGATCAATGTCTAAAACTGGCGGCACATGGAGCATCAGACAGCACTCGGGAAACGCAATACACGGAGAGCTCTACACTGTAGAAAAGACCTCCATTTGTACCTCCAGAGAGATCCCGGTCATCACATCTAGAGGATCTAGGACATTTCCCAGAGACTTGCTCATCTTCCTTCCATGGGCATCTCGGACCATCGAGTGCAGCAGAACCTGTGAGGACACACAGAGACATGGTAGTCATCTGACGAGGAGCCGCAATGTTTGCCGGTGACGGGGGCAGTCGCATTAAGAGACTGTTGTTACCTCTTCGAACGGCAACCGCCCCGTGAGCTGCTCTCCTAACATTACCATCCGGGCCACCCAGAAGAACAGCAGATCACTGCCCGTCTCCAGGAGAGAGTTGGGGTAAAACTCTGCAAGATCTTTGGTCTGTAGGGAAGAGAGAGAGAGATAATGTAAGAGTCCTGTTTATCACTGTGGCCAGAGCTTAGGTTCTCTCATTATACTGCAAAAGGGAAGTGGAGCGGGGGTGTCTTCATGACGGATGCCAGACGAGGTCCCGACAGACGGGATCCCAACGGTCATTTACCAGATTAGTGTTCCCGCTAGGCTGTTTTAGCGGGGCGCTGCGCCCTGTCTGATTTTTAAAGGGCAAAATGCACCCTGCCCCTCTAGCAGCGCCCCGCTAAAACAGCCTCGCAGGGAAGTCCAGCATCGCCGGCCGGGCCCGCCCCCTTTGATGATGGCGCCGGCCGGGTCCGCCCCCTATGATGATGGCGCCGGCCCGGGACCGCCCCCAGCTGTGACATCGGCGGGCCCGGTCTGCCCCCCGGCGCCCTGCCCGCTGTAAAAGCTAGAGTAAACACTACCGATATCAGGATCCTGACTGTTAAAACACCGACAGACGGTTTCCGACGGCCACCGGCTATTCTCCCTTGTAGGGGTCCACGACAGCGTGGCGAGCGCAACGAGCCCGAAAGAGGCTTTGTTGCGCTTGCCATGCTGTCTGAGTCCGGCCAGACGGGATCCCGACATTGGGCTAATGACGTTCGGGATCCCGACTGTCGGAACCCTATATACCACACCCCTTCATGACTGGCTTCCAGCTTTATAAGCTTTAAATGCCACTGAAGGGTTGTAATTGGGCGTTCTCAAGTAGGCTGGAAGCATAAATACACAATATGCAGTTGGGTTACATCGACAATCTGAATTCGTCCCCGATGGTGGGGGTCTGCGCCTATGCAATTATGCGCATGTGCAAACACCCGCAGCAAGCGCCTTCGTGAACTCAACCGGGGCGCTTACTGTCTGAGTGACAGGCAGGGGGCGTTCTGATGGGTTCCCACAAAAACAGGGCCCGTTGGATTGGAGGCGTGCCCCTGCCTGCTCAGGGCGGGTGGCTGACCTCACATGATGTCAGTGCCCACCCCCAATTTGTCAGGTACTGTCCAAATGAAAAGTCCTGACTTACTTTTCATTACGAACAGAGGAAAAAGCATTCGATGGTGACCGACCATTGAATGATTTTTCGTCTGTGCATGTGAGTGGATGTGCAAGCGTACACATGCGCTTGCCTGGTAGTGTAGGGATTTGGTTGGTGGGGTGTGTTCAGCGGCGCGCAGTATACCAGCCTAGCGAGCAAGTCTGAATTACCCCCTATGTATTGCTAAGTACGGATGATATCAGATGCATGTTTGTGAGGATAGTGCTGACGCTAGAGAGAATGGATAATGATGACAGCTGTGAATAGGGGGCATTCCGGATCAATAGGGGCAGTTTGGCCGTAGAAGTTCATACATTAGGGAATAAACGGAACGGTTCCAAATGTACACAGGCAAGTGTTCTATCTCATATCCATGTACAGCCATCCCAGAGAGGACACAACTCACATGATCAGGCCACCCCAGCATGGCAAATGGGAAGAGAGCAGAGGAAAACCAGGTATCTAGGACATCTGGATCTGAAATATAAGAAGTCAGTGAGCAATATACCATTTCATGTTTACCTGAACCTTTAACCCCTTCCTGACAGAGCCAGTTTTTGCGTTCCTGACAGAGCCCTTTTTTTCAAATCTGACATGTCTCACTTAAGTGGGGATAACTTTTTTTTGCTTTTACTTATCCCAGTGATTTTGAGATTGTTTTTTCGTGACACATTGTACTTCAAATTAGTGGTAAATTTGGGTCGATACAGTCTGTGTTTTTTTGTGAAAAATACCAAAATGTCGTAAAAAAATGGAAAATTTAGCAATTTGCAAAATGTTAAATTTTCTGCTTGTGAGACAAATAATCATACCACTCAAAATAGTTAATAACTAACATAGACCATATGTCTACTTTATGTTGACATCATTATTTCAACTTCCTTTTAATTTTTTTGGACACTAGGAGGCTTACAATATGAATAGCAAATTCTCAAATTTTCAAGAAAATTTCAAACACTGATTTTTTTAGGGACCAGTTCAGTTCTGATGTGACTTTGAGGGACTTGTATGTGAGACACCCCCATAAATGATACCATTTCAAAAACTGCACCCCTCACAGTATTCAAAACAGCATTTTGGAAGTTTGTTAACCCTTTAGGTGTTTCACAGGAATTAAAACAAAGTGCAGGTGAAATTTCAAAATTTCATTTTTTTTCCAGATTTGCAATTTTAATACATTTTTCTAAGGAACACAGTACATTTTACTAGAGAAATGTGACTAAAAATTGATTCCCCCAATTCTTTTGTTTTCATAAATATCCTATATGTGGCCCTAGTGTGCACGTTGACCAAACCACAGGCTTCATAATAGAAGGAGCACCTACTTGATTTTGGAGCCTCCTTTTTATGAGATTATTTTTTAGGCACCATGTAGGTTTCTAGGCACCATAAGATGCTAAAAGTTAGGAACCCCCCCACAAGTGACCCCATTTTGCAAACTACACCCCTCAGGGAATTCATCTAGGGGTATAGTGTACATTTCAAACCCCCAGGGGTTTCACCAATTGTGGTACAACTGGGCAGTGAAAATGAAAAATTATTTTTTTTACACAAAAATGCTGTTCTGGCTCCAAATTTGTCATTTTCAGAAGGTATGAAGGAGAAAAAGCACCCCAAAATCTGTGCCCCAATTTCTCCCGAGTACGGCAATGCCTCACATGTGACCAAAAAATACCAGTTGGGTGCATGGCAGGACTCAGAAGGGAAGGAGTAATTTTTGGATTTTGCAGCACAGATTTTGGTGGAATGAATGGTGGGTGCTATGTTGCACCAATACAGTGGAACCCCCCCACAAGTCACCCCATTTTGCAAAGTACACCCCTCAGGGAATTCATCTAGGGGTATAGTGTACATTTCAAACCCCCAGGGGTTTCACCAATTTTGATACAAGTGGGCAGTGAAAATGAAAAATTACATTTTTTTACACAAAAATGCAGTTCTGGCTCAAATTTTTCATTTTCAGAAGGTATGAAGGAGAAAAAGCACCCCAAAATATGTGCCCCAATTTCTCCCGAGTACGGCAATGCCTCACATGTGACCAAAAAATACCAGTTGGGTGCATGGCAGGACTCAGAAGGGAAGGAGTGATTTTTGGATTTTGCAGCTCAGATTCTGGTTGAATTTTGGTGGGTGCTATGTCGCATTAGCAAGACCCCCCAAGCACCAATACAGTGGAAACCCCCCACAAGTGACCCCATTTTGCAAACTACACCCCTCAGGGAATTCATCTAGTGGTATAGTGTACATTTCAAACCCCCAGGGGTTTCACCAATTTTGATACAAGTGGGCAGTGAACATGAAAAATTACATTTTTTTACACAAAAATGCAGTTCTGGCTCAAAATTTTTCATTTTCAGAAGGTATGAAGGAGAAAAAGCACCCCAAAATCTGTGCCCCAATTTCTCCCGAGTACGGCAATGCCTCACATGTGAACAAAAAATACCAGTTGGGTGCATGGCAGGACTCAGAAGGGAAGGAGTGATTTTTGGATTTTGCAGCTCAGATTCTGGTGGAATTTTGGTGGGTGCTATGTCGCATTAGCAAGACCCCCCAAGCACCAATACAGTGGAACCCCCCCACAAGTGACCCCATTTTGCAAACTACACCCCTCAGGGAATTCATCTAGGGGTATAGTGTACATTTCAAACCCCCAGGGGTTTCACCAATTTTGATACAAGTGGGCAGTGAAAATGAAAAATTACATTTTTTTACACAAAAATGCAGTTCTGGCTCAAAATTTTTCATTTTCAGAAGGTATGAAGGAGACAAAGCACCCCAAAATCTGTGCCCCAATTTCTCCCGAGTACGGCAATGCCTCACATGTGACCAAAAAATACCATTTGGGTGCATGGCAGGACTCAGAAGGGAAGGAGTGATTTTTGGATTTTGCAGCTCAGATTCTGGTTGAATTTTGGTGGGTGCTATGTCGCATTAGCAAGACCCCCCAAGCACCAATACAGTGGAAACCCCCCACAAGTGACCCCATTTTGCAAACTACACCCCTCAGGGAATTCATCTAGGGGTATAGTGTACATTTCAAACCCCCAGGGGTTTCACCAATTTTGATACAAGTGGCCAGTGAACATGAAAAATTACATTTTTTTACACAAAAATGCAGTTCTGGCTAAAAAATTTTCATTTTCAGAAGGTATGAAGGAGAAAAAGCACCCCAAAATCTGTGCCCCAATTTCTCCCGAGTACGGCAATGCCTCACATGTGAACAAAAAATACCAGTTGGGTGCATGGCAGGACTCAGAAGGGAAGGAGTGATTTTTGGATTTTGCAGCACAGATTTTGGTGGAATGAATGGTGGGTGCTATGTTGCACCAATACAGTGGAACCCCCCCACAAGTCACCCCATTTTGCAAAGTACACCCCTCAGGGAATTCATCTAGGGGTATAGTGTACATTTCAAACCCCCTGGGGTTTCACCAATTTTGATACAAGTGGGCAGTGAAAATGAAAAATTACATTTTTTTACACAAAAATGCAGTTCTGGCTCAAAATTTTTCATTTTCAGAAGGAATGAAGGAGACAAAGCACCCCAAAATCTGTGCCCCAATTTCTCCCGAGTACGGCAATGCCTCATGTGTGACCAAAAAGTGGCAGGACTCAGAAGGGAAGGAGTGATATTTGGATTTTGCAGCACAAATTCTGGTGGAATGATGGTGGGTGCTATGTCGCATTAGCAAGACCCCCAAAGCACCAATACAGTGGAACCCCCCCACAAGTGACCCCATTTTGCAAACTACACCCCTCAGGGAATTCATCTAGGGGTATAGTGTACATTTCAAACCCCCAGGGGTTTCACCAATTTTGATACAAGTGGGCAGTGAAAATGAAAAATTACATTTTTTTACACAAAAATGCAGTTCTGGCTCAAAATTTTTCATTTTCAGAAGGTATGAAGGAGACAAAGCACCCCAAAATCTGTGCCCCAATTTCTTCCAAGTACGGCAATGCCTCACATGTGACCAAAAAATACCAGTTGGGTGCATGGCAGGACTCAGAAGGGAAGGAGTGATTTTTGGATATTGCGGCTCAGATTCTGGTGGAATGAATGGTGGGTGCTATGTGGCATTAGCAAGACCCCCGAAGCACGGTGAAATTATGAACCTAGTATTCCATAGATGTGTGGTATATTTTAAAACACTCCTTTATACATAGGCCGGGTTTGTCGGGGCAAGTGTCACACTGGAAAATAGTTTGCTTTCTTATTCCCTTTTTATAGCAAACTTTGCACCTTTTTTGTGTCCTGCCCTTTTTTCCAGTGGAGGGGATTTCATCAGGAAAATGCTGCCCTGGTACAATACGGGGGCCAGTACTAGAAGTACTGGGGCCCTCTGCCTGCTGGTTCCCAAATATTAGGCCCTTTATGACTTCCTCTTGAAAGTGCATAAATGTCCCCCTCTGGCCGGTAGAACGGAATAGCACGTAAGCGTTATACAGTGCCATCTGGATGATATACACGGCCACCTTCTTGTACCAGATTTTTGTTTTCCGCAGGGCACTGTACGGCTTCAGTACCTGATCTGAAAGATCCACTCCGCCCATGTACCTATTGTAATCCAGGATACAATTAGGTTTTGAGGTGTGGGTACTGGTACCTCGTACAGGGACGGAGGTGGTACTGTCTCCGTGAATTGTTGTCAGTATAAGGACATCCCTCTTGTCCTTATATTTGACCAACAACATATTTTCCTTGCATATTCCCCTGCTTTCACCCCTTCTCATTACTTGGGCAATGTGCGTTTTTGGGAGGCCTCTTTGGTTCTTGCGCACAGTACCGCAAGCTGCTGTACCTCTTGAACCAAGGGCCTTAAACAGGGGGATGCTGGTGTAAAAGTTATCCACATAGAGGTGATAACCTTTATCCAGGAAGGGGTGCACTAAATCCCAGACAATTTTCCCACTAACACCTACGAGGGAGGGGGGGCATTCTGGCGGTTCAATTCTTGAATCCTTCCCTTCATAAACCCTAAACCTGTGGGTGTACCCTGAGGTGCTTTCACACAGTTTATACATTTTTATGCCATACCTTGCCCTCTTACTGGGAAGGTACTGGCGGAATTTAACCCTTCCTTTAAAATGTATAAGGGACTCGTCGATACAAATACATTTTTCAGGGATGTACACCTCTTCAAATTTGGCACTGAAATGATCAATGACCGGCCTGACTTTGAATAGCCGGTCAAAGGTGGGATCATCTCTGGGTGGGCACTGTGCATTATCGGTGTAATGTATAAATTTAAGAATCGTCTCAAATCGAGCCCGGGGCATGGCCATACGGTAAAATGGGGTGCTGTACAGAACATCTGTACTCCAATATTGCCTAATTTCTGGCTTTTTTACTATGCCCATATGAAACACCAGACCCCAAAACGTCATCATCTCTACTGCATCTACAGGGGTCCACCTAGCAAATGATGACGTGGGGTTTTGAGCAATAAACTGCTGGGCATATAAATTAGTTTGGTCCACCATTAAATTTATAAAATCATCAGAGAAAAATAATTTGAAAAAGTCAATTTCTCTGAGACCTGTGGAATCAAATTGGATTCCTGGCATGGCCAAAAACTCAGGAACCTGGGGCTCAAAATTGTCTGGTGGTGGGGTCCATACGAGATCAATTATTGGGGGGGGGGTCTCAGCTGCTCTACGGGGGCGTCTTTGAGGGGGTCCCTCATCATCAGAGGAGGAAGAGGAGCTTAAGACGAATCCTTCAAATTCCCCGCTTGCCTCACTGGCTGTGTCAGAGTCAGAGGCAAGCATGGCATATGCCTCCTCCACTGAATACATTCTCCTGGATGACTGGGATGACATTTGGGATGACATTTGGGATGACATTTGGGATGCCATTTTTATTTTTGTGTTACTGGTAGTGAAATGTTTCAACACGTGTATAGTGTAGGGGGGGGTACAAACTTTATTTCAACCCGGGGGGTATGTAGTGTGTAGTGTGTATGTAGTGCAGAAAAAAAAAAATACTTTATACAAAAAAAAAAAAAATTGAAGGGGTTAAAAAAAAAAAATTGAAGGGGTTAAAAAAAAAAAAATGGAAGGGGTTAAACAAAAAAAAAAAAAAAGGTCCTGCGCCAAAAATTGAGCACAGATGTTGGTCAGTAACGTCCGTCACTGAACAGCGCTCAAAGGCAACAGGAATTTGATAAAAAAAAATAAATAAATAGATCAACCCTGTGCCGAAAAAGATGATCAGTGATGTACGTCACTGATCAGCGCACAGCGGCCACAGGACACCCACAAAATCACAGTGTGTGTAAAAAAAAAATTAAAAAAAGACCCCACAGCACACACACAAAAAAAAAAGGTGATCAGTGATGCGACACTGATTACCAGTGAGGGCCAGCAGGTGCACAACCTTTGGTGCAACTGACAGTGCAACTGGCAGGTATATATAAAAAAAAAAAAAACCTCTGCACCCCCAAAAAGTTGCTGATCACCTCAGATATAGTGATCAGCACAAAAGGCGGGGGCAGCAGACACAAAATTTAGCACTCTCTATCACTCTCTGTCACTATCTCTCTCTATCTCTCTATCTCTCACTATCTAACACTCTATGACACTGCAGCAGCAGCAGTGACAGGTATATATATATATAAAAAAACCTGCGCCCCCAAAAAGTTGCTGATCAGTTAATTTATACTGATCAGCACAAAAGGGGGGGCAGCAGTCAGTTATTTAAAAAAGATATAGCACAATCTGTCACTATCTCTATCTCTCTCTCTCTCTCTCTATCTCTCTATCTATAACTATTACACTGCAGCAGCACAAAATATAGCACTCTCTGTCACTAGGCCTCTCTATCTCTCTCTATCTCTCTATCTCTCTCTATCTCTCTCTCTATAACTATATCACACTGCAGCAGCACAAAATATAGCACTCTCTGACACTATCTCTCTCTATCTCTCTCTCTATCTCTCTCTATCTAACTAACGCTATTACACTGCAGCACAGGAAGTCACAAGTAACAGGATCCAGGAAGCATCCAGCACACACAAGCAGTGATGAAGCAGGCAAGATATTTGCAGTGATCAGGTAAGTATTTTGCAAGGTTCTGGTCAGTAAATGGCGACAGCTCGGCACGGTGACCGCACTGCACGCTATTCCAGACCGGAATGGCGTCTGCAGTGCAGTCACCGTTAGTTTAAACCCCCCTCCATGGCTGTGATTGGTCCGTCGGTCCGACGGACCAATCATGGCCTTTGGGGGCGGGCGGGGTGAGGTGGGTGACACCAGTGTCACCCTTACACCCCGCGGTGATTGGTGCTGTACTTTACAGCACCAATCACCTCCGATCCCGTGTCACCGGCGAACGTTATTCGCCGGTGACACAGGAAAACGCTGTAATTGGCTGTTCACACTGAACAGCCAATCACAGCGATCGCCGACGGGGGGGCGGCATCGCAGCCCCCCCTGGGCATGCATGGACATGTCTGCTGTCAGGGACAGCAGACATGTTGAAACTGTCACCGCGTCTATAGACGCGGTGACAGTTAAATGCCATGACGTACATTTACGCCATGTGTCGGGAAGTACTTCCCGACCATGACGTAAATGTACGTCAATTGTCGGGAAGGGGTTAATAATATAAGGATTCTGTCTTGTAGCTTTCCGGCAGACGGTAGGTACACGCGGTGACTGTTGCACTCAGTATACAGAAATGGCAAAGGCGCATCCCTTGTCGTAGATCGGACCAGACAAGAAAATAATATACAGTGCGTCGTGTTTTTCTTACTTGATTCAAAGTTACTTTGAGCCAATTGTAAAAACCAGTACGCACAATACTGTGTTCATGGGTAGTGTGTGGGGACACAAACGTTGGGACGTTCCAAGGCAGTTGGGGGACAAGGAGAGTGGGTCTAATCAGCATTGAATTCCGGCTGTATAGGAATCACCTCTGTGGGCGGTATTCAATGAGAATACCTGCGAGGTGCAGCGAATCCTTTTTAGGATTCGCTGCACATTCGCCACGTTCCGGAGCCGGCGGGCTCCGGTATTCAACGTGTCAGGGGCTCGCTGCCCCTGACTGGCGAATATGAGCTCCTGCGGCGATTGCCGCAGGGAGCCTGAGGACGGTGCCAGGCAGAGAGATGGTAGTCTCTCTGCCTGCCCCAGAACTTTGTGGGGGGTAGGTGGGCTCCCCGGGTGCCAGGCAGCACAGGCTGCCCCCCGGGGGTGCCAGCAGGGGAGCGTATATTCACTACACCCGATCTTAACGATCGGGTGCAGTGAATATATGAATATGTAATGAGCGGCTCGGCTCCGGCGCCCCCTGCTGGATGCTGTGTAAAAAAAAATATATATATATATTTTTTTTAAATTAAATATATATTCATGAGCTTACAGCACATGAATAAAAATAGCATGCCCCTCCTCAGAATAAAATTCCTGATTTTTTTACACCAAATGTAAAAAACAAAACACTTTATTTTAAAAGTTCACATTCCACTTCACCATAAAAAGATAGCGATTGCTACTCGGTGAATCATGGTGAAAAAAACCTTGAAATGTATTCGCCATGTGGTCATTGAATAGGGTGATTCACCGTTTTAGTCAGAAATTCGCCAAACAGCACAAATTCGCCATAAAAACATGGCGAATCAGCCTCATTGAATACCGCCCTGTGCGGTTTGCAAAAAAGCCTAAACAATAAATCTTATGCAGCACTGCAGGGTCTGAGTATGTAGACAGAAGGTTCCAAAATTAGTAATATACTGAACACATAACAGATCTGCGTCATTAAGCCAGGGAGTACTGCTCAGTGGTGTCAAAAGGAGGGTGCAGGCCACACCCTGGTGTTACCCATGGAGTTGTGACACCAAAATGCCGGCTCCTGTCATTGAGTCATACTGTTGTCTGATTTGGGCCCGACTTCACCTGATTCTGACGTACCGTGCTGAGATCAGGCCAAAATCGGATGCATATGGCATCCGACCCGATGCACGGCCCCATGCGTATCACATTGGAGGCCTGACGGGCAGTACATAAGATAAATTGTATGTGCAGCCATCAGTGGCACATTGTGGGTGCTTTTCAGTACCCGCGATGTATCGCATCCGGTCCCCAGGCGGTGAAGCGCAGTGCAGAAGAGACGCTCTCCCCGCTCTGCAGCTGGCGGATGGCAGCAGAATTTAAAAAAACTCATTCAAAAGAATGGGTGGCCGCTGAGAGAGGTGTCTCAGCCAATAGGCAGCCACCTGAATGGAAGGCAGCTGAGACCTCTGTCAGCCAATCAGTGGCTGTCCACTGTTTTTTTTAATTCTCCTGCCTCCCACCTTCAGCTCCCGGGGAGCATTACATGCTAAAAATGGTACATCAAAGTGCCAGATCATATGTGAGCCCCCTGAGTTCATGGGAAATTGGGTCAGACTTGTCTTTAGGACAAGTGTATGGGGCACCTTTAAACTTAATGCAGCCCCCAACTCCTGTCCCTGGGTGACAAGGCAGCCAAAGCACTCCCCAAAGCAGCAAGTATCTCCTGGTCCCCCGAAAAAGTGGGTTCGGGCCATTACCCCACATGGGAGGCCACACCCCATTATCACAGCTGGCCGGACCGTGTGCCATCAGGGGAAGTCATTGCCCTGGTCACAGTGCTGCCTGCCAGTACTTCCACCAACTTAATCCTGGGACTGAGTTTTTCCATCCCGAATCCTGGGATTGGCCTCCCTGGGAGGGAAGCATTGTCTAATTACTGTTTATCCACAACACCTTTTATATTATTGTTTTTCTATAACACTGCCAATGTATCTCAATATTTATTTCACCATCCTCTTTAATCAAAGAAAACAATTTCCCCTCTCACCTCTTTCCAGATGAAGCTCTGAGCCCAATGTACCCAAGGCGGCAGCGGCTTTCCTCCTGGCTTCCTCCTCACTGTGGGCGGCTACCCAGATCTCTTTACTCCCATCCACGCGGTTTTCAGGAGAGAACAGGGGGGCACCTGCAGTGTCCTGGAGAACACAGGGTGCTTATTTTAATCTGTATCACGTTGATATGAAAAGAAAGTATCTGTGTCCTTAGCGCGATATCCTGGGTGTAGTTACCTGGGCAGGCTGCAGCTCTGACGCGGCGATCCGATACGCTGGAATCTGGTGTCCCCACCACAGCTGCCTCGAGACACACCAGTCACTGTAATTGAACAGAGGAAAGTGAGTGCTACAACAACAGGTATCACAGCTTCCAACGGTTTGGGAGATTTTACAGAACATAAATAATGAAACTGAATTTATAATATTTCTCAAGACCACGGTCATATTAAGGATTATATTGATTCTTTAGTGTATATTTAGCTATAGCAGAATGTGAGACAACCATCCCGAGAACGTGGCAGTTCCATACACGTATATCAGATAATTTGCTTTTGCAAGTGAACCAGAATCAGGCCCATGGTCCAAGCACCAAATCCTTGGTCATCACCCTACACAGGTACTGTGCCTACATACTATGCAGCGCTTGATAGAACATATTAAACACTCACATCCATCCCTGGCCCCAGTGGAGCTTATGATCTATGTTACAAAGCTAGGTACACACCAACACACAGGTTAGTGAGAAGCCGAATCCCCTATCAGCGGGTAGCTGGAGTCTGTGGCGCATATTTAATTGTGCGCCCAAGTTTGAAAAACCACGGAGCGTAGGGTTCTCCTATTCAATTTAAGGACAGAAAATGAGCTTGTCTATAGAAATCACTGCGTCTTTTTTCAGCAACCCCCGGAGCAGGTCTGATTTTTCCAAAATACATTAAAAAAAAAAAAAAAAAAAATCAGAGGCACTTGGCACCCCCAATTATGACTAGTTAAGCAATTGGAAGTTTTCAATTACCTTAATCAGTCTTTAATTACTCAGCTTCCTAAGCAATGTCTTATTCCTCCGGATCCCAACAGGTTGATCTTCTGCAGCAGCGGCGTGTATAAGTATATGTGAGTGTGTGACCACTGTCATGTGTGTGACCCAGCTTTGTGTGTGTGCAACCCCCCCCACTCCCCTGTGTGTATCTGGAGATAGCAGCAGTGAGAACTACATCTCCCAGAAACCACCTCTCCTCCCAGCAGCCACCTTCCCAGTGTAAAGATGGAGGGGAGAATACCAGGAGCCGGATAGGACACTGGACATGTATCAGACTTGCACGGTGTCATTTTTAAAGTAGAAAACTGCCATTTTTAAGTTGGATGTTCTACACATAAGGAGTGCACATACCAGTGGTAATCCAAAATAGTTAGGTGGGCGGGGTAATTCTTTCATCCAATCAGATGTCACCTGTATGTCTATAGAAAAATCTGAGAACACAGCTGTCAGACCTACCCGTATGCTGTGCAGAGAGGTCTTTTCTCAGCTACAGGAAGATGGAAAATGCATTCTCGAAAGAGTTTTGTACACTGTTATTTTTTTTTTATATTATTTGTCACAGAGATAACATAATAATGTAAATGGGTCGGTTTAAATAAAGGTATATTATGTAAAACATCTTATATAAAACGGAGATAACCTCCTCTCCCAAATGACCTGATATTGGACAGCCAATTCCTCCAGTTCTTCTGGTGATAGGACGGAGTGAGCTTCAGCTGTCCGGACTCCACAGCCTGCAGGAAACAGGGCAAAAGAAAGGCATGTTATGCATCAGACACAAGGAAAGAGGCTGTAACAGGGAGATAGAGGGGGTCAGCCAGACTCACCCGCAGGGCCTTCTCTGCCATCTTCTCGCAGTCCAAAAACCATTGGTTCTTCAATAGATGCTCGATCACATCCCCGGAACGACTGAGAGACAGAGGGAGAGAATAATTAGAAGGAAATGAGCTATCACATTTGTACTTGAGATATTCTCTTTAGGATCCACTACAGTGACCCATCCTGCATAGGAATCAACCAACTGCTACTCAATCTGCATCTGTATCAGAAGCCCTCGATCTGTACATGGGTACATTAGCTCTCTCATGTTTATTGTTCCCCCATAGTACTGCGGGATGCAGTTAAGATCCCGGCGGTCGGGATCCCGGCGTTCAGAATCCCGACGCCGGAATCCCGACCGCCGAAATGCCGACACTTTCTCCCTCCTGGGGTGTCCACGACACCCCTGGAGGGAGAATAAATTAGTGTGCCGAGCGTAGCGAGGCACCGGGCCCGCTGCGTGGCGAGCGCAGCAAGCCCGCAAGGGGGGGGCGATCCACGTCCCCCCCTTGTCGGCATTTCGGCTGTCGGGATTCCGGTGTCGGGATTCTGAACGCCGGGATCCCGACCGCCGGGATTCAATACTGAATCCTAGTACTGCATAGCCTCCGACATGCCTTACCAGCAGCTTTTACAGTTTCATTTAATACCAATTTCACATCGCTAAGCCAGGTCGGACCCGGTATTTTGATCCCGGGTCCGACCCTTTCACACTGAACCCAGGTGGCCTATTATACACTGGGGGACCTGGGTTTAACCCTTCTTATAACCTGGGTTGAATTGTGGAGTTGGTGGACCAGGGTTATTCAATTTAGTGCTTTCACACTGCAGCTCGACCCCGCAACAACCCGGGTTGGATGCAGGAACTTTGTTCACTTCAAGGATCATTTGACACCATAAACTACAAGCACGATTTAGACAGAATCTTCACATTACTATGGGGGAGGTGTATCAAAGCTAGCAAAGAGATAAATACTAACCTAAGACCAGTTCCTGTCATTTTTCAAACACAGGCTGTAACTTGGCAGTTATGAGCCAATCGGTAGCCACTTTATCTCTCCAAGGTTTGATACATCTCCCCCTAATCTGTGCTGTGGATGGACCATGGCTCCTTCCATGATATAACTCATAGTCTGCAGAGGCCTAAAAGCCCCATGATACTGCCCCTGTGACAGGCGGTATGGCCTCACTAACACCAACGTGATCTCATTACTGGGCAGGTGCATTACTCCCCTATCTGCTGTAAGCATTACACAATGGCCCTTACTCAGATCTGATCGCAGTACAAATTTGTTCTCAAAATTGGCAAAACCCTGTGAACTGCAGGTGGGGCAGATGTAACATGGGCAGAGAGAGTTATGCTGGCCACACATCAGACCAACTTTCCTCCAACCATCCAACTAGTTGGTTGGTTGGACTGAAAATCTGGTACTGTATGGAGGCAAATGCCAATAAGCAATTTGCTGACAGACTCAGGAGAATGGACAAAAACATTCAGTAAAATTGTTTAAATCAAATAGGTCCAACTACAGTGCATTGTCTGAGTGACAGTTTCAGATTTGGGAAAAAAATGACTTAAAAACAAATTACATTTGCTCCCATCCAGTACCAGGTTTATATTCCATCCAACCAACTAGTTGGATGGTTGGAGGAAAGTTGGTCTGATGTGTGGCCAGCATAAGATTGGTGTGAGTTATTTTGTTTCTGTGCAGGGTAAATCCTGGCTGCATTATTTTTACACTGCAATTTAGATTTCAGTTTCAACACACCCCACCCAAATCTAACTCTCTCTGCACATGTTACATCTGCCCCACCTGCAGTGCACATGGTTTTGCCCATTTTGAGAACAACTTTGTACTGCGATCAGATCTGAATAAGGGCCATAATCTGATAACATACAAGTCCCTGTCTCCCTGCCTGCATGGAACATAGCACAGAACAGCCATACTCTTTCTACTGACAACAGGTTACATCTACATTTACACAGATGGCCTATGACATTGTGAAACTACAAGTCCCAGCATGCATTGCCACTGTTTTCTAAATAGGGATAGCTAAAGCTGTGGCAAAGCATGCTGGGATGTGTAGTTTCACAACAGCTGGAGATCCACAGGTTGGCCAGGACTGGCCTATGCTGTCACAGCAGCCCTTCCATAGAGGAGGCAATGGATCTGAGACAACGCCCTGCTCACCTGCAGATTGGAAGCGGCATGGGGTGCTCACAGTCTCCCCGATACAGACCCTTCTCCTTTAATGCAGCCAAAACTTTATCCCTGGCATCAAATCTTTTCACCCCCTGTGAGACAAAACAAGAGAGGAGATACAGATAAGGCGGAACGGGTGAGGAGCGTCTTCAGCAACACAAGATACAGACACCCAATGGGGGGGGGGGGGGGGGTGGGGAGAGGGCAGGGTAGCCTGGCAAGGGGAAATCCGAAACCTTTATCCAGTCTCCGCCGGCCTCTGTCATTGTTCCGTCTTCCCCTATCACAGACAGCAAGGGCAGTTCCAGGTCCTGAGCTATCTCAAAGTCCACCATGCTGTGGGCGGGGGTCACTTTTACAGCTCCTAGAACAGAATATTCCATTAGGTATCACTGTGTGTGTCATCCTCTTCTCTAAAGCCCCGTACACACTGTGAGATATTGGCTAATGGACAATTTTGGCTAACCTTCTAGGATATTAAAACTATCTAGTCAAAATGTGTACACCCCTTAACACCTCACACATACACTTCTTCCATTGCTTTCTCTCCCAGTAACTAATGGAATAATGAACAAACTTCCTCCTGGTTACTGGCTCTTCTTTACTCTTCCCTGTTTGCATACAGTGACCTCAACCTATTTACGCTCAGTATTGCAATAAAAAAAAAAATCAAAAAACTAAATCAATTTCCATGATTTTCTAGAATTAAAATAACTTCTTGTGTTCCCATTATGGGGGGGGGAATTTAGTTAGCCGTGGTCATTTACTGTTGCTAATACATCTCCCCCTATACAATCAGCCCCAGCGTCAGTACTTATCAGCCGGAATTATCGGGTACCACGCGCTGGAATTCGTGAATTTTTCATCAATCCCATGCATGAACATCTAATAAACTCCTGGCCGATGGTCATTATCGTGGAATCCAATTAGTGCATGCCTATCAGCTCAAAACGGACCCGGGTGAAAAGACATTTAATCAGGGATAAGTTCCCAATCACTTGTTATCTCGCGTCTCAGCGTTTCTTTGCCAGGGATCATGCTTCGCGTACCTCCATAATACCCGATAACCGCAGCTATCGGGGAAATGATAGCACCGGACAGACCTATTAGCACCGGTGAATCACTGCTGAGAATATGATGTCCCCCTATGGCTACCTTCATTAATAACCCGCAAGTCGGTGAATCTCCCCTATATTTAACAATGGACAAATACATATATTTCCTGTAAATGTAGGACTCAGGAGCAGCCTGTGATATACTGACCTGTACCAAACTCTGGGTTGACGAGAGAATGGGAGACGACGGGCAATAGGCTGCCGGTGAAGGGGTGGCAAAGTTTCTTTCCGTGAAATTTCTAAAAAGAAAATGTAAATACAAAAAACCATTTAGGGCCATTATACCAGAACTAACACAGTAGGAGCTGAATTGTGGGACCATCTGGAGGAGTCTTCTCCAGCACAGATCCAGGACAGAACAACTGAAGAGTCGTGTACAGCACTAACCAAGTATCTTGGGTCTTCCGGATGGACAGCCACAGCAGTGTCACCCAGCATGGTCTCTGGGCGTGTGGTGGCCACAACAATCTCATCATCTGCAAAGTCAGGGTAGAGAAGCGCTGAGACTTAGGGGGTTATTCTAGTCCATTCTTTCTGACAAAATCCTTCTTAGATGGACAAAACCATGTGCACTGCGGGTGGGGCAGATGTAACATGTGCAGAGAGAATTAGATTTGGGTGGGGTTTTTCTCCAAAGTGAGATCTATATTGAAGTGTAAAATAAAGCAGTCAGTATTTTCCCTGCACAGAAACAAAATAACTCACCCAAATCTAATTCTCTCTGCACATGTTACATCTGCCCCCCTGTAGTGCACATGGTTTTGTCCATCTAAGAAGGATTTTGTCAGAAAGAATGAACTAGAATAAACCCCTTAGTGACACTGATAACAGGACAGACGGCGGAATCGTACGGTCAGGATTTACCTCCTTGCTCTGTGGGATAAGCAAAGCGGAACAGGAGTCCAAAGGGAACTTTTCTTTTGTACCCAGGTACAGAGAGGTAGGTTCTACCATTCAGCTGTTGGCTCTCCACCTGTGAATAGAGAATACTGTACATACTGCAGAGGGGAGAGGCTGCAAGGATACAAGTATCCGCTATTATGGAAGCCACTGTTAGTATCTACAGAGCTACGCAGGGCATCTACAAAGTAACAGTAAAACATGACAAATACAAGTTAACATCTTTGGAACCATGCAGAGCCATAACTGACAAACCAGGTAGGATGCAGGCTGGAGGCAAGGGGGAGGTAATGTAAATGTAAGAAGCTTGGAGAAGGGATATCTATTCCCATAAAGGAATGTGCAAGGTGATAATGCACCAGCCAATCAGCTGCTATCAATTTACATATTTCAGCTGATTGGCTAAAGCATTATCACCGTGCACATAACATTCGGCCCCCATATCTTGACAGTCAGGCACGAGTCAAGTGAAGTCCGTTAAGCTCCAAATGTATCTGCACCCAGAGAAAGATGAGCACAGGGTCCCTGAATGGGGCTAGGAGACAAGAGAGTGAAGCAGAGATAGTAGTGCTAAGGAGAGGTGAACAATTGAGGGGTGCTCTCAGGAGGAGCATGGGACAGTAGGAGGTGGGATGGTAGCCTCTAGAGCAGGGGTAGCCAACTCCAGTCCTCGAGAGCTACCAACAGTTACTGTTTTTCAGGTCTCCTCACAGACTCACAAGTGAAATATTTAGCTCCACCTGTGGATCATTTATAAAGTGTCAGTCAGTAATGAGTGCAGCTGTGCACCTGTGAGGGGAGCTGGAAAATGTGAACTGTTGGTGGCTCTCGAGGACTGGAGTTGGCTACCCCTGCTCTAGAGAAAAGGGGAGCCTTGAAGTTTTTGCGTGAACATTGAAGCTGGTGGCCCTTGTAGATAGGGTATCTAGTCGACAGGGACAAGGGTGGCACCTAAAAATAGTTGACATACTCTAGGTCAACATTAACAGAAAGTTGACACAAACAAAAACAAAAAAAAAAAAATCGATGCAAGTTTTTCATGATTTTTTTTTTTAACCGACTTGTTCATACTTTACCCTCTAGTGATCCTTCTCGGATCATGGCGGAGCAGCGTCACTGGGCTTCCCCCAAGCAGTTGTACGGCGAGCTGTTCTAGCAGGCAGCTGCTCATTTTGCCGTTTAAAAATCAGGCAGGGCGCAACTTCCTGCTACAAATAGCCTAGCGTGAACACTAACCATCCCAGTGGACTTGGAGGGGGATATAATAGTGTGCCAAGTGCAGCGAGGCACCCGGCTATAGACAACCCAAAACATGAACTCATGTCGACCTTTTTATGTGTTAACCATGTTCATGTCAGCAGCTTGCTTGTGTTGACCTTCAGTCACTATCGACCTAAAGTATGTCGACCATATTAGGTGTTGACCTACTCACTGTCGACCGTTAGTGGTCAACCTGTCTAGCATTTGTACCAGAACCGAAGGCGGTCGGACACAGGGAGAGAGTTAGTTACAGAGGAGGAGTACACAGTGCTGCAACAGAGGGGACAGGTGTCAAAGGAGGTAGCCATGGTGATGTGGTGGCAGCAATCGGAGGGAGAGTGGGTGAAGTGGGTAGGAGGAGACGGAAAGCGAGCAGATAGGAAACAGGAGGTTACGGTGGTGGCAGATATGAGGTGAAGAGGAAGAAGTTGGGAGAGAAGAACTAAAGAGGGGGGCAGATGGGAGACAAGTGTGTGGAGAGGGGCAGAAGGAAAAGAGGTGGTGAGGAGTGGGGCAGATAGGAGAAGAAAATGGACAGCAGAGAAGAGGTTGCAGACATGACAGAGGATTTAAGGAAACAGAAGCAGAGGACACGGTAGTTAATGGAGAAAGAACACAAGGCTTTCTTACCTCAATATCAGATATAGAGGAACGGAGGGCGCAGGACCAGTTCACAAGGCGATTCCTGCGAGAAAGCAGCCCATCCTCATAGAGGTGGATAAAGGCTTCAGACACAGCCCTAGAGAAATGCTAAGGATGAAAGGAATCCAGGAACCAATCAGACCACAGACTTCATACAGAAAGACAAGAATGATCCAATCAATACAAAAACTAGCGAGAGCTGATAACCGATTCCTTCATGTTGGCAATGTCAAAGCAAATCAGTCAGTATAGAACCTATAGACAAAAGCTTTGTTTAATCTGCCAATTATAAATTGCCCAATGAAGGCTGCCATATTCCACAGAAAATCTATCCCGCATACCAATTCAATTAATTCATAACTACACAACACAATATCTGTAATCCTGTATATCCTGCTGTGACTGATCATGGCAAATAAGCATCAATAACAGCAAGCCAAACAGGCGATATGTATAATGTATTGATCTGTATAAATGTGTTGACCATAACATATTCTTTGTTCTACTTCTGTATATCTGTAAATATACAGCATATTATTATAGTGGTTCACATAAACCAGCAGTTAAATAGAGAAAATTCGGTACTTGTTTCCTAGCACGGCGCCACCGATTTTAATTGTATGCAATCGGGTTGCAAAAATCGGGCCAATCGCATCACATGCAACCAAATCGCATTCGATGCGATCGACCCGACAGACCCGATTTTTTACATTGGAACCAATGTTAAATGGTCCCTGAGACCCGATTTTACATTGGCCCCAATGTTAAATGCCCCCCAGACCCCATTTTTCATTGTATGCCCCCCCATTGTTAACACCACACCGCGATCAACGTGAACCCGAAGCGCGGCGAGCGCAGTGGTACGCGTCCTCCAACCTTTTCCTACCCCCACTATCCACGTCGGCGTGGAGTTGATTTTATATAGTGTGGCGAGCGCAGCGAGACACCCAGCCCGATGCGTGGCGAGCGGACGCACATTACTTCACAGTTATTACGCGTCCACTCGCCACGCTTCGGGCTCGCCACACTGTATAAAATCAACTCCACGCCGATGTGGATAGTGGGGGTATGAAAAGGTCGGAGGACGCGTACCGCCGTGCTCGGGTTGGCGTTCATCGTGGGGTGGCGTTAACAATGGGGGGGGGGCATTTGACATAGAAATTACCCGTCAGGGTGGGTATACAATCAAAAATTGGGTATGGGGGGCCGTTTAACATTGGTTCCTATGTAAAATCGGGTCCATCGAATTGGTTGCATTGTATGCCATTATAGCAGGGCTGGGCAACACCGGCCCTCCAGATGTTAATGAACTACACATCCCAGGATGCTTTGCATTAGTTTTGCTATGTGGCCATGCTGAAACTGATGCAAGGCATGCTGGGATGCGTAGTTCATTAACATCTGGTGGGCCGGTGTTGCCCAGCCCTGCATTATAGGATACATAGGAATTTAATATTACATACAATGCTTACAATGTAAAATCGGGTCAGTTGCATCGCATGCCATTATAATGGCATGCGTTGGACCCGATTTTACATTTGTCGGGAAACCTCAAAAAAATCCCGAAATCGGACCGGTCGGGTCCCATCGCATACCTTAAGTTAAGCTATGCGATGGGACCCGATGGGCGCCGTGCTAGGAAACAAGTACCGAAAATTCAAATAAAAAATGTATAAAGCTGATCAACCAGACCAGGCCCGACCAACCTGTGGCTTTCCAGATGTTATGAAACAACACATCCCAGCATGCTTTGCCACAGTTCTAGCATTCCATACTAGAGACCTGTGACACGGTGGGCTGGGACGTGTAGTTTCACAACAGCTGAAGAACCACAGATTGAGCAGGCGTGACCTAGATCATTGCAGCTGGCATAATCTCAGACAAAGACTAGTGGGGAAATGTAATACGGTCTGAGTTTGCGTAGGTCCAGGATTTCTTCCAGGTTTGACTGCATTTATAAAGCAGGGACCAAATTTACAGGGCAAATCCAATCTAGTGTTGCCTTGTAAATGGTTGCAAATTATGCCCCTTTCAGACTGCACTAAAAAACGGTATTTTGCTGATTTTTTACAGTTTTAAAACGGTAATATGTGCGGTCTGAAAGGTGCAGAGGGTCCTACCAGTTTCAGACCCAATTTTTTTTGGTGTCTGAACGGGTCTGAAACGGTATTTAGGACCCAGCCAATAGTGGTCCGCTCTGTGCATATCTAATGAGCAGGGAAACAGCTGACTAGGGCTGCTCACGGGAGCTCTTAGCGACTATATCCCCGGCGATTACTGCTAAAATCGCACCGTGTGCACAGGGCTATGCCTCTGTAACATCTCTATTTACCACTATTGCATGTATGAAAACAAGATTCTCACGTGGACCTTTACAATAGATATTTTCATTGTGTTTTGTATTCAACTTCAAGAGGGGGTTGTTTAAAAGGTAAAATGTGACCTTCAGCAAATACGTTATTATGGGCAGGGTTCCAGGCATTGTCTTTACAGTTGAACCATTCTTGATGGGAACAGCATCCTTATTCGTGGTCATCTTACACCGATATCCCTTTCTGTATTTACTCCCTTTACACATGGAAGATGACTTGGGTTATTGCCAGGTGATCAACCTTTACACTGGACCTGGGTCTTCTGGCATCATCTCTAAGCGCCACTGTCCCCCAATAATACATTTATTTTAGAGATGTGCAGGTTCTCATTTACTCTGATTTCAAAGCAGGATCTTATTGGCTATCCCAAATCACATGACAGTTGATAGCCAATAAGATCCTGCTTTGAAATCAAAGTAAATCAGAACCTGCACATCTCTAATTTATTTTAGGCATGACCCGGGTCACACCTTTCAGATATAAGCCAGGGCACTGCAAGTCCCACAAATAACCCTGGTCGACTGCAGGGTCGCGGACCTAGGACCTGATCTTTCAGACATAAGCCAGACCTGGGTCAATGCATGTGCTCAGCAAAACACCTGGGATTTTGGCTGAGGTCTGAATGGGTTATGAGTGAGTGAACCCTCAGTTAAGCATGGAGAAGTGTCCTGTCCCTTATTCTAAAACATAACCCTTCTGTAGAAAAGCAGCTTTCATGTAGCACATACAGGGGGATGCGGTCATTTGGTCTACAGCATGATGGTCGACACCATTGGGTCAACACGAGAAAAGGTCGACATGGTTCTAGGTTGAAAGGTCATTAGTTCGACATGTCGTTCGTTCGACAGGTCATTAGTTCGACAATGTCTAGGTCTACAGTCAAAAGGTCGACATGGGGTTTTTCACTGTTTTTTGAGCCGACATGTGCCGACAGGCGGTATTTCATGCCCTACCATCCACCAGGGCATGGTGGGAGAATAAAACAGTGTGCCAAGCGCAGCGAGGCACCATGCCTGGGGTTACCGTGCACTTTAAACTGTGTCTATGTCGACTGTTGACATCCAGGTAAAAAAACAGTGGAAAACCCCCATGTCGACCTAGACATTGTCGAACGAATGACCGGTCGAATTAACGACTTGTCGAACTAATGACCTTTCGACCTATAACCAGGTCGACCTTTTCCCATGTCGACCTAATGGTGTCGACCATCATGCTGTAGACACAGATTTAGGCTTACCGTGTCCATAGTAAAGCACGATCTGTCCCAGTCAAGAGAGGCTCCAAGTGACTGTAGTTGATGATAAATTCTATCTCCTTTACTAAGAAAAAGAAAGAAATGAAACCCCCACATAGAACACGAGTCCTGACATTACTGCAGTAATACCGACCCATCCCCAGCACTTACTTCTCCTTCCACTTCCAGACAGCTTTTAAGAATTCCTCCCGACCCAAATCATGACGAGAGAGGCCTAGTTCTTTATGCAGGTTCTTCTCCACCACTGCCTAGAAGGCAGGACAACGATTAATCAGAGCTTCGAGAGAGGTAAAGTGTCAATCAATCAGCATCTGTCATTTTACAATCGCTGGGCTGTAAATGAACAGCCTGCGCGATTATCGAATGACCACGCATGAGCACGGTGCACAGGGTCCTCTGAAGCCAGCGATGGCTTGACAAGGGTGATTGACAGCCGGCGGCTGTTTGTGAGGTGCAGGCCAGTGTTTTCTGGGAGTGCCCCAGAAAACACAGGAGGTGGACGGGGGAGGGGGGGACATTGACATTAGTACCGGCCGTCATCTCCCCACGGCTATCGCAGTGCAGGGTAATTCTGGACTTACTCAGCGGTTGCAAATAGGGAGAAATCCATTCAATGGTGAGCGATTGCGAATGGTTTTCCCCCTGTGTGCACTGCTGCCAACATATTCACAGTTGCGTGCGCAGGAGCGGGGAGCCAATCCGGTAGGGCAGCGTTTACCTCATCCCCGGGCTCCAAAGATTCACAGCCAAGCAATCAGGTCTGAATCAGACCCTGTGTTTGAAATGACAGTTAGTAGCTGACTGCTTGATACTTTATCTCTCTCCAGGCTTTGCTAAATCTCCCCCATGGTTACCAATTGCTCATATTTTGCTGCAATCAATTAAAAACAAAAGGAACATATGGAGGGTCCAAATCTTACCTGTGTGGCGATTCCCGCGTGATCAGAGCCAGGCACCCATAGAACCTTCTGTCCCAGCATCCTCCTCCTGACAAGACAAGAAAGGGTCTGTACCTCTCCTTCCCGGCAGCCGCTGATTGGCTGAGAGTGCCCTATCTCAGCCAATCAGAAGCCAGACAGTCTTTTGACACATTATTTTAAAGTTCTAATAGCTGCCGCTGCCCACATGCTGCATTGATGATCACCGCCGCGGCCTCGCTGCTCCTCACCGGCACCCCTGCTGCACCCACCTGCCACTCATTTGAGAGCCGCCGCTGCCTGGAGGTCGGACGTCATCGTACATGCTGCACGTCCGACCTCCTGATCTTGTCCGATGTGCATGGAACCGCGCATCGGATCGGATCAAATGTCACACACATGCGATTTTGGGCCGATTTCACGCAAGTTATCGGCCAAAATGCCGAAATTGCATGGAATCGGCACAAAAAAAATCGCATAGTGTATGGCGGCCTTAACTGTCATTTCTCAAACCCAGCCTGTAACTTGACAGTTTGGAGCCAATGGTCTTCTGCGTTTTGACTTTATCACTTCTCTAGGCTTAATACACCTGCGCCCATAGGTGGTTATTCTAGTTGATTTGCAGCCGTTGTGAGTCCACCTAACCCTGCCTTGCGAATGGTTACGCTGGCCCACATAACAGAAAGTGAAAGTAATTTTTGCAGGGACACTGGTCTGTTTCAAACTTGCTGGATGTATAGAGAGGGAAATGTGCAGAGGTTGGAGATACGGTCAGATAGGGACTGGGGGTGGAGAGTTTATGGGCTAAAAACTGTCACAGCTCAAAGTGAAAGTACATTGCAGAAGCCGTAATTTAGACAGGCTTTTAACTAGTAATGATATAACACAGAATAACTTTTAGAACCTATTTAAATATTCCTTAGCGATCAGCCCCACATGTTGTTTCATTTATCTGTTTTATGTGGTGACCACTGAGTTAAAAAAAAAAAAAAAAAAGCTATGCCAGGCAGTGGCACAGCCTTCTATGTTATAAGAAGCGGGCAGCACAAGACCCTTCACAACATCTATCTACGGAGAGGAAAAATAGAGAATCCTGGTTGTCCGCTGATGGGATTTCTGGAATGGCTTGGCAGAATCCCCTGCCTACTTCTAGCCACAGCAATGCTGTATGTAGATGCAGAAGCACACTGATTGGAAGATGGCACTGGTCTTCCCCAATCAGAGTGCAAGAAGGGCTGGCGAAACATCCACTTCCCTAATCGTCCACTCTAGATTCGCCATGGACTCAAAGGGTCACTGTGAGATCCCCACAGCTTTTAGCGTCAGTATCGGATGGCTCACTGATTTTTGTGCTCCTGCCTATCACTGCATCTGGATCACATGATCAGGGTCTCGCTGTTATAGTGGACATCAGACTCAGATTACTTGCATTCAATTTTATTATGCGAAGTGGCATTTGTGGAAAATAAAAGCAGAAGTCAAAGACTGTATCGCTAGAGCTTTAGTAGCGCACACAAGGGGGGTTTCTGAGCAATGGGAACTCCTCCCCGACAGACGAGACAGGTCAGGCACAATAACACAAAGCCCCATGATTCGCAGGTCAATGGGAAGGGGGCAGTGCCAATATGACATGATTCCATTAAAATTGCCATTAGACCCACAAAGCGCAGCTTTGTAATTTCAGCTTTTTTTTCTCTTTACCGACTCCAGAAAAATCCAGCATTTTCCCCTGAGCTACACATAGTGGGCTCCATTTCCGAAGAATCCATGCCCTCTGTCACTATCTAGAAATGTATGAACTCACCAGCGAACGAGAGAGTCCTCAATGGCCACAGTGAGAGCGTGTCCGAGGTGAAGGGAGCCGGTGACGTTGGGCGGCGGGATGCAGAGCGAGAAGACTTCTGGGGTAGCGTGGGGAAGGTGACTCTGCAAATCAGTAATGTGATATTACTATGGCTGCACCTACTATAGCTCCCTATCCCAACCTCCATGCTATTGGTCACTAGGAAGTTTAACTGAAATGCATATTATATAGTCATTGTCCAGTTTCCAAACCCCAAGCTAGCATCTAACAGAGGTGCTACACTGAACAAACAATAAGAGAGACTGCACATCGGTGTGCGGTCCTCGCCAGTACTGTGGACTAATGTGGGGTACACACCAGGACAATATGGCCCAAAACGAGTCAATTTAGATACAATCTCGACCGATTGAATGTAAGTTGGCCATGTTTTGGGCCATTTCAATGTCCTTTCAATGCGATCCCAATCCGATGCGCGGCCCCGCAGGTCGGTCTGTCTTATCTGAGATCCTACCTGCTGCAGGTAGGATCTAAGAACTGACCATTGCAGTGGGTGGGGGTCGTGATCGGATCGCAATCCTATCAGCCGCATTTTCGCGGCGCGTGTTGGCTGTGCGTCAGCTCGTGAGCGGGTCGTACGTTCCTGTGACGACCCGCTCACGAGCACCATCGTCCTGGTGTGTACCGGGCATAAGGACGGCTTCTTCTGCATTCTCACCTGGTACTCCGGCTTGAAGAAACCCTCTTTCACCCACCAGGAATACCATGCCGCCTCCACATAACGTGGGCTGTAGGAAGCAGGCAGAGGACAGGTAGTATCTGGAAATGAAAAAGCAATGCACTGATAAGGTAAGGATTGAAGACCAGCAGCAGAGATGACTTCTGAAAATAATCGGGGTGACAGGAAAATGGCAGACAGTCATGATTAGCAGCAATATAATTATTGGGGGTAACCAAGCACCCACACAGCTCTTAGGACAACAAGAATGGAAGACACTGAATGCACCAGGCAGGCTATGTTTTGGGAAGAAAAGGGGATGACACCGCTTAAACTAGAGGGTCAATAGGGGAACTTATAATAGAGATAATAAACCCCTCCCCTTTTGCCAATAATAAATCTGATTCACGTGCAGTGGTAATTTATGTTTTTTAAATTTACATCATTCTGTGTATGTTAGTTTTACTATTCGTCTACATAAAATATTGAAATCCAATTGTACTTTTATTATTTGGTTTCGGTGCTGCTTTTCTATTGTTCTGTTTCAGGCTTAAGGCCCCCATACACTACTGAGATTTGGTCTGATTTGACCTGATTCTGACGGATTGGGCCAATAAATCAGACAAAATCCTCTTGTGTTTGGATCGAGTCGGGAGGACGGATTTTTATAAATCTTATGTGCAGCCCATGCCGGGCAGGGGGGATACAGAGCGGCTAGCGGACGAATAGAGGCGGCGGACGTGGGATGCATAGAGGCGGTGAACGGGGTTCGCTGCGAGCCGCCCAAGGGGACCAGAGAGGCGGGCAGCAGATGCACTTATAAAAAAAAAACATACAAATGAATGGGAGGTCACTGAGAGAACTCTCGGCCAATCAGTGGCGTCCCATTCATTTGTATGTTTGTTTGTTTTTTATTATGCAATGATTCCCGGCTCCCCTGCCACCTATTTGTGTCCTTCGCCCAGCTCTCCCCGCCGCTTGTTGCATTCCGGCTCCCACTGTGCCCCCACCTCCAGCTCCCCGGGATTTTACATGTGATAAATCGCACATCAAGTGCCTAATCATATCTGACCTGTCCCGTGGAGCTGCCGGGGAAATTCGGTCCAACCAAGTCGGCCTAATGTATAGGGGCCTTAAGTGTTGGAGCTGCATGCAGGGTAGACCCCAGAGCAGTCATGGCATTGATTGACGCGACCATTGTGAAGAAAGGAGAGTGCACCAGCTAACCTTTTTTCTCTCCTGGCTTCGTAGCAATTGTATACTCAATCTCCTCTCTAGTTCTCCAACGCTGGCCTTTAACGTCGGATACCTGGTTTGTGATGGGAGGAGAAATTGCAACTAATCAGAAATGGTATTATTACACATGAGGCCATGCTGTGTATCATAATACGGAGACAGCCCAGCTATCACACCTGTGCATCCTGAGCAGCTCCCTTCTCCAGCTGGATCCGCTGACGCTGTCGGCGTTCATCGCGCTTAATTCGTTCTGTGATGCTGGCAACACCCCTACGTGGTGGAAATCCTGAAACGGTCTGGCTGGAGAGGAGGCGGAGCATTGCGAGGAGACCTAGAGCACCCAATAGTAAAGGTGTATTAGTGTAATATCATGTGCTGACAGGTTACTCCTCCCCCCTGTCACTATCGCCCATTCCTTTCTCCCATTGGGGGCCCATTTATCAAGTAATATTTGCGGCTAAATCCCCCAAAACACACGTTTTCGGGGTTTAGCTGCAAATATTAAGTATCACCTAAATGTATTAAAGGGGACCGCAGCAGGAATCTCCGATCCCTGCTGCGATCCTCCCTGCAGGTTTCTATGGGGGATGCAAAGCTGCCCGATGTATCAACAACGGGCAGCCCGGCATCGCAGCGATGGGCTATAGCCATTCTGGGATGGTGATAGGCCATTGTAGCCTATGGCTACATATCGCACTGCCCGAGCGGCAGTGCGGTCAGCGGGGGGGTCAGCGCATAACCGCGCATGCGCAGACACACCCCCCCCCCCCCCCGGCTTCCGGGACAGGGCTTCGCAGGGACGGGCTCCTTTCGGAGCCCTGTCCCTGCGCCCTGCCAGATGATACATGGGGGCAAAATAATCGCATTTTACAATGCGAACCTGGGCGGTAATATTCCGCCCAGATCGCATTGTAAATGTGATCATGATAAATGTGCCCCATTGTCCTAGGGGTAAATTTACTAAAGTCTCTACAAATGAAAAAAGGTTTTCTAGAAAATGATAGACAGATTCTAAGTGGTTCCTATGGGCAATATCACCTATTTCAATTTTTAGAAACTTTAGTAATGTAGCCCCTAGTTTCTCTAGTTTCCCCTAGTTTCTCCCAACCTATTTCAGTTTCTACTACACTTGTCCAGCTTCATGTCTCACTGCTTCTTTGCCATTTCTTTGTTCCCTATCGTCTTTGCCGTTCAGACACGCTGTTCCTTACGGATGGAGTTAAAATCCGGGCGTTCAGAATCCCGACAATTGCTCCCTCTATGGGTGTCCACGGCACCCATAGAGGGAGAATAAAATAGTGTGCCGAGCATAGCGAGACACCGTGCCTGCTGCGTGGCGATCCACGCCCCCCTTGTCGGGATTTCGGCGGCGGTATTTCGACCGCCGGGATTTAGTCCTGAATCCCTTTCTTATCCTCTCATAACTATTTTTGCTGTTCTTTATCCTCTCCTACACTGCCTCCATTTCTCTCTCCTGCTTTCCTGCGCTGCCTCTCTAGGGATGGCCAGTGATCAGCCATAGTTTGCCACCAATGGCCTTCCAAATGGGATACGGCCATTAGGTTTACCATCCGCTAGGGCGTGGTGGGAGAATAAAATAATGTGCTGAGCGTTGCGAGGGGATGCGGTGCACTTCAAACTGTGTCCAGTGAAAAACCCCATGTCGACCTTTTGACTGTTGACCTAGCCCATGTCGAGCTAATGCTTGTGTCGACCTAATGCCATGTCGACCTAGCGGTGTCGACCCAATGCTTGTCGACCTAGTTGTTGTAGACTTGTACCCGCAAGTAGGGATGGCCATCGACCATCGATGATTAGAAATCATCGATGGTTTATGGCCGATGTCAAACAGTTTTTCCATCGATAGGGGAGAACCAGATGGTTTCCCACGATCGATGTAAAGCTTAAACGAATAGTTTCGGTTTTGCTTTTTCCCTACAGTGCCGTATCACTGAGCATAGCTCCGCCCCCGACACCCGTGAAGCCCCGCCCCCGTATTTTGATTGGCCCACAGGCCACTCAATCAGAGAAAATGGATGACCATCGATATGCAAAAACATTGATGGTCATCCATAGAATGGTTATAGACTATCCATGGGCAGTTGCACTTTTGCCATCGATGGCAATCATCAATGGCAAAGGCAACGATGGCCATCCCTACCCGCAAGTTCATTGCATGAGGTACTGACCCCATTCTCTCCCTGATCCCTAGCCTCTATCCGGCCCAATCTTCCTGTTCCCCATATTCTCTCCCATTCTGTCTCTCTATCTCCTGCAACATCTCCCTGTTCCCTATCCTCTCTCTCTCTCTCTCCCCATCTCCCTGTTCTCTATACTCTCTCCAGCTTGGTTTCTCTGTTTCCTATCCTCTCTCTCACCATCTCCATTCACTATCATCTCTCTCTCGCCATCTCCCTGTTCCCTATCCTCTCTCTCGCCGTCTCCCTGTTCCCTATCCTCTTCCTCTCTCCCTGTTCCGTATCACCTCTCTCCCTGTTCCCTATCTTTTTATGCTGTCTCCCTGTTCCCTATCCTCTCTCTTTCTCTCCCTGTTCCGTATCCTCTCTCCCTGTTCCCTATCTTCTTATGCTGTCTCCCTGTTCCCTGTCCTCTCTCTCTCCCTGTTCCGTATCCTCTCTCTCCCTGTTCCCTATCCTCTCTCACCCTGTCCCTGTTCCGTATCCTCTCTCTCCCTGGGCCTTATTTTGGTTCATTCTTTCTGTCAAAATCCTTCTTAGATGGACAAAACCATGTGCACTGCAGGGGGGGCAGATGTAACATGTGCAGAGAGAATTAGATTTGGGTGACTAATTTTGTTTCTGTGCAGGGAAAATACTGACTGCTTTATTTTTACACTGCAATATAGATCTCACTTTGAAGTAAAACCCCACCCAAATCTAATTCTCTCTGCACAAGTAACATCTGCCCCACCTGCAGTGCACATGGTTTTGCCCATCTAAGAAGGATTTTGTCAGAAAGAATGAACCAAAATAAGGCCCCCTGTTCCGTATCCTTTCTTTCAGTGTTTCCCTGTTGCCTATCCTCTCTCTCCAGCTCCATTTCCTTATCCCTATCTCAGAGGTTCTCAAACACGGGGGGTAATTCAGACCAGCTCGCTAGACTACATATATTTATAGCCTAGCCAGCAGGGCATTGCTGCCCCACCGAACCCCCTCGCTATGCTGCGAGGGGATGTTTGTGCTTACACATTGCCACGCAAGCGCCCGCACAGACAAAAAATCATTTGATGGTTGCTTACCATTACCATCTTCTTTTCACAGCAGAAAGGTAGCCCAGGACTTACTTTTCTGCTGCACGTTGTCGTCCGAATTGGGGGCGGGCGCTGCCGTCATGCACCCGCCCCGAGCAGGCATGGGAATACCTGTGTTCCCTGGGGCCCACCTGTACACCCAGAAACGCCCCCTGCCTGTCAATCAGGCCACGAAAGACCCGGATAATTAAATATCGCAGCTCGCTGCGGGAGTCTGCACATGCGCAGACCCCCACCACCGGCCACGGTTCTGAATTCGGACTCACAGTCTGAATCAGCCTCACGGTCCTCAAGGCACCCTAATGATCCTAGTTTTATCTCCATGCTTAGCCACAGGTGACTTAATTAGTACATAAGTCAATTTAATTTTCGGTGTCAAGACATGGATATCATATCCTGTGTCCCTGGACAGTAAGGGTGCTGCTTACCCCTTGATCTATCCCATGTCCTGCCTCCTTGCTCCCCATGTCCCCTCTCCCTGCTCCCATGTCCCGTCTGCCCATTGTGTATATCAGGCAGCAGTCAGTGACCTTGCCTGTCCCAGGGGCACCAATCACACACTCACAGGTCCCACTCCCCTGAGCGGCGATGATGACAGCAGCGGGCACTAGTATCCTTCTCCAGCATGCCCCAACAGCGTCTAACAGCCTATCACAGCGCAGCACCACAACTCCCAGTAGTCATTGCGCGGCTGCTGTCAGACTCAGAGCTGAGGGCGGAAGTCCCGCTGCGTGCGGTCACGTGGTGGCCCAAACCAGGAAGTAGAGTCAGGAAACTTTGCCTGTGTATGTGTCCTGCTGCTGCTGCTGGCCCGGGGGGCGAGCGGGTGACAGGCGACGCTCACTCAGTGACAGCTCCGATGGGTGAGGAGAGGGCTCACTACCTGATTATCAGGCGTGTATCCATCTTACACACACACTCCTGCTGTTACAGCAGCATGCTGGGTGAATGCAACAGGTGCAATACATGCTGGGGCAGCATGGATGGTATAGCACAGGGCTGGACAATTGCGGCCCTCCAGATGTTGATGAACTACGCATCCCAGGATGCTTTGAACAATAGTTTTGCTATGTGGCCATGCTGAAACTAATGCAAGGCATGCTGGGATGTGTAGTTTATCAACATCTGGAGGGCCGCAATTGCCCAGCCCTGGTATAGCAGGATGACAATGTCTACGTTGACTTGAAAGGTCAATATGAGGTTTTGTAGGTGTCCATGTTGACACCTGAGCACGTAGACTCCCAATTAGTGTACCTTGCCTTTTCATGGCTTGCCATGCTTTGGGCAAGGGGACTTCCTGCTTCTCAGAGGGAGAATAGAACCTGTGGTGAGCGCAGTGAGCCCTCAAGAGGCTTCATTGCGTGTGCCCCGATGTCGGTATACCGACCTTCGGAAACCAGAATGTCGACCCGCCATACCACACTCACAGGAGGGAGTCATGCTGCTGGTGGGAGGAGTGGCGCTGTTGGCACTGGGATTCGTGCTGCAGTGTATGAGGGGAGAAGCGGAGCTGTTGGCACTGTTATTCGCTCTGCGGTTCGTAGGGGGAGAAGCGGCACTGCTGGCACTGGGAGTCGCCCTGTGGTGTGTGTGTGGGGGAGAAACGGCTCTGCTGGCGGACCGAGGGAGTCACTCTATGTGGAAGGGGGAGAGAAAAGGACTGCGGGAGAGAGTCGTGGGGGATGACAGAGGTGCATTGTAGAGTTGCGCTGCGAGGGGGGCAGTCACAATGCGGAGACACCACTGATAATCCGCCAAACGGGTGATCCGCCACACCGACCAAAGGGGTATTCAATCCCCCGCCGATATTTCTGACGGGGGAAACAGCAGCTGGTGCTTATTCAATGCTGTCTTTCCCAACAGCATTGAACAGGCATCACGACAGAACGGAGCCGATTATAAAAACTGTCCGGGCCTGTACTGCTGAGAACGGCCGTAAACTGTTGATCTCTACGATCCACGACCGTCTCTCACAGACACGCCCCTTTTCGGTGCTCAGCAGGCGTGACATTGAAACCTGCCTGCATAATCTCAGTTGAGCGGGCCCAGAACAGGCCAGGTTACGACTGTCGGGCAGTCCCAACAATCGTGACCTGGGATAGAATACCCCCAAGTGTCATATTTAGCCTCTAACACGTGCATGAGAATTTCAATATTTATTGTTTTTTTATGTAAATTTTTGATTTATAATGTCATATTTATATACATTTTTCTTTTCATTTCAGGTAAGAAACAGGAAAAATAGACCTGAAATCCATTTTATTGAACCTTTTTAATAATTCAGATGCACAGAGACCTAAAAAAAGAAGCTGTCCTCACACTTGCAAACGGGGATGCAACATAGGTATTGCAGAGTGATTTGACAATTTAACAGAGAGATGGAATCAGATTGTTCCGTAGGGAAGACCGTAAATAAAGAAAAAGGTATTCCCAGTAAGAACAATAACACGATTGGCCAAAAGGAAGATGACACAGATTATACTGAACCGGAGACTTCAGATGAAGAAGCGGAGTCTCCCAAGGTGGTTCAAGGTAAAAACGGAAAGAGTCGCTATGCTTGCTCGTTGTGTCATAAGACCTTCAGGTTTATTGGCGGTTTGAGGAAACACAAAAGGGCCCATATAAGACCGTTCAAGTGTGGCGAGTGTGATAAAGTGTTCCGTGATAAACAGGAGCTTGTCGTGCACCACAGAATGCACACTGGGGAGAAACCTTATAAATGTTCGGAGTGCCAGAAAGGTTTTACGACCCCATCGCACCTTACGAGCCACCAGAGAACTCACACAGGGGTGAAGCCCTACGTTTGCCCTGAATGTAAGGCGAGTTTTTCCTTCTCATCGTGTTTGAAGAGGCATCAGAAGATACACAGCGGTGATAAGCCACACAAGTGCCCGGAATGTCCCAAAAGCTTTGGCCGGAAGACGCACCTCGACAGGCACGTGAGAATCCACACCGGGGAACGACCCTATGAATGTGAAATATGCGGGAAAACATTTACCAGGAAGTTTATCCTGGATACGCACTACAAAATTCATAGGAGGGAAAAGGCTAAAACCAAACAGGAATCTTCTGACGAAACAGATGATTCGGAGGACTGGTGAGACGGAAAGTGCTGCCAATCAATTCCTTGAACTTTTGCCCATCCGCTAAATATTTTAAAAACTGCTTTAATCGAAGAATAATGAATTGCAATGAAGGCCCCCATACATCACGGCGTCTTCTCCCCTCGCAGAAATCGCACGCAATCCCCCCTTGAGCCTCCCATGACCTTCCAGGGTGGCAGGATTGCATATGATATATCGCATGTGATCCCAGCTGAACCTGCCTGGCTTGGAAGCAATCCTGTGATGTGCACAGGTCCGAGCATTGCATCAGACCTACTGTCAATTACATGCAATTTGGGCACTTTTTATGAGATTGAATACCACACTCGCATGAAAAGTGCCAGAATTGCATGAAAATCGCCCAGTGCAAGGGGTCCTTTAGTCAGATGTAATATAAAAAAAAAAAAAAGGTTTTAAAATTTTAATGTAATCCACTCAAGAACAAACCATATCATGCAGGAATTATGGCCCCCATACATCAGGGATTTACTGGGGCGATGCCCTGACCCTCCGAGGATATTAAACATGTTTCAAAATCTTGGCTACGATTGCGGATGTGGCATTAACATGCTTAGGGGTCGATCCTATTATCCCTGATGTGTGCGTATGATTCGCTGAGTGCGAATCATCACGACGGGCAATTTATGGCGGGCCAAATTCAGCGTGAAAACGGCACCCAAATGGCAACACGCACCTTTCGGGGTTAATAGGATCGACCCCATAGTATCCCTGAGCCTCCGTTGGCTTGGCAATCTTCGCTGGCCGCCGATCAGCGGTTTCGATCAGCAGATTGCGGTGCCAGATGCCCCTTATATTAGCAGCATCCATTATATAGTGTATCAGGAGTTCTTTAGGATGATGCGGTGCATGTATAGGCTTCTATACAGTATATCTGAGCAAAGTGGTTGACAAGTCAGTAAATCTGGGAGCATCTTACCTGTTCTATGCAGAGATGATGACAAAGTCATGGGGTTGATAGTAATTAGGGCAACAGTGTCCAGGTTGACCCCAAAAAGCCGACACACGGAAAAGGTCAGCAGTTTTTCCAAACTTTTTTGGTGTTGGTGTCAAAACCTGTGCACGTGGATCCCCAGTTAGTGAACCACGACCCCTTTCGTGGCTCGCTTCTCCATGCTTTGGGACAAATGCCTTTGCCATGTTCACCTTTTGCTTGTGTTGATCTTTTATATGAGGACTGCATGGTGTTGATTTAGACCAGTGGTAGCCAACCCTAGCCTACGAGAGCTACCAACAGTTCACATTTTCCAGGCAACCTAGCTGCTGCACAGCTGCACTCATTAATCACTGACACATTTTAAAAGATCCACAGATGTAGCTAATTAGCTCACTTGTGATTCTGTGAGGAGACCTGCAAAACATGCACTGTTGGTAGCTCTCGAGGGCTAGGGTTGGCTACCCCAGATCTAGACACTGTCAATATATGATCCCGCCTGGACACCTGTATGATGTGAGGATGATCATATAAAAACGCTCACTGGCTGACGCGTTTCATGGCCGACAGCAGCTTGCTCAGAGGCACGAGAGTAACATTATTCTCATTTATATATCACATATCTCTATTACTCACCTGCTGTATTCCCATAAAGCAGAATTGCACCACAGAGTTATAAATCAGATTTATCTAACAATATAATTTTATATTCTATATATATTTGTAATAAAGGACATCAGGAATACATTATGTCTCTGTGCATTATGTGGTTATAGTGTAACCTGCTGGGGAAGGACAGTGTGGAACTGCTGTGCAGGTGTATGGGCTTCCTATATATTCCTACTCGGCATGCAGATACGCTGTGCAGCAATCACTGGAGTGTCAGCTCTGCTGCTTCCCAGGGCGCGCTGTGATGTCACCGCCGTGACGTCAATCGCCCAGTACAGAGGGGCGGACGGAGGAGTGGACAGGAGGGGCAACACACAGGCTGAGTGGAGAATGGAGACGAGGCACCGGTGGCTGGCATCGGCCTATCACAACAGTCACCCCTGGTATTGAGTAATCGCTTTGTTCTTAACTCTGATTGGCTGAAGGAGGATACTGGTGGTGAATAAGCCAATCATTGATTGGGGGGTGTTAGATCAGACGGCGACGGAAGAGAGTTCTGTGTGTAGGCAGCAGTGCTGGTGAATGATGGAGGCTCAGCTGTACTCTACTGGCCGCAGAGTTACTCACATACAGCGAGGCACCTGCATACTGCATTACATTCATGTGTGGTGCTCATACAGTGGGGTCTGTACTACATACATGTGTGGTGCTCATACAGTGGGGTTTGTACTGCATACATGTGTGGTGCTTATACAGTGGATGCTGTACTACATACATGTGTGCGGCTTATACAGTAAGGGCTGTACTACATACATGTGTGGTGCTCATACAGTAAGGGCTGTACTACATACATGCGTGGTGCTCATACAGTGGGGTCTGTACTGCATTACATTCATGTGTGGTGCTCATACAGTGGGGTCTGTACTGCATACATGTGTGCTGCTTATACAGTAAGGGCTGTACTACATACATGTGTGCTGCTTATACAGTAAGGGCTGTACTACATACATGTGTGGTGCTCATACAGTAAGGGCTGTACTGCATACATGTGTGGTGCTCATACAGTGGGGTCTGTACTGCATACATGTGTGCTGCTTATACAGTAAGGGCTGTACTACATACATGTGTGGTGCTCATACAGTAAGGGCTGTACTATATACATGAGTGGTGCTCATACAGTGGGGGCTGTACTACATACATGTGTGGTGCTTATACAGTAAGGGCTGTACTGCATACATGTGTGGTGCTCATACATAAGGGGTGGAGGGCAGTGTGCTGCTTCCCTCCTGTAACCTCACTCCCACCCCAACCGAAATCCGACTCAGAGACCGTATGTGGGATTGAATCATTGGCAACAGTTAATTAACAGCACAATACTTACACCTTGCAGGGTAGGGACAGGGAATGGTGGGCAATGCAAGCAACCTATCAATGTCCTTCATTGAGTTACAATGCAGGGCGTGCCCCCTGCCTATGCTGTAGGGGTGAGCCAGCCCCCGCCGATGACCCCTGCCTGGCTGGCCTGCCGTCCACAGCTAGAGCCTGCCGTGCGGCCCGACTGAGGGTGAATCTGCAAACCTCAGCTGGCTCCTCTTGTCCCAATACCTTGCACACCACTTACTCCCACCACTGAAGCACCCCTACCTGCCTGGAGGCCAAAAACCACCCACCCTTCCAATGGCCTTTAGTTGAGACCTCCAGCGCCTCTTGTAAAGCTTTGTTGAATAGTTCTATACCAACCTCAGACAAGTGCACCCCATCGCCCCTGTATAAGCCTGCTATATTCTGACTGATATCTGTGTGACGCTTCGCCCCAATGCCTCCATGCATTTCCCTAATACCCCTTAACTTTTTTCCTGGTCTTTTTACTGCCGCCCTGGCACATGTTTTGCCCTAAACGTAATATTGTACCACAGGCATGCCACAACCAAACTTTTCAGGAGCCTGATAACTGGCGGTGATGGCGACCGCTGGCTAATCACCGCCTGCACAACCCCTGGGTTGTCGCAACAGAACTGAACCTGTTTGTTGGTGAGCCTACTGCGACGACCATTGGAAATAACTCTAGTGCTGCCCTGAGGCCTCCCATGAGGGCAGCCACTCCTGCACACCCCCCCCCCCCCCCCTGCCAGTATGCCCTGAAGCCCGTGGCATCCATGCACTGTCGGCCTCCATTGAAATTCCGAAGGAATTCCTTCTTTACCTGTAGGTCTTCCCTGAGTTCCCTAGTGTAATGCACAAAGTAGTGTTTCTTTAATACGCCTGTGGCGGCTCAAAACGCCTTTTGAATATCCTGCCCATAAAGATCACCCTGCATGTGAAAATGAGGCTTTCCAATAAGGACTGCAGGTGCCCAAAATGTAACTTTGTTTGCCCTAATGCAATGCCCTATCTCCCTATCCCGCTTTACAACTTTCACCGCTGGGGGCCTGCACTCCTGCGTGACCGCATCAATTTCTATGCCCAAGTAAGAGAGGACCATTTTGGGCCCCTCCGTCTTCTCTGGCGCGACAGGCACGCTGGCATCCTCCAGTATCGCCTGCAGCTCACGCAGAAAGTAACCGCATAGCGGCAACTTGGGCGGCCCTGCCACCAGGAAATCATCCCAGTAGTGTACTATCACCCTGATCCCTGTGCTCTCCTGCCAACACCATTGCAAGGAGCTGAAAAAGGCGCATGAGATTGCACAGCCCATAGGCAAACATTTGTCTATGAAGAAGTAGCTGTCACAGCTCAGACCCATGAAGCTGAAGCTTTCTGGAATCAGTAGGAGCAACCTACAAGCAACCTCAATGTCTGACTTTGCCATCAGCGCTCCCCTGCCCTGTGTCCGTATCATCCTGACTGCCTGGTCAAATGACTGGTACTGTACTGAACATTCCTCTTTGTGTAGTGCGCCGTCTACGCCCCCCCCCTCTCGGGATATGACAGGTGTTGGATGAGACTTAATTTCCCAGGTGCTTTCTTTGGGACCAACCCCAAAGGTGATATAATCAGCTCCGGAACTGGTGGGGTTAGGAATGGCCCTGCCGTCCTACCCAATGCGAGTTCTTTGCTAGTCTTTTCGCACACCACCACCGGCTGCTCTCTGATGGACTTTAAATTCCTTAAGCTATGGAAGCGACCTCCCTGGTGATTGGTATTCTGAATCCCTCCCTATACCCTACCCGTAGCACTTCGGCTTCTTGTCCCTTGGTATACCTGGCTAGCCACGCCAGGATCCTGTCAACATTGATGGAACTGCTTTTGTTAGGTCCTGCTGCTGCGGGTACCTTCTTCTGGTAGTTACCCCTTTGTCTGGTACACTCCTTGGCTGCGTGACTAGCGCCACATGAGCTGCATCTGTGTTCGAATTTGCGGGTGCAGGTACAGCGCAAATCATTGAATGCCCAGCATTTAAGATCCTGCTAGGCCTCCCTGCACCTACTTTCTGCAGCGCTGCTGCCTTCTCTGCTAACCCTGCTGCCTGTGCATTGAGTCATAAGTCCACATCCCTAGAACCGAAGTCTATGGGCTTCCCGCCCGCAGCCTTCGCCTCGAAATCCTCAACGTATTTACACCATACCGTCCTCCCGTGCTCCTTGTACATGGTATTAATGAAATCTATATACCTTGAGAAGCCTAGCCATGCCTCGAGGTAAGCCACGGTATAGCAAGCCGTGTAAGCAAACATGCCGCTCATCCAATGCTCCATTGTCTTATTTATTATTTATTTATTTATTTGCAGTTTCTTATATAGCGCAGCAGATTCCGTTGCGCTTTACAATAGTAAACAGTGATAAAACAAACTGGGTAACAACAGACAGACATGGAGGTAGGAGGGCCCTGCTGCAAGCTTACAATCTATAGGGATAGATTGTCTTGTAGCTATCCCCGAGGCCCCCCTTTTGGCTTGGCCTTCTCCTTATATTTCAGCCCTGCTTCCATTAAAAAAAAAACATGTCTATAAAGGCCCCTTTCCCTATCTCCTTCCTGGTTACCGCAGGCAAGTGTGCCGCCGATGACCCAAAAGCACATCCCAAAGCCGTGCTGCCTTGCACAAAGGCTGCTGCCTTATCCGGCTGTACACCACCCATCTGCTCCCTGACTGCATCTGCTCCTGGAATGCTACCCATTTTGCTACTGCCGCCATCCATTGCTCCCCTAAAACTCTGCACGCCTCATCCTCGTCTGACTCCACGGGGCCCTCCTTTAAATCTAAGTCGCTCTGCTGCCAGCATGCGCCCCTGCGTTTCCGCCCTTCGTATGGCGCTAACATTCTGACCCCCTCCTGGTGTAACACATACATTTTGAAAACCAACACTTGGCACCCCTACAACATCACATAGAGCATTGCTAACATTCTGGATATTGCACACATTTCCTGGTGTACTACACATGTCTTAAGGATCCCGTGCACCGTCTGTTCCAATCTTGTGTCGACCCTGTAACATTCTTCTCATGTCCCCCGTTACCTGTGCCGAGCAAAGGGCAAGGAGGTGACATTGATGGCCAAGTGTGTTGTGCCTGAGTCGTTGTGAATTCTGGAGCCACGCCGACCATAGCGGTGCCCGTGCTTTGCTGGCCTTGCCTCTGCTCCCCGCAGCTTGGCTGCCTGTCGCGACACCTTCTTGGTGTGCTGTAATTTGGATCTCTGCTCCTTTGCGGCGATCTGCAGGGCGTGACCAAGGCTGCGGCCTCCTGGTATCCCCGTGTGCAGCTCCTGGGCGGACTCTAACACCTTCTGGAGTCTTCCTTCCATCCGTGTCTATGATCATATTCTTCATGATGATAAGCATGGTCCCGCCTCTCTGAATGTCATGTGCAGCTCCAGCTACGGTGTTGACGCTCGGTGCAGCAGACCCTTGCTGCTGAGACATGGGGGTAGCTGGTTACCACAGGCAATGTTCTTCTGAGCGATCTAGGGTGCGGATGCCTGCTCCTCGGAGGTGAAAAACAAAAGGGGGACTGACGCTGGTGTGAGCGGTCCCTCCCTGTTGGGCAATGGAAAGGCACCATCCCCTTGCCGTGGTGGGCTGAATTTCCTGCTGCTATGGTAGGAGGCTGTGCCAAGTCATTATACAGCTGCGTAGCGCCCTGTTGCACCCAAGCTGCCTGTTCAACTGCGGCTGGACTGCGTTTGGCCATCGTGCTCCGACTGCCCTGGCCGTGATCTGGGCGCTGGGCCAGTGGGGCCTGCTCGGGTGTGAGGAAATGCATGCGACCTGTTTCTCTGCATCAGACTCCGGCCTGTCCGATTCTGTGGCGGCTGGCATGTCATCATAGTTTGATGTTAAAAAGCTCCTCTCGTGCTGTTCTGTTCTGTGTATAGGACCTGCTGGATCTAATCTGTTTTCTTGTTACTGCTGGCCGCTTTGCTGGGTGCTGCCACTAGGGGGAGCCCCTCCACACCAAGCTCCTCTGAGCTGCTGCCGGCTTGTGCCCAGTGTTGCCAACTCTGAAACATAAAACAAGCAACTAATGACCAAAAAACAAGCCCAACCTAATCCTAAAAAGCACAAAAACAAGCCCAATTTACATTTGATTACATATAGATATTTTACGTATTATTTATACAATCTACATGTAATGTCTTTACAATTATATTTTATCAGCACAAAACTGGCTTTTAAAGAATACTATAATACTTCCTGCTTCGTCTCATTAATGAGGCAAAGCAGGAAGGGACATCAACAAGATGTATTAACATCTTGCCTGCCGAAGCGGGGGAGCACAAACTCCCCCCTCTGGCGATGTCCCCTTGAGGAGGCAGTGCGTCAGTTGACACTGACGCGCTGTCTCCTTCCCCATGGCCGGCTGTACTGGGCATGCGCGAGATCTCGCTACTCACGGGAGATCCCCAGAGCAGCCCGAAGCCAGCAGCAGGGACAGTAATGTAGTGCACATAACATACGCTGATACCCCCTTCTTCCCCATAGCGCGCCTTCATACAACTGCCCCAATATGAGATATTTTACTTTCATTTTTTCTATAAAGAAAAATCTGGTACTTGTTTTCTAGCAGGGAGCCCAGATTTCTTACGTACGCAAACGTAGTGAAATCGCATTGCATGGTATGTTTTTGCCATGCGATTAGGGATGGCCATCGTCCATCGATGATTAGAAATCATCGATGGTTTATGGCCGATGTCGAATAGTTTTGCCATTGATGGGGGAGAACCAGATGGTTTCCCACCATCGATGTAAAGCCTAAACGAATAGTTTCGTTTTTGCTTTTTCCCTAAAGTGCCAGGACACGGAGCATAGCTCCGCCCTGATACCTGCGAAGCCCCACCCCACATTTTGATTGGCCCGCAGGCCACTCACTCACAGAAAATGGATGACCATCGATATACAAAAACATTGATGGTCATCCTTTGAATAGTTATACACTATCGATAGCTAGTTGCACTTTTGCCATCGACGACAACCATCGATGTCAAAGGCAACGATGGCCATCCCTACATGCGATCTTTTCATACCCCCACTATCCACGCCGGCGTGGAGTTGATTTTATATAGTGTGGCGAGCGCAGTGAGCCACCGAGCCCGAAGCAAGGCGAGAGGACACTCGCCTTGCTTCGGGCTCGCCACACTATATAGCTCGCCACACTATATAAAATCAACTCCACACCGACGTGGATAGTGGGGGTATGAAAAGGTCGGAGGACACGTTCCGCCACCTCTTGCCACGCTTCGGGGAGGCGTTGATACTGGGGGTGACACAAAACGATGGCATAGGTGATTACAATTGTAAACACCCATCACATGGGTGCTTGTACAATAAAATATCGCATTGCATTTGATGCACTGAGATCGCATGCGATATTTCACTGTATAAGCACTCCTGTGCACTTTATATGGACATCGCACGCATCGCATGCTACTAGAACGCGCCATGCAATGCGATTTCACTACGGAGAATAGCATTTAGCTTACTGGGCGCCCTGCTAGGAAACAAGTACCAAAAATCTCAAGTGAACATTGTCCTTTGTACGCGCTGAGAAATGTTAACCATACATGGTGCGACAGGCGCTGTACGTTTTGTACTAGATCGCATGTGTTTTGAATGCAATGCAATGAGATGCAATGCAATCTAGTGAGCACATACTTTTTGTGCTGTGCAATGTGCACGGGAGGCGAGCACACATCGCACCTGTTAAATTGTACCATGTGTGGACATCTTAAGAAAAGATAGAACAATCTTCCTACAAGCATAATTGTTAAAATCAGATTAGCCCTACTGACTACACACAAGCAGCAACATAGATAATGGGAGTCATTACCATTTCTATAAACCTAGTTCTCACCTGTGTTTGTCCCTTATCTCTGTGCTGAATTGAATGACAGAGAAATACAACACCAAACCCAAAATAAAACAAGCCCAAAACAAAGCTACTAAAAAAAATGATAAGCCCAAATCCGCTTGTTATAAGCTGACTTGACAACTACAGTATATGCTTGTGTGCAACAATGTGCCTCTCTGGTTCCTTACTTCCTTTTTGTCCCTGCTGGGCTCCTCCCCCCGTTTACTCCATGAATCTTCTGGACTGCTTCCTGCTTCCGCCTGGTCTGGGACCTGTATGGCTGCTGATGGAGCCCCTCAGACGTTTTGGCCAGTTTGCCAGCAGCTGTGGGGCTCGATGAACCGGACTCCTGCTGCTCTAGTCCCCGGCTGCCGGATCTTCTCCCCTGCATTCTGAGCAAGGTAAGGGACGCTTGCCCTGTGTCCCCTCTGCACATGCTGGGATTGAGCTGCTGCTGGAGGATCTGCTTGTGCTGCATGGTATGTGTGGTGCTTTATACTGCAGTGCTCATATGGCCTGTACTACATATATATACAGTACAGTAAGGGCTGTACTACATACATGTGTGGTGCTCCTACAATGAGGACTGTAATACTTACACATGTGCTGCTTATACAGTGCTCATGGGGCTGTACTACATATATATACAGTACAGTAAGGGCTGTACTACATACATGTGTGGTGCTCCTACAATGAGGACTGTAATACTTACACATGTGCTGCTTATACAGTGCTCATGGGGCTGTAATACATACGTGTGTGTTTATACATTAGGGGCTGCTTTACAAATATAAGGTGGTGCTTAGGCAGCTTCTATAGGCCTCCATTACATATATGATGTGTGTGGTGCTTTTATACTGCTCATATGGCCTGTATTACATACATGTGTGGTGATTCTGTACTGCTCAATGGGGCTGCATTACATACATGTACATACCTCCCAACTGTCCTGTTTACAGTGGGAAAACATCTGGGTTTTTGGGGACGTTCCCATGGCCAGCCTGGGGCCAGCAGTGTCCCACAGCGCGCGGGGGGGGGGGGGGGGGGGTGTAATTGGGTGTTCACACTGCCACCCGCTTGTTAGTGGGGAATAGACGCTGTGCGCATGCTCACAGCGTCTATTCCCCGCAGGCAGAGGGGCAGCAGCGGCAAAACAGGTGTGTGGCCTCTCATGAGTGACGCGTTTGAAGGCCATGCCCCCTCACCATGGGGCCACACCCCCAAAAGGTCCAGCTGGACCACCAATTAAAGTTGGGAGGTATGCATGTATGGTGCACATGTGGTTATCATTTTGCAGATAGGAGACTGTCCTTATGTTTGCTGGCATTCCACAGAGGGATGAACCAATATAAGCAATGTTTTACTTCCTGTAGTGCCATCAGAGCACACATGTAGGGTACACACCAGAACGATTTGGCACAAAATTACCCAAATTAGATACAATCTTGACAGATTGTAGGTAAATTGGGCATGTTTTGGGCCAATTCTGATCTGATGCGCGGCCCCGCGGGTTGTTAGGTCGTTTCTCAGATCCTACCTACAGCAAGTAGGTATCTGTAAACGTCCATTCAAGTGGGTACTGGTCACGATCGGATAAATCATCTTGTGATCTGCATCGTTCTGGTGTGTACCGGGCAATATTCCTCCCAGCACTTGTGCTGGGATGTTATGACCTCACATGCTTCAGCAGGGGCCAATGTAGCTACATTTTATTCCTTAACCTCATCCATTTCTTCAGCAAAGATGAAGGCAATTTTCATATCTCCCGACCTGGCTGTGGTGGAACCGTGGTGGGCAGTTGGTGATCAGCGCCAATTATAGGCCCATCCCAAGGTGTATTTACTACTGAATCCAAAAAGTTTTAAGTAGCTTTAAAATCTAGGTGCTCCCAATGTTGTTCCACATTTTAACCCCTTCCCGACATTTGACGTATATATACGTCATGGCCGGGATGTACTTCCCGACACATGACTAATATATACGTCATGACTTCAAAGTGCCACTGCGTCTTGAGACGCAGTGACAGAGAGACGATGTCTGCTGTCCCTGACAGCAGACATGTCCCTGCATGCCCAGGGGGGGCTGCGATGCCGCCCCCCCGTCGGCGATCGCTGTGATTGGCTGTTCAGTGTGAACAGCCATTCACAGCGTTTTCCTGTGTTACTGGCGAATCAGACGCTCGGTAACACAGGTGTCAATCACCGCCGGGCGTCAGGGGGCATGAGGGGGTCATCGGTGACGACGACACCTCACCCCACCTGCCCCCAAGGCTGTGATTGGTCCGTGGGACCCACGGACCAATCACAGCCAAGGCGCGTGATTTAAACTAACGGTGACTGCGCTGCAGACGCCATTCCGGTCTGGAATTGCGTGCAGAGCGGTCACCGTGCCAATCTGTCGTGATACATACCTGATCCTTGCCTGAAACTTACCTGATCACCGCTGATCACCGCTGGTAGCGTGCTGCCAGCAGCTGGATACTTCCTGGATCTTGTGACTTCTGTGTGTGCTGCTGCAGCAGTGTCATAGAGTCACAGATCGTGACAGAGAGTGCTATATTTTGTGTCTGCTACCCCCCCTTTTGTGCTGATCAGTATATCTGTGCTGATCAGCAACTTTTTGGGGGTACAGGGTTTTGTTTTTTTTATTTATACCTGTCAGTTGCTGCCAGTTGCACTGTCAGTTGCACCAAAGGTTGTGCACCTGCTGCCCCTCACTGGTAATCAGTGTCGCATCACTGATCACCTTTTTTTTTTTTTTTTTTTTGAGGGTGCTGTGGGGTCTTTTTTTATTTTTTTTTTTACACACACTGTGATTTTGTGGGTGTCCTGTGGCCACTGTGCGCTGATCAGTGACGTACATCACTGATCAGCTTTTTCGGCACAGGGTTGATCTATTATTTTTTATTTATTTTTTGATCAAATTCCTGTTGCCTTTGAGCGCTGTTCAGTGACGGACGTTACTGACCAACATCTGTGCTCAATTTTTGGCGCAGGACCTTTTTTTTTTTTTTTTTTTTTTTAACCCCTTCAATTTTTTTTTTTTTTATTGGGATCAAATTCCTGTATTTATTCCTGTAAGTATTTTTTTTTTCTGCACTACATACACACTACACACTACATACCCCCCGTGTTGAAATAAAGTTTGTACCCCCCCTACACTATACACGTGTTGAAACATTACACTTACAGAAACACAAAAATAAAAATGTCATCCCAAATGTCATCCCAGTCATCCAGAAGAATGTATTCAGCGGAGGAGGCATATGCCATGCTTGCCTCTGACTCTGACACAGCCAGTGATGCAAGCGGGGAATTTGAAGGATTCGCCTTAAGCTCCTCTTCCTCCTCTGCTGATGAGGGACCCCCTCAAAGACGCCCCCGTAGAGCAGCTGAGACCCCCCCCCCAAATGATTGATCCCGTATGGACCCCACCACCAGACAATTTTGAGCCCCAGGTTCCTGAGTTTTTGGCCATCCCAGGAATCCAATTTGATTCAGCAGGTCTCAGAGAAATTGACTTTTTCAAATTATTTTTCTCTGATGATTTTATAAATTTAATGGTGGACCAAACTAATTTATATGCCCAGCAGTTTATTGCTCAAAACCCCACGTCATCATTTGCTAGGTGGACCCCTGTAGATGCAGTAGAGATGATGACGTTTTGGGGTCTGGTGTTACATATGGGCATAGTAAAAAAGCCAGAAATTAGGCAATATTGGAGTACAGATGTTCTGTACAGCACCCCATTTTACCGTATGGCCATGACTCGTGCTCGTTTTGAGATAATCCTTAAATTTTTACATTACACCGATAATACACTGTGCCCACCCAGAGATGATCCCACCTTTGACCGGCTATTCAAAGTCAGGCCGGGAATTGATCATTTCAGTGCCAAATTTGCAGAGATGTACATCCCTGAAAAATTTATTTGTATTGACGAGTCCCTTATACATTTTAAAGGAAGGGTTAAATTCCGCCAGTACCTTCCCAGTAAGAGGGCAAGGTATGGCATAAAAATGTATAAGCTGTGTGAAAGCACCTCAGGGTACACCCACAGGTTTAGGGTATATGAAGGGAAGGATTCAAGAATTGAACCGCCAGAATGCCCCCCCTCCCTCGTAGGTGTTAGTGGAAAAATTGTCTGGGATTTAGTGCACCCCTTCCTGGATAAAGGTTATCACCTCTATGTGTATAACTTTTACACTAGCATCCCCCTGTTTAAGGCCCTTGGTTCAAGAGGTACAGCAGCTTGCGGTACTGTGCGTAAGAACCAAAGAGGCCTCCCAAAAACGCACATTGCCCAAGTAATGAGAAGGGGTGAAAGCAGGGGAATATGCACCGAAAATATGTTGTTGGTCAAATATAAGGACAAGAGGGATGTCCTTATACTGACAACAATTCATGGAGACAGTACCACCTCCATCCCTGTACGAGGTACCAGTACCCACACCTCAAAACCTAATTGTATCCTAGATTACAATAGGTACGTGGGCGGAGTGGATCTTTCAGATCAGGTACTGAAGCCGTACAGTGCCCTGCGGAAAACAAAAATCTGGTACAAGAAGCTGGCCGTGTATATCATCCAGATGGCACTGTATAACGCTTACGTGCTATTCCGTTCTACCAGCCAGAGGGGGACATTTATGCACTTTCAAGAGGAAGTCATAAAGGGCCTAATATTTGGGAACCAGCAGGCAGAGGGCCCCAGTACTTCTAGTACTGGCCCCCGTATTGTACCAGGGCAGCATTTTCCTAACGAAATCCCCTCCACTGCAAGAAAGGGCAGGACACAAAAAAGGTGCAAAGTTTGCTATAAAAAGGGAATAAGAAAGGAAACTATTTTCCACTGTGAAACTTGCCCCGACAAACCCGGCCTATGTATAAAGGAGTGTTTTAAAATATACCACACATCTATGGATTATTAGGTTCATCATTTCACCGTGCTTCGGGGGTCTTGCTAATGCCACATAGCACCCACCATTCATTCCACCAGAATCTGAGCTGCAAAATCCAAAAATCACTCCTTCCCTTCTGAGTCCTGCCATTCACCCAACTGGTATTTTTTGGTCACATATGAGGCATTGCCATACTCGGGAGAAATTGGGGCACAGATTTTGGGGTGCTTTTTCTCCTTCATACCTTCTGAAAATGAAAAATTTTGAGCCAGAACTGCATTTTTGTGTAAAAAAATGTAATTTTTCATTTTCACTGCCCAGTTGTATCAAAATTGGTGAAACCCCTGGGGGTTTGAAATGTACACTATACCCCTAGATGAATTCCCTGAGGGGTGTAGTTTGCAAAATGGGGTCACTTGTGGGGGGGTTCCACTGTATTGGTGCTTTGGGGGTCTTGCTAATGCGACATAGCACCCACCAACATTCCACCAGAATCTGTGCTGCAAAATCCAAATATCACTCCTTCCCTTCTGAGTCCTGCCACTTTTTGGTCACACATGAGGCATTGCCGTACTCGGGAGAAATTGGGGCACAGATTTTGGGGGGCTTTTTCTCCTTCATACCTTCTGAAAATGAAAAATTTTGAGCCAGAACTGCATTTTTGTGTAAAAAAATGTAATTTTTCATTTTCACTGCCCAGTTGTATCAAAATTGGTGAAACCCCTGGGGGTTTGAAATGTACACTATACCCCTAGATGAATTCCCTGAGGGGTGTAGTTTGCAAAATGGGGTCACTTGTGGGGGGCTTCCACTGTATTGGTGCTTTGGGGGTCTTGCTAATGCGACATAGCACCCACCAACATTCCACCAGAATCTGTGCTGCAAAATCCAAAAATCACTCCTTCCCTTCTGAGTCCTGCCATGCACCCAAATGGTATTTTTTGGTCACATGTGAGACATTGCCGTACTCGGGAGAAATTGGGGCACAGATTTTGGGGTGCTTTTTCTCCTTCATTCCTTGTGAAAATGAAAAATTTTGAGCCAGAACTGCATTTTTGTGTAAAAAATGTAATTTTTCATTTGCACAGCCCAGTTGTATCAAAATTGGTGAAACCCCTGGGGGTTTGAAATGTACACTATACCCCTAGATGAATTCCCTGAGGGGTGTAGTTTGCAAAATGGGGTCACTTGTGGGGGGGTTCCACTGTATTGGTGCTTGGGGGGTCTTGCTAATGCGACATAGCACCCACCAACATTCCACCAGAATCTGAGCTGCAAAATCCAAAAATCACTCCTTCCCTTCTGAGTCCTGCCATGCACCCAAATGGTATTTTTTGGTCACATGTGAGGCATTGCCGTACTCGGGAGAAATTGGGGCACAGATTTTGGGGTGCTTTGTCTCCTTCATTCCTTGTGAAAATGAAAAATTTTGAGCCAGAACTGCATTTTTGTGTAAAAAATTTAATTTTTCATTTGCACAGCCCAGTTGTATCAAAATTGGTGAAACCCCTGGGGGTTTGAAATGTACACTATACCCCTAGATGAATTCCCTGAGGGGTGTAGTTTGCAAAATGGGGTCACTTGTGGGGGGGTTCCTAAATTTTAGCATCTTATGGTGCCTAGAAACCTACATGGTGCCTAAAAAATAATCTCATAAAAAGGAGGCTCCAAAATCAAGTAGGTGCTCCTTCTATTATGAAGCCTGTGGTTTGGTCAACGTGCACACTAGGGCCACATATAGGATATTTATGAAAACAAAAGAATTGGGGGAATCAATTTTTAGTCACATTTCTCTAGTAAAATCTACTGTGCTCCTTTAGAAAAATGTATTAAAATTGCAAATCTGCAAAAAAAATGAAATTTTGAAATTTCACCTACACTTTGTTTTAATTCCTGTGAAACACCTAAAGGGTTAACAAACGTCCAAAATGCTGTTTTGAATACTGTGAGGGGTGCAGTTTTTGAAATGGCATCATTTATGGGGGTGTCTCACATACAAGTCCCTCAAAGTCACATCAGAACTGAACTGGTCCCTAAAAAAATCAGTGTTTGAAATTTTCTTGAAAATTTGAGAATTTGCTATTCATATTGTAAGCCTCCTAGTGTCCAAAAAAATTAAAAGGAAGTTGAAATAATGATGGAAACATAAAGTAGACATATGGTCTATGTTAGTTATTAACTATTTTGAGTGGTATGATTATTTGTCTCACAAGCAGAAAATTTAACATTTTGCAAATTGCTAAATTTTCCATTTTTTTTACGACATTTTGGTATTTTTCACAAAAAAACACAGACTGTATCGACCCAAATTTACCACTAATTTGAAGTACAATGTGTCACGAGAAAACAATCTCAAAATCACTGGGATAAGTAAAAGCAAAAAAAAGTTATCCCCACTTAAGTGATACATGTCAGATTTGAAAAAAAGGGCTCTGTCAGGAAGGCAAAAACTGGCTGTGTCAGGAAGGGGTTAAAGGTCCATACACACTGAGAGATATGCGGCGGCGCTGCTGCGAAAAATGAATGACACGCTGGTAAACACTGAACAATGTTGTTCCCCGGCACCCCAGCCAAAGATGCAGTCGCTGACAATATCGTCAGATTGGCCTGTATGTTCAGACGACTGGGCATATCATTACTGATCCGTGGGAGCGCACACTGTCAACAATATACTGGGTACACACTCAACAATATCATTACAAAAAAATTGTATAGAGCAGGGCTTGACAAATTTTTCTAAAATCTAAGAGCAAAGACAAAAGTTTAGGAGCCAAGTAAATCGCCCCCCCCCCCAAAAAATTTTTTTACTGAAAACTTGTACAGGGTGTATTTTAAAGCCGTGTGAAACAGGACATGCATATAACAAAAAAACCATCAGACGTGCGGCATGATGGAGGAGTCACCGAGCTGCTGGTAGCTCTCGTGCATCTCCCCCCAGTGACATTCGGCTGCTTCCCCCGGACCTCTGTCTCCTCCTCTCAGGCTGTAGCGATGCTGGAGACATCAATAACCCCCCGCGATGTTCTGCTCTATCTATTACACGTGCTCTCTGGCTATATGTGCAGCGGGGGGGGGGGGGGGTGTAAGGTGGTGTATTAGGCAGGAGCTGGGACACGCTGCCTCTGTGTGCTATCTCCTCAGCAGACGGCAGGCCAGAATCTGGTCGCCGTAGTGACTTGGCGCCCGGGTTTGTCAAACCCTGGTATAGAGTGTACCCAGCTTTAGACTAGAGGGTATCCAGATGGCTGACAGACAATGTCTAGGTCAACATGGTCAATCTGTCAACGCAATCAGTAGGTCAACACATGACATGTGGAAATGTAAACCTGCACTGGATCGGTGAATAGGATTCCCAGGTGATAGAGTCCTGTTGGGTAAGTCCACTTGGTGCTGTTGGAGGTTTCCTGTCCTAGATGAGGGGCTGTATGGCAGCCGGCGAGTCCACACTAGTAGACTGCTCATATCCAAGATTGTGAATACTCCAGAGGGGAAAAAAGCTGGCAAAGGTCCAGCTCAGTCGCACTGCAAGGGGGGGGGGACCAGGTGCAGAGACACCACTGATCATCCAGCAAAACGGGTGATGCGGCACACTGCTTTAATCCAGGTGCCGGCTTATCAGTGTTATACCTGTGGTAATACAGAGACCAAGTGGCCTATTTAGCCTATAACGTGCATGTGAATTTAACGATTTATTATTTTTTATTTATTTTTTATTTTATAATGTCATATTTATATACTTTTTCTTTTCACTTTAGGTATGTAACAGGAAAAAGAGGAGTAAAACCCGTTTTATTGACCCTTTATAATAATTCAGATGCACAAAGAGAAGCTGTCCTCACACTCGCAAATGGGGATGCAACACAGGTATTACATAGTGATGTGACGTTTTAACAGAGCAATGGAATCAGGCAGTTCCATAGGTAAGACTCTGAATAAAGAAAAAGGTATTTACAGTAAGAACAAGAACACGATTGGCCAAAAGGAAGATGACACAGATTATGCTGAACCGGAGACTTCAGAAGCGGTGTCTCCCAAGGTGGTTCAAGGTAAAAACGGAAAGAGTCGCCATGCTTGCTCGTTGTGTCATAAGACCTTTGGGTTTATTGGCGGTTTGAGGAAACACAAAAGGGTCCATATGAGACCGTTCAAGTGTGGCGAGTGTGATAAAGTGTTCCGTGATAAACAGGAGCTTGTCGTGCACCACAGAATGCACACCGGGGAGAAACCTTATAAGTGTTCGGAGTGCCAGAAAGGTTTTACAACCCCGTCGCACCTTACGAGCCACCAGAGAACTCACACTGGGGTGAAGCCCTACGTTTGCCCTGAATGTAAGGTGAGTTTTTCCTTCTCATCGTGTTTGCATAGGCATCAGAAGATACACAGCGGTGATAAGCCACACAAGTGCCCGGAATGTCCCAAAAGCTTTGGCCAGAAGACGCACCTCGACAGGCACGTGAGAATCCACACCGGGGAACGACCCTATGAATGTGAAATATGCGGGAAAACATTTAACAGGAAGTATATCCTGGATACGCACTACAAAATTCATAGGAGGGAAAAGCCTCAAGCCAAACAGGAATCTTCAGACGCGACAGATGATTCGGACGACTGGTGAGATGGAAAGTGCGGCCAATCAATTCCTCCAACTTCCGCCCATCCGCTGAATATTTTGAAATTTAGTTTTAATCAAAGAAATAATTGTCATGAATTGCAGTAAAGGCCCCCATACATCACGGTGGCTTCTCCCCTCGCTGAAGTCGCACGGAATCACCCCTTCAGTCGCCCGTGACCTATCGCATGCAGTCCTTTTGCATTCAATGTATCGTATGCAATTCCAGCAGAGCCTGCCTGCCTGCATCGGACCCCCCGGTCAATTAAATTCAATTAGGGCAGTTTTCAAGTGATTGATAATCGCATGGAAAGTGCCTAAATTGCATGAAAATTGTCCTGCCTTAGGCCTCTTTCCCTTCCACAGCACGCCATAAACCCCACCCAACTGCAGCACCCCTGCAGCACACCCGCATCGGACCTTCCCACAGCACCACCGCACACACTCCTCCACCTGCGGTTACCCCTCACCCTCTACTCCCCCACCTGTGGTACTAATGCACCCACCCCCCACCCGCAGTACTCACGCACCCATCCCTCCCCCACCCACACCACCCCTGCTCCCACACCCATAATAACCATATGTCACGCAATAAAGGGGTGGAGCACCTTACGACGGTGTGAAGAGCGCCCGTAGGGTGCAATGAATCACTTAGTGTGTGTGTAATATATATATATATATATATATATATATATATATATATATATATATTTTATTTCTAATAAAGGACATCAGAAATACATTTTCCTCTACCTCCCCATGGCAGCTGCACTATGGGTTCTCCCCCTCATTAGGTAGATCTGGAAAGGAAAAAAAGACACAACACTGCCCCTATATAAGGACCGCCCCTACAGAGGCTCAGTGTCTTTTTTTCCTTTCCAGGTAGAGGAGGCTTACCCCACAATGCTGCTACCTTCCCCGCTGCCTAGTGCAGTTGGGGTTTAGGCGAAAAGAAGGCTACCCGCTACCTAGAGTAGTTGGGACACCTGTCTGGTGAACCCCCCTCCGCTAATGTGGCTGGGGGTTATGGGCAAAATCCCCGCAAACATACCTACTGTCTGTCCGGAACACAGTGGATTACAGCAGGACTCGTGCGCCATGCTGTACAGCATCTCTCCTCTCACACGGAGCACGAGCACAGGAAGCGCCGGAGGCAACGTCAGACGCGGCGTCTGGCGTCGGCAGGGGCACGAGGACGCGCGCGCGCGCGCACGGAGCTGATTTATGGGGAGTGTGAGGTCATCAGGGAACGCAGGGCGCACCTCTCTGACAAACATGCCAGGACTTAAAATGGCGCCGCAGCCGGCCGGAAAACGCTGCTGATACTCACCAAAACCAGACTAACACCGGGTAAGGCTCCAATGTTAGCTTGCTAACGGAGCACTATACTGCAATTTTATCAGGCATTTTACTGATTACCTTATCTTGTGCTACAGTGATTGCAGTTATGGAGGATGATAAAAAGCAGCAGGGAAAATCGGGGTAAGCCAAGAGGAAAATGTAAGGAAACAGAAGCATAAAAAATTACATACGTCTAAATGCTCGGTGTGTGATGCGCCCCTGCCAGAGAAATGCAAGGGCACGGTGTGTGATAACTGTAAAAAAGCCCCCATAATGAGGCCAGAACAGATGGCGGACCTGGTAGCCATGTTGAAAACTTCCTTAGCAGACACCTTTGTTACAAAGGAAGATCTGAAGAAGGGGTCACACAAAAGGCCCAGGGAAACACATTCCGAGGATTCTGACCCAGGGGAAGGGCCCGCTATTGATCCACAAGAGGAAGTGGAAGAAGGGGAAGTGACACAGGAGAAAATGGAGCTGGATTTTAATCCAGATCTCCTTAATAGCCTACTTACTCTAATAAACAAATCACTCAGCATTGAGGACCCACAAGAGGAAGGGAGGTTACAAGACCTTCTCTTCAAAGATAAAAAGAAAAAACCCAAGTCTTTTCCCCTATCCAAACCACTACAGGACATAGTGGAGGAAGAATGGGCTAATCCGGATAAGAAAATAGCCGTGCCGCTTAGGGTTAACAAAATGTACCCATTCGACACGGAGCAAGTGAAGAAATGGGAGACGGCTCCCAAAGTAGATTCAGCCATTGCCAGATTGGCAAGGAAAACTACTCTACCACTTGAAGACGCCAATGCGTTTAAAGACGCAATGGAAAGGAAGATGGAGATGAGCCTGCGTAAGCAGCACATTACGTCAGGGGCCTCCATTAAATCATCATCGGCGATAGCAGTGACCTCGAGGGTATTGAGATCCTGGTGTCAGGACTTAGAGTCTGACTTACTGGACGGAGTGAAAAGGTCAGAACTCCTTAAAATAGTACAGAACGTGCAAATTGCCGTTGAGTTTATCTGCGATGCGTCATTGGATGCGGTCAGACTGGCAGCCAGGTCAAACGCAAGTACCGCAGTAACCAGGAGAGCACTGTGGCTCAAGTCATGGTCGGCTGACGCCCAGTCCAAAAACAAGCTGGTTTCACTCCCGTTTCAAGGTGATTACCTATTCGGGAAAGGCTTAGATGACATCATCTCAAAAACGACAGGGGGAAAATCGACGTGGCTCCCTCAAGACAGAGGGTTTAAGAAACCACCAAACAGATCACAAAGACCCCAGTTCCAAGACTTTAAGGAGGCAAGAACATACAGGCCGGGCAGGGGGTATAGGAGACCCTGGTCCGGTGGAAGGAGCTCCTTTCGTGGCCAAAGGGGCAGAGATGGAAGGTTTGGATACAGACAAACACAATGACGCCAAGCAGAAGGTAGGGGGCAGACTGAAAAAATTCCACTCAGTCTGGGCCCAATCTACCAAAGACAAGTGGGTGATGGAAGCAGTATCATCAGGATACAAAATAGAATTTGTACAAGACCCTGGAGTATGGCTGGAAGAGTCACCCATACCAAAGGACAAAGAAGAAAGGCGGGCACTGAAGCAGAGCCTAAAAAACATGGTAGCACAAGGAGTAGTGGTGGTGGTCCCCAAAGGACAGGAGATGACGGGTTGGCAATCAAGGTTTTTTGTGGTCAAGAAACAATCGGGAGGATTCAGGACCATTCTGGATCTGAGAAGGCTGAATGCATACGTGGTAGCAAGAAAATTCAAGATGGAGTCTCTCAGAACGATACTCCCGGATATAAAGAGAAACGCATTTTTGACTACGATAGATCTCAGGGATGCCTACCTTCACATACCGATTTACTCAGAACACCAAAAATTCTTAAGATTCCGCATATCAGGCGTAACCTACCAGTTCACAGCTCTGCCGTTCGGCCTGTCAACATCCCCAAGGACATTCACCAAGATCCTGGTGGTGCTGGTGGCAAAGCTAAGAGAAGAAGGCATCACAGTATGGGCGTACTTGGACGACCTATTAATAATGGCTCGGTCAGAGGATCAAGCAGTAAGCCACACTCACAGAGTAATGGAATTTCTCCAAGAACATGGCTGGATTATAAATCTAGACAAAAGCCAGCTTCAGCCCACAACAGCGGTGAAATATCTGGGGGTCGTTATAGACTCAGTAACAATGAAGGCAATACTGACGCAGGAAAGAATAGCAAAGCTAAAACAGGAAATAAACTACTTCCAAGTAAGAAGAACAGTCAGTTCAGCAGACTGCCTAAGGCTACTGGGCCTAATGTCGGCAGCATCAGATACTGTAAACTGGGCAAGGTTCCACACAAGAGGCATACAAAACTGCTTTCTGTCTCAGTGGAACGGGGACAGCAAGAGGACCACACAGAGAATCATACTGTCAAAAGGAGCCAAGCAAGACCTGCTCTGGTGGGGGTCAAGAGGAAGACTGGGACAAGGCAAGTCCTTCACCACAGGAGAACAGGTGCTAATAACAACCGATGCCAGCATGACAGGCTGGGGGGCAGTATGCGAGGGGACAGCAGCCCAAGGACAGTGGTCAAGGCAGGAAGGAGCACTTCACTCGAACATCAGGGAGATGAACGCAGTGAGAGAGGCGTGTCAGTACTTCCAATCCCAACTATATCAGAGAGACATAATAATCAGAACAGACAACGCGGTAGTAGTAGCGTACCTCAACAAGCAGGGAGGTACAAGGAGCAGAGTGATGATGACAGCAGCAGCAATGGTGCTGAGCTGGGCGGAAGCCTGGACGAGCAGTCTCGCAGCAGTATTTATAGCAGGAAGAAAAAACCAGCAAGCGGATGCCCTGAGCAGGAAGCAGATAAACCCAGGGGAGTGGGAATTATCCCAAGGAGTATTCGAAGAGATAGCTCAGAGATGGGGCTATCCAAGGATAGATCTCATGGCAACCAGAGGCAACAGGAAGGTAGAGAAGTTCATATCCAGACACTGGGAAGAAGGGTCCTGGGACACGGACGCGCTGACGTGTCAGTGGGAGCAAGGCCTGATGTATGTGTTTCCTCCCTTCCCGGTTATATCGAGGATACTGAACAAAATACAGAAGGAAAAGGCAACGGTAATAATCATTGTGCCCACATGGCCAAGGAGGGCCTGGTTCCAGAAACTGGTCAGGATGGCAGTAGCAGGGCCATGGAAACTACCGGACCAAGAAGACCTGCTATGGCAGGGAAGATATACGCAACATCAACCCAGAGACTGGAACCTAGCGGCATGGTTGCTGAAACCAGAACCCTGGTAAATAGGGGCTTCTCTTCTAAAGTAGTGAAGACCTTGCTAAGGGCCAGGAAGAGCTCAACATCAGGCACATATTACAGAATTTGGAAAACATACACACAATTCTGTATAACCCAGAGGAAGGATCATAGGGCCATACCAACAGTACTTGACTTCCTCCAGTCGGGCCTAGATAAGAAGTTATCAGTTAGTACATTGAAAGTCCAGGTCTCTGCGCTAGGTGCCATACTAGACAGGAGAATCGCAGAAGATAAGTATGTACAAAGGTTCATACAGGCATCCAAGAGGATAAGGCCAGAATTTCGTAGCCCAACCACACCATGGGACCTCAATTTAGTGCTAAATGCGCTAACCGAGAGCCCCTTCGAGCCCCTAGAAGAGGTGCCGGTGAAGTGGCTAACGACCAAAGTAGCATTCCTGGTGGCAGTAACATCCACAAGAAGGGTATCGGAGTTGCAGGCCCTCTGGGCAGAAGAGCCATTCCTGAACTTTTTTGAGAACAAAGTTGTCCTAAGGACAAACCCTCACTTCCTGCCCAAGGTAGTCTCATCGTTCCACATCAACCAAGAGATAGTACTACCGTCTTTCTGTGCAAAACCAACTAATGAGAAAGAACGGAGGCTTCACAAGCTAGATGTGAAAAGAGCGCTAACCATTTACTTACAAAGGGTTGAGAGCTGGAGGAGAACAAAAAGGCTCTTCGTTGTAACAGAAGGCAAGAATAAGGGGCTTGGAGCCTCAAAAGCTACCATCGCCAGATGGATCAGGACATGTATAGGGGAAGCTTACAAGATAAACAACAAGGAAGTGCCACAAAGCTTAAAAGCTCACTCCACCAGAGCCGTAGGATCCTCCTGGGCCAGGAAGGGAGCAGCTTCCCTAGAAGAACTTTGTAAAGCAGCCTGCTGGGCATCAGTCCACACTTTTGCTAGACATTACAGTCTGGATATCGAGTCCTCCAGTGACGCGAAACTAGGCAGGAAGATACTGAGCGCAGTAATATAAGGACAGACATAAAAAACTCCTAATAAGGGGAAGAATGTTAGTTCAAGGGACCTACATGTAGGTGACTACAACCTACGTCAGTATGAGGTATTACTCTCTGATTCGGACCCACCCAAAAAATTTTTTTTCTTTTACACTGCTATGGTACTACCCATAGTGCAGCTGCCATGGGGAGGTAGAGGAAAGTACGGATTCTTACCCGTTAATACGCTTTCCTCTACTCCACCATGGCAGCATTATTCCCTCCCTTGGGATATATGATGCAATATAAGATGTTAATTTAAGTTAATATATGAGTGCATATTCGCTGATAATCAAGACACTGAGCCTCTGTAGGGGCGGTCCTTATATAGGGGCAGTGTTGTGTCTTTTTTCCTTTCCAGATCTACCTAATGAGGGGGAGAACCCATAGTGCAGCTGCCATGGTGGAGTAGAGGAAAGCGTATTAACGGGTAAGAATCCGTACTATGTCCCTTTTGCGTTATGTGGTTATAGTGTAACCTGCTGGGGATGGACAGTGTGGAACTGCTGAGCAGGTGTATAGGCTTTCTATATATTCCCACTCAGCATGCTGATACTCTGCAGAGCAATCACTGATGTGCAGGGCCGCCAATAGGGGGGTGCTGTGGGTACAGCTGTCCTGGGTCTTAGCCTCTGAAAGGGCCAGGGTAGCTCATTTTGCCCACCGCAACTGTAGATGGGGAGGTTGATTGTTAGTGGTGTAGGTGGGGAAGTGTCGTGTGCATGGATACTGTGGGTGGTGAAGTTGCAGGTGAGGGTATGCCCTATGTAGGCGGAGTAGGGTGCAGGGGTGCACCGGTTGAGCAAGGGTAAATTTTGGGGGTGTTGTGGTTGCGGAACTGGTTGAGGTATAGGTACTGCGGGTGGGTGATGGGCGGGTGCAGTGTTGATCTGGCTGGGTGCGGCGGTACTGTGGGTTGAGGAGGTCTGGGTGCCGTGGGTGGGTGCATTTGTACCGTTGGTGGGGGGAGTGCCATTTTCAGCATTAAAACGGCACCTGAATGGCAACTCGCACCCTTCGGGGTAATAGGATCGACCCCTAGGTGCGTGTGCAGTGGGTGGGTGCAGTGTTACTGCGGGTTAGGCGGGTTTCGTACGTGAGTGGGGGTTGCGGGGGTGCTGCAGTTGTCTTTGTCTCAGGTGCGGGGTGGGCGTGAATGGTGGGAGAGGCATGTGTGTGGTTCTGTTGGGGTGCGGGAGGGTGTCTGGGGGTGCTGTTGGTGGGGGAAGTTTGGGTGGGGAAGGGGAGTGTGCGATGGTAGTGTGGGTGCTGCATGGGCAGCTGCGGCGGGTTGTGGAGGTCTGTAATGTGGTAGGGGAGTGGTGGGAGCCGTCGCCGGGCTTCTTCCCTGAGGCCAGCCTGTATTGAGCAGGCTGCAGTGAATGGAGCGCCATTGGTGGTGGCGGGGACAGGCAAATGGCTGTAAAAGCACATTTAAAAAAAAAAAAAGACGCTTAAGCGGCACAGTGACAAGGGAATGCTTTCAGCCAATATGATATCATGCGCTTGTCACTGATTGTGCAGCAGATTCAGCACTGACAGTGACTGCAGGAGGTCATCAATTTTTTTTTTTTTTTGGCCTTTGAGCCAATCAGAATACAGGGGCGGGGCTTCACGGGTGTCCTGGGCGGAGCTATGCTCCATGTCCCAGGAAAAAGCAAAACAAAACTATTTGTTTAATCTTGACATCGATGCTGGTAAACCATCTGGTTCTCCCCATCAATCGATGACAAAACTACTCCATCAATGTTTTGTAATCCTCGATGGACGATGGCCATCCCTAGGTCCGGTCCGGTTTTTACCCATACCCTATATAATGTGTATGGTGCTTCTGCAGAGGTCATGGGTGGTGCTTTATACTGCTCATATGCCCTGTATTACATACATGTGTGCTGATTCTGTACTGCTCAATAGGGCTGCATTACATACATGTATGGTGCATATGTGGTTGTCCTTTTGATGATAGGACACTGTCCTTATGTTTGCTGTCATTCCATAGAGCAGGGCTGGGCAACACCGGCCCTCCAGATGTTAGTGAACTACACATCCCAGGATGCTTTGCATTAGTTTTGCTATGTGGCCATGCTTAAACTGATGCAAGGCATGCTGGGATGTGTAGTTCACTAACATCTGGAGGGCCGGTGTTGCCCAGCCCTGCCATACAGGGGCGAACAAAAATAAGCAATGTTTTACTTCCTGTAGTGCCATCATCCCAATTTTTTGTACAATATCGTTGAGTGTGTACTCAGTATATTGTTCACAGTGTGCGCTCCCACGGATCAGTAACGATATGCCCAATCGTCTGAACATACAGGCCAATCTGACGATATTGTCAGCGACTGCATCTTTGGCTGGGGTGCTGGTACTGAACGATATTGTTCAGTGTTTACCAGCGGGTCATTCATTTTTCGCGGCACCGCCGCCGCATATCTCTCAGTGTGTATGGACTTTTAAAATGTGGAACAACATTGGGAGCACCTAGATTTTACAGCTACTTAAAACTTTTTGGATTCGATAGTAAATACACATTGGGATGGGGCCTATAATTGACACTTATCATCAACTGCCTGGCTCCACCACAGCCAGGCTGGTCCTCAATGTCCGTTACATCGATGATCTATTTATTATTTGGGATTACACTTTGGCACTTTCATTTGTTTTTTATCTTAATTCTAACTCGTTTAATTTGGTCTTCACTCACACTTCCTACACATCGGTTTGTCAATATAGGACAATAATATCCATACTGCAACTTATCGGAAAGAGGTCAACACAAATGCCGACATCCGATACGACAGTGCCCACCATCCGGCTTGGATCAAGCAAAACATTGATCAAAATGTTACGAATTAAAAGTAATTGCACAGACCAACATGTTTGAGGGACAGGCCTCTGAGCTGTCACATTCTTTTCTGGATTGTGGTTACCCCATCAAATAGATTAATGAAGCCGCACAAGCAGCCAGGGCTGTAGATAGGAAAGATTTATTGAACGGTCGTTCATAGAAGACAGCTAAATATGACACCAACAGCATACCCTTTATTTCTGTATACAATAGTCAATCTGTAGATCAGTGGCGTAGCTAAGTTTTGGGCGCCCCCTCCCCGTCGCCGCCCCGCTGAGCACCCCTACCCCGCCGCCCTGCCGAGCACCCCTACCCCGCCGCCCATGCAAACCCCCCTCAATCCCCCACAGCCTTACCTATCGCGCTGGTCCCGGCGGCTCCGTTCTTCTGCTGAGGACCACCAGAAAATGGCTGCCCCCATACAGCAGACAGTTTCAGAGAACTGTGTGCTATATGGGGGCGGCCATTTTGTGGTGGTTCTCAGCAGAAGAACGGAGCCGCCGGGACCAGCGCGATAGGTAAGTCTGCGGGGGATTGAGGGGGGGTTTAACTATAGCACCGCAGCCCCCGGCGCCCCCACATGCACAGCGCCCCCCCCCCGCGGTGGCGGGGGCTGCGGTGCTATAGTTACGCCCCTGCTGTAGATATTGAGAGTATTCAAAAAAACTTCAATATTCTACACCAAGATCCACTCTTATGTGATATACAGTATTACCAAATTATCCCTATTTTGTTTTCAGAAAGAACAAGTCATTGAAATCCCTCCTGGCTCCAGGTACCCTTGGAGAGGAACAACCAATACCAACTAAAGGTTCCTCTCAAACTTAACTATCATCTAGGATGCAGGGCGGTATCAAATGTGGCCGCAATGCCTGTATCACTTGTAACTATATCCAAAATAGGTCATTAGAAATAGTGGTTGGTGGGGGGCCCAAACCCATTAAAGGGTTCGTCTACTGTGATGCTAATTGTGAGATCGACCTCCAGCTGCGGCCTCGGATACATAGGTAGGACAACTAGGGCACTTCATATCAGATTCCTCGAGCATCGAAGGAATATTTTGCATAATATTCTGTTACATAGCGTCTCATGCCACCAAGTCCAATGCCATAATGGGAAGTGATTGGTCTGGAATGTATTAATGTTAATAAATGTGGTGGCGATAGGTTTAAACCTTTATTAAGCAGTCACAAAATCTATTGGAGCTTTAAAATGGATTGCTTGTTTCCCTAGTGACTAAATTAACCACTTGAGTAGTATGCCTGGAAATTTTCTGGGCTCGGCTGCGCTGCTGCAGCGGGCTGTCCCGTTAAATTTCCGGGCATACCACTAAAATTAAGGTGTGCACCACTGGCGCATCACCTCTCCAGGCACACCACACCACTGCCACCAGTGGCCGCTCCGCTCTCCTCCCATCAATCTTGCTCAGCTCCGGCGATTGTACGCTGGAGATCTCCTGCCCATGCTGCCATTAGTTCTAGTAAATAGCAGGCGGCAGGCTTGGGGATGTTCGGTGTGGCTTGGGGGGACTCCGGGTTTGAGGCGTCCGAGTCCTCCCGAGCCGCCCCGAACATCCCAGAGCCTGCCACTTATTATGATCAGTGGCTGGCGCAGCGGCAGGCCACAGGAGCTCCAGCGGGTGGCGCTGGAGCAGATGAGGGGGGTGGGGGGAGATGCGGGGGGTTGGCCCACAACTCTGTGGTGGGTTTTGCTGGGGCAGGATCAACCTGCCCTGGTAGGTTTGTCCTGCCCCAGCTAAACCCACCACTCAAGGTTTTTTTCCCTGGAATTGAATTCAGTTTTGAACCTCCAACGGGACTCCATCAATTGGGAACCCACATGGGTCACAAACTTTGTTTTTATGCTAATAATTTATACTCTCTGTTGAGAATATACCCATGTTTGATATTAAATTGTCTTTTACTTATCATACAGTATAATTGTTTTGGAACTCTGTTTTTTCTGTTCTGTGTATTTTATTAATTTGGGATCTGGCTAATCCCACTAACAGCTGCTCCCATTGAGCACACAGCCCTGACGAGCGAACAGTGTTTATAATGAAAAATATAGTAGCACAATGATTAAAGGTTATATTTAACATGTTTTTATGTCTACTTTTATCCAGCAGACACCTGCAAAAATCAAACCGGAAGAGTCAATTTGTGGATGCTAGGAGCCAGTAAGGACAAATAATGGTTTTGTAAGAAACTAACACACTAAAAGGAGATATTTGGCTGAACTAGTGATCTTAAAAAAACCCATTAATTTACCAACAACTACTCCCCTGCTGTCCGTGATCAACGAACCGGTAAGTATTTGTCCAAGGCTGTACAAGAAATGGGATCCAACACCAATGGCGACTTTTCACGGGATGACAAATTGGTTAAAGATAGCTTAGTTTCTAGCTGGAGTGATGGAGACTGTAGTAGTGTGGGTAATCCACATACGGCAGCCGATAGTGACCTCTGCAGAGAAGACCAGTCATCGACTGATATCACAGAGGAAGAGCAGGAGGAAGAAACGTTGTCGCATAAACCAAGCCCAAAGCCAAGAAAACACCTTACGTGTGCCTTGTCTGCATCTGGCCAACAGACGGCACCAAGAAAAGATGGCTGTATAGGTGAGGACAGCGAAAAGCATTCCAACTTTACAGCAGAAACACAAACCCAAAAGGCGAAGACATACAGCTGCCTATGTGGGAAAGGTTACACCAGTAGCTCCCACCTCTATAGACACCAGAAATCCCACACTGGAGAAAACAAGCTTCTCAGTGGGCACAGCGATGGCGTAACCTGGGAAGAGAGGACGACCAAGGCGAAGACGTACACTTGTATCTGTGGGAAGAGCTACACTATCAGCTCGCATCTGTACAGACACCAGAAGACTTGCAAGAGAATGCATGATGAGAGCAGAGGCGGCTGTGTTACGTATCTCCAGGCAGAAGGGCAGGAAAGAAAATTAAAGCCCTACGTCTGTGCTTGCGGGAAGAGTTACACGTGTAGTTCCCATCTTTATAGGCACCAGAGATCCCAGCTAGAAGCAAAAACGGAAAGTGAAAAGAGATATATATGTGACTGCGGGAAAGCTTACAGCAGTAGCTCCCACCTGTACAGGCACCAGAGGACGCACACGGAGGAGAGGTTCTTAGTGGAAGAACACGGAGATGACTCGGCGGAAGACACTAACATATAGAATCGACTCATGCAATATGTATAAGGGGAAAAAGCTTTTCCAGGCATTTATCAAATGCGTTTTAGCTATTTAAAACTCACATTGTATGATAAATGGTTCTCCAGCCAATAGACTCCCGATTGTCCACTCAAATGACAGGAGCTGATTGCCTGCAACATCCTTTAACATACACAATGGGCGGTATTCAATTGTTTTTTCATCAGCATTTCAGCTCGATATCCCCGGGTGTGTTGGGCTGAAATGTGCAAATACGTGGCTAAATTTGACCATAATGAGCACGATATGCGCAAAATAAATAGATCAATTGAATAAAGCCCTGGGATCCCCTGTCATTTTAGATGGGAAATTGGGCACGACTACGGATGCCAATCCCGGGATCTGGGATTGAAAAATGCTCAATCCTGGGATTGCCATCCCCCCCAAAAAAAACATGCTTGTCACACCCACACCAGACTGCGGGGGTGCCTGGTGGTCTGTTTCACCATCACCAGACAGCAGTGGTGCGGGGGTGCCTGTCCAAGGTCTCCGAATGCCTCAGGGCCATCTCAGCCTGGATGACCCAACGCTTCCTGAAACTAAACATGGCTAAAACTGAACTTCTAATCTTCCATCCCCCGAACATCCCCTCTTCTCCCACTATCTCCATCAGCATTGGTGAAACCGAGATCACCTCCACCGACCAAACGCGCTGCCTCGGTGTCATCATTGACTCCTCCCTCTCTTTCACCCCCCACATTCGTGCGCTCTCACAGTCTTGCCGCTTTCACCTACGCAACATCTCACGCATCAGACCATTCCTCTCCACTGACGCGACCAAAATTCTCATTCACTCTCTTGTCATCTCCCGCCTTGACTACTGCAACATCCTTCTCTCTGGGCTACCTCTCACCCGCCTCGCACCTCTCCAAACCATTCTTAACGCTGCTGCTAGGCTCATCTTCCTCTCCCGCCGCTCTACCTCCGCCTCCCCCCACTGTCTATCTCTTCACTGGCTCCCCATTCCTTTCCGAGTTCTCTTTAAACTCCTCACCACCACCTACAAGGCTCTCTCCTCCTCCACCGCTCCTTACCTCTCTTCACTGATCTCTATCCACACTCCCTCCCGTCCTCTTCGCTCCATTGCTGACCGCCGACTGACCTCTCACCTAATCACCTCCTCCCACTCCCGTGTCCAAGACTTCTCTCGCGCTGCCCCCCCTGCACTGGAACAACCTCCCGCCACCCATCAGGCTTTCTGATTCCCTTACCTCCTTCAAGCGCTCCCTCAAAACCCTCTTTTTTCGACTAGCCTATCCCTCTTCCTAACCTCTTTTGATCCTCCTATCCTGCCTCCGTTCCCCTCCATTCCTACTTATCCTGTTGTTTTTCATTCGTCCACCCACCTATTTTTAGTATGTTAACTCTTATGAGTAGGGTCCTCCTTCCTCACGTACTCACCCTACCTCTTTACCTCACCTGTGCTCCTGTCCTGTTCTTCCCTTCCTCTACTTCATCTTCAGTCTCCTCGACAATTTTGACACCTACTTCTGAACTGAAGCTGATTTTAGTTCTACCAGCTATACCCCTATTTATACTGTATTTTTCAACACACCCTGTACGTTACCTTGTCATTTGTTTTTTGTTTGCTATGTACGGCTCTGCTGACACTTTGTGGCGCCTTATAAATAAACTTACTACTACTGTCCCACCCCCACCAGACAGCAGCAGTGGGGATGTGACAGTCAGACATCACGATGTGCAGGCCGCATGCTGGGGTAGGGAGCAGCCAGGCAGCCCAGACGGTGTCCCGTCATTTTGGGGCCGGTCCCGGGATTGGCCACTCTAGGCACGATATAACAATTGAATACCACCCAATGAGTTGTAAATAGGTAATACTTGCTGATAAATGAGCCCCTATACTTGTAGCTATACTTTTTATCAACTTAAAAAAACACCTTATGAAGGCGGCTGAAAATTGTGTAGAAAAGAGAAGGTATTTCCAATACAGAGCCTCAAATAAAAGTATATTCTTTTATGACTGAGATTGTGTATTAAAATATTGGTTATCGATATGAAGCCCCCCCCCCTAAAAAAAAGAAAGACAATAGGCTAAACTCTATATGGGATGTAATTGTTTTAAATATGCAATAATTGCACCTTTCTTGGATAACAGAAACCCTTTGGACAATGGGCCTGATCACGAAGCTACTTTTCTTAGCAAAACCATTGCTGCACTGCAGGTGGGGCTGATGTAACATGTGCAGAGAGAGTTACATTTGGGTTATTTTGTTTCTGCGCAGAGTAAATACTGGCTTCTTTATTCTTACTCTGCAATTTAGATTTCCGTTTCAACACACCCCACCCAAATCGGGTATGGCTCATTGGGTAGACAGCATGATGGTCGACAATCATTAGGTCGACATGCAGGAAGGTCAACATAGGTTCGGTCAACAGGGTCATTAGGTCGACACAAACATTAGACTGACAAAAGGTCGATATGGGGTTTTTCACATTTTTTTTAGTCCCGAATTTTCTACACAGTCGCCATGGACACTGAAACGTTGCACCGCACCCACCCATTTGCTAAAAAAGCGACCTTTTGACCAGGTCTGTATCAGGAACTATCACACAATAACGATCATCACAGCACTGTTATACAGAGGTTGGTATCGCAGTGATGTACAGTAGGATACGGTGTCTGTTCAACATGAGTCACAGATACTCTAGGAGAGAAGAAACAAGTATTAAATACAAACTGGATCCGATCAGCATGCGGGATGCCGGCAGTCGGAAAGGGTTAAACTCCAAAAACAATCACCCTCATTTCGGCCCATCTAAACAATATTGTTTATCATATCGCTTACTGTGTACGCTCAATTTTATTTAACGATGCGCACGCCCACAAATCATTAATGAGCACACCGCCCCTTCCCGCCCATCATCTGTACTGCATGCTCGATGCTGACTATATCGTCAAGGATGCATGGAGGGGGGGGGGGCGCAACTTCACGGAACGATATCGTTAAGTGTGTATGCGCTGTATCATTAGCCCTGGACTACCGCTGGTATAGTCAACTATATCGATGGAGAGGGGTATTGTGTAGTGCTGGGGTAGCCAACCCTAGTCCTCGAGAGCTACCAACAGTGCATGTTTTGCAGGTCTCCTCACAGAATCACAAGTGAGCTAATTAGCTCCATCTGTGGATCTTTTAAAATGTGTCAGTGATTAACCCCTTCCTGACAGAGCTAGTTTTTGCCTTCCTGACAGAGCCATTTTTTTCAAATCTGACATGTCTCACTTAAGTGGGGATAACTTTTTTTTGCTTTTACTTATCCCAGTGGTTTTGAGATTGTTTTTTCGTGACACATTGTACTTCAAATTAGTGGTAAATTTGGGTCGATACAGTCTGTGTTTTTTTGTGAAAAATACCAAAATATCGTGAAAAAATGGAAAATTTAGCGATTTGCAAAATGTTAAATTTTCTGCTTGTGAGACAAATAATCTTACCACTCAAAATAGTGAATAACTAACATAGACCATATGTCTACTTTATGTTGACATCATTATTTCAACTTCCTTTTAATTTTTTGGGACACTAGGAGGCTTACAATATGAATAGCAAATTCTCAAATTTTCAAGAAAATTTCAAACACTGATTTTTTTAGGGACCAGTTCAGTTCTGATGTGACTTTGAGGGACTTGTATGTGAGACACCCCCATAAATGATGCCATTTCAAAAACTGCACCCCTCACAGTATTCAAAACAGCATTTTGGAAGTTTGTTAACCCTTTAGGTGTTTCACAGGAATTAAAACAAAGTGTAGGTGAAATTTCAAAATTTCTTTTTTTTTGCAGATTTGCAATTTTAATACATTTTTCAAAGGAACACAGTACATTTTACTAGAGAAATGTGACTAAAAATTGATTCCCCCAATTCTTTTGTTTTCATAAATATCCTATATGTGGCCCTAGTGTGCACGGTGACCAAACCACAGGCTTCATAATAGAAGGAGCACCTACTTGATTTTGGAGCCTCCTTTTTATGAGATTATTTTTTAGGCACCATGTAGGTTTCTAGGCACCATAACATGCTAAAAGTTAGGAACCCCCCCACAAGTGACCCCATTTTGCAAACTACACCCCTCAGGGAATTCAGCTAGGGGTATAGTGTACATTTCAAACCCGCAGGGGTTTCACCAATTGTGGTACAACTGGGCAGTGAAAATGAAAAATTATTTTTTTTACACAAAAATGCAGTTCTGGCTCCAAATTTGTCATTTTCAGAAGGTATGAAGGAGACAAAGCACCCCAAAATCTGTGCCCCAATTTCTCCCGAGTACAGCAATGCCTCACATGTGACCAAAAAATACCAGTTGGGTGCATGGCAGGACTCAAAAGGGAAGGAGTGATTTTTGGATTTTGCAGCTCAGATTCTGGTGGAATTTTGGTGGGTGCTATGTCGCATTAGCAAGACCCCCCAAGCACCAATACAGTGGAACCCCCCCACAAGTCACCCCATTTTGCAAACTACACCCCTCAGGGAATTCATCTAGGGGTATAGTGTACATTTCAAACCCCCAGGGGTTTCACCAATTTTGATACAAGTGGGCAGTGAACATGAAAAATTACATTTTTTACACAAAAATGCAGTTCTGGCTCAAAATTTTTCATTTTCAGAAGATATGAAGGAGAAAAAGCACCCCAAAATCTGTGCCCCAATTTCTCCCGAGTACGGCAATGCCTCACATGTGACCAAAAAATACCAGTTGGGTGCATGGCAGGACTCAAAAGGGAAGGAGTGATTTTTGGATTTTGCAGCTCAGATTCTGGTGGAATTTTGGTGGGTGCTATGTCGCATTAGCAAGACCCCCCAAGCACCAATACAGTGGAACCCCCCCACAAGTCACCCCATTTTGCAAACTACACCCCTCAGGGAATTCATCTAGGGGTATAGTGTACATTTCAAACCCCCAGGGGTTTCACCAATTTTGATACAAGTGGGCAGTGAAAATGAAAAATTACATTTTTTTACACAAAAATGCAGTTCTGGCTCAAAATTTTTCATTTTCAGAAGGTATGAAGGAGAAAAAGCACCCCAAAATCTGTGCCCCAATTTCTCCCGAGTACGGCAATGCCTCACATGTGACCAAAAAATACCAGTTGGGTGCATGGCAGGACTCAGAAGGGAAGGAGTGATTTTTGGATTTTGCACCACAGATTCTGGTGGAATGAATGGTGGGTGCTATGTTGCACCAATACAGTGGAACCCCCCCACAAGTCACCCCATTTTGCAAAGTACACCCCTCAGGGAATTCATCTAGGGGTATAGTGTACATTTCAAACCCCCAGGGGTTTCACCAATTTTGATACAAGTGGGCAGTGAAAATGAAAAATTACATTTTTTTACACAAAAATGCAGTTCTGGCTCACAATTTTTCATTTTCAGAAGGTATGAAGGAGAAAAAGCACCCCAAAATATGTGCCCCAATTTCTTCCGAGTACGGCAATGCCTCACATGTGACCAAAAAATACCAGTTGGGTGCATGGCAGGACTCAGAACGGAAGGAGTGATTTTTGGATTTTGCGGCTCAGATTCTGGTGGAATTTTGGTGGGTGCTATGTCGCATTAGCAAGACCCCCCAAGCACCAATACAGTGGAACCCCCCCACAAGTCACCCCATTTTGAAAACTACACCCCTCAGGGAATTCATCTAGGGGTATAGTGTACATTTCAAACCCCCAGGGGTTTCACCAATTTTGATACAAGTGGGCAGTGAAAATGAAAAATTACATTTTTTTACACAAAAATGCAGTTCTGGCTCAAAATTTTTCATTTTCAGAAGGTATGAAGGAGAAAAAGCACCCCAAAATCTGTGCCCCAATATCTCCCGAGTACGGCAATGCCTCACATGTGACCAAAAAATACCAGTTGGGTGCATGGCAGGACTCAGAACGGAAGGAGTGATTTTTGGATTTTGCAGCACACAGTCTGGTGGAATGAATGGTGGGTGCTATGTTGCACCAATACAGTGGAACCCCCCCACAAGTCACCCCATTTTGCAAAGTACACCCCTCAGGGAATTCATCTAGGGGTATAGTGTACATTTCAAACCCCCAGGGGTTTCACCAATTTTGATACAAGTGGGCAGTGAAAATGAAAAATTACATTTTTTTACACAAAAATGCAGTTCTGGCTCACAATTTTTCATTTTCAGAAGGTATGAAGGAGAAAAAGCACCCCAAAATATGTGCCCCAATTTCTTCCGAGTACGGCAATGCCTCACATGTGACCAAAAAATACCAGTTGGGTGCATGGCAGGACTCAGAACGGAAGGAGTGATTTTTGGATTTTGTGGCTCAGATTCTGGTGGAATTTTGGTGGGTGCTATGTCGCATTAGCAAGACCCCCCAAGCACCAATACAGTGGAACCCCCCCCACAAGTCACCCCATTTTGCAAACTACACCCCTCAGGGAATTCATCTAGGGGTATAGTGTACATTTCAAACCCCCAGGGGTTTCACCAATTTTGATACAAGTGGGCAGTGAACATGAAAAATTACATTTTTTACACAAAAATGCAGTTCTGGCTCAAAATTTTTCATTTTTAGAAGATATGAAGGAGAAAAAGCACCCCAAAATCTGTGCCCCAATTTCTCCCGAGTACGGCAATGCCTCACATGTGACCAAAAAATACCAGTTGGGTGCATGGCAGGACTCAAAAGGGAAGGAGTGATTTTTGGATTTTGCAGCTCAGATTCTGGTGGAATTTTGGTGGGTGCTATGTCGCATTAGCAAGACCCCCCAAGCACCAATACAGTAGAACCCCCCCACAAGTGACCCCATTTTGCAAACTACACCCCTCAGGGAATTCATCTAGGGGTATAGTGTACATTTAAAACCCCCAGGGGTTTCACCAATTTTGATACAAGTGGGCAGTGAAAAAGAAAAATTACATTTTTTACACAAAAATGCAGTTCTGGCTCAAAATTTTTCATTTTCAGAAGGTATGAAGGAGAAAAAGCACCCCAAAATCTGTGCCCCAATTTCTCCCGAGTACGGCAATGCCTCACATGTGACCAAAAAATACCAGTTGGGTGCATGGCAGGACTCAAAAGGGAAGGAGTGATTTTTGGATTTTGCAGCTCAGATTCTGGTGGAATTTTGGTGGGTGCTATGTCGCATTAGCAAGACCCCCCAAGCACCAATACAGTAGAACCCCCCCACAAGTGACCCCATTTTGCAAACTACACCCCTCAGGGAATTCATCTAGGGGTATAGTGTACATTTAAAACCCCCAGGGGTTTCACCAATTTTGATACAAGTGGGCAGTGAAAAAGAAAAATTACATTTTTTACACAAAAATGCAGTTCTGGCTCAAAATTTTTCATTTTCAGAAGGTATGAAGGAGAAAAAGCACCCCAAAATCTGTGCCCCAATTTCTCCCGAGTACGGCAATGCCTCACATGTGACCAAAAAATACCAGTTGGGTGCATGGCAGGACTCAGAAGGGAAGGAGTGATTTTTGGATTTTGCAGCACAGATTCTGGTGGAATGAATGGTGGGTGCTATGTTGCACCAATACAGTGGAACCCCCCCACAAGTCACCCCATTTTGCAAACTACACCCCTCAGGGAATTCATCTAGGGGTATAGTGTACATTTCAAACCCCCAGGGGTTTCACCAATTTTGATACAAGTGGGCAGTGAAAATGAAAAATTACATTTTTTTACACAAAAATGCAGTTCTGGCTCAAAATATTTCATTTTCACAAGGAATGAAGGAGACAAAGCACCCCAAAATCTGTGCCCCAATTTCTCCCGAGTACGGCAATGCCTCATGTGTGACCAAAAAGTGGCAGGACTCAGAAGGGAAGGAGTGATATTTGGAGTTTGCAGCACAAATTCTGGTGGAATTTTGGTGGGTGCTATGTCGCATTAGCAAGACCCCCCAAGCACCAATACAGTGGAACCCCCCCACAAGTCACCCCATTTTGAAAACTACACCCCTCAGGGAATTCATCTAGGGGTATAGTGTACATTTAAAACCCCCAGGGGTTTCACCAATTTTGATACAAGTGGGCAGTGAAAAAGAAAAATTACATTTTTTACACAAAAATGCAGTTCTGGCTCAAAATTTTTCATTTTCAGAAGGTATGAAGGAGAAAAAGCACCCCAAAATCTGTGCCCCAATATCTCCCGAGTACGGCAATGCCTCACATGTGACCAAAAAATACCAGTTGGGTGCATGGCAGGACTCAGAAGGGAAGGAGTGATTTTTGGATTTTGCGGCTCAGATTCTGGTGGAATGAATGGTGGGTGCTATGTGGCATTAGCAAGACCCCCGAAGCACGGTGAAATTATGAACCTAATATTCCATAGATGTGTGGTATAATTTAAAACACTCCTTTATACATAGGCCGGGTTTGTCGGGGCAAGTGTCACACTGGAAAATAGTTTGCTTTCTTATTCCCTTTTTATAGCAAACTTTGCACCTTTTTTGTGTCCTGCCCTTTTTTCCAGTGGAGGGGATTTCATCAGGAAAATGCTGCCCTGGTACAATACGGGGGCCAGTACTAGAAGTACTGGGGCCCTCTGCCTGCTGGTTCCCAAATATTAGGCCCTTTATGACTTCCTCTTGAAAGTGCATAAATGTCCCCCTCTGGCCGGTAGAACGGAATAGCACGTAAGCGTTATACAGTGCCATCTGGATGATATACACGGCCACCTTCTTGTACCAGATTTTTGTTTTCCGCAGGGCACTGTACGGCTTCAGTACCTGATCTGAAAGATCCACTCCGCCCATGTACCTATTGTAATCCAGGATACAATTAGGTTTTGAGGTGTGGGTACTGGTACCTTGTACAGGGACGGAGGTGGTACTGTCTCCGTGAATTGTTGTCAGTATAAGGACATCCCTCTTGTCCTTATATTTGACCAACAACATATTTTCGGTGCATATTCCCCTGCTTTCACCCCTTCTCATTACTTGGGCAATGTGCGTTTTTGGGAGGCCTCTTTGGTTCTTGCGCACAGTACCGCAAGCTGCTGTACCTCTTGAACCAAGGGCCTTAAACAGGGGGATGCTAGTGTAAAAGTTATCCACATAGAGGTGATAACCTTTATCCAGGAAGGGGTGCACTAAATCCCAGACAATTTTCCCACTAACACCTACGAGGGAGGGGGGGCATTCTGGCGGTTGAATTCTTGAATCCTTCCCTTCATAAACCCTAAACCTGTGGGTGTACCCTGAGGTGCTTTCACACAGTTTATACATTTTTATGCCATACCTTGCCCTCTTACTGGGAAGGTACTGGCGGAATTTAACCCTTCCTTTAAAATGTATAAGGGACTCGTCGATACAAATAAATTTTTCAGGGATGTACACCTCTTCAAATTTGGCACTGAAATGATCAATGACCGGCCTGACTTTGAATAGCCGGTCAAAGGTGGGATCATCTCTGGGTGGGCACTGTGCATTATCGGTGTAATGTATGAATTTAAGAATTGTCTCAAATCGAGTCCGGGGCATGGCCATACGGTAAAATGGAGTACTGTACAGAACATCTGTACTCCAATATTGCCTAATTTCTGGCTTTTTTACTATGCCCATATGAAACACCAGACCCCAAAACGTCATCATCTCTACTGCATCTACAGGGGTCCACCTAGCAAATGATGACGTGGGGTTTTGAGCAATAAACTGCTGGGCATATAAATTAGTTTGGTCCACCATTAAATTTATAAAATCATCAGAGAAAAATAATTTGAAAAAGTCATTTTCTCTGAGACCTGTGGAATCAAATTGGATTCCTGGCATGGCCAAAAACTCAGGAACCTGGGGCTCAAAATTGTCTGGTGGTGGGGTCCATACTAGATCAATTATTGGGGGGGGAATCTCAGCTGATCTACGGGGGCGTCTTTGAGGGGGTCCCTCATCAGCAGAGGAGGAAGAGGAGCTTAAGGCAAATCCTTCAAATTCCCCGCTTGCATCACTGGCTGTGTCAGAGTCAGAAGCAAGCATGGCATATGCCTCCTCCACTGAATACATTCTCCTGGATGATTGGGAGGACATTTGGGAGGACATTTGGGAGGACATTTGGGATGCCATTTTTATTTTTGTGTTACCGGTAGTGAAATGTTTCAACACGTGTATAGTGTAGGGGGGGGCACAAACTTTATTTCAATCCGGGGGGTATGTAGTGTGTAGTGTGTATGTAGTGCAGAAAAAAAAAAAAATACTTTATACCAATAAAAAAAAAAAAAAATGAAGGTGTTAAAAAAAAAAAAAATGAAGGGGTTAAAAAAAAAAAAAAATGAAGGGGTAAAAAAAAAAAAAAAGGAAGGGGTTAAAAAAAAAAAGGTCCTGCGCCAAAAATTGAGCACAGATGTTGGTCAGTAACGTCTGTCACTGAACAGCGCTCAAAGGCAACAGGAATTTGATCAAAAAAAAAAAAAAAATAGATCAACCCTGTGCCGAAAGAGATGATCAGTGATGTACGTCACTGATCAGCGCACAGCGGCCACAGGACACCCACAAAATCACAGTGTGTGTAAAAAAAAAAATTAAAAAAATACCCCACAGCACACACACAAAAAAAAAAGGTGATCAGTGATGCGACACTGATTACCAGTGAGGTGCAGCAGGTGCACAACCTTTGGTGCAACTGACAGGTATATATAAAAAAAAAAAAACCTCTGTACCCCCAAAAAAGTTGCTGATCACCTCAGATATAGTGATCAGCACAAAAGGCGGGGACAGCAGACACAAAATTTAGCACTCTCTATCACTATCTCTCTCTATCTCTCTATCTCTCACTATCTATCACTATCTATCACTCTATGACACTGCAGCAGCAGCACTGACAGGTATATCTATATATTAAAAAAAACCTGCGCCCCCAAAAAGTTGCTGATCAGTTAATTTATACTGATCAGCACAAAAGGAGGGGGCAGCAGTCAGTTATATAAAAAATATATAGCACAATCTGTCACTATCTCTCTCTATCTCTCTCTCTCTATCTCTCTCTATCTCTCTATAACTATCACACTGCAGCAGCACAAAATATAGCACTCTGTCAGTAGGCCTCTCTCTCTATCTCTCTCTCTCTCTCTCTATCTATAACTATATCACACTGCAGCAGCACAAAATATAGCACTCTCTGACACTATCTCTCTCTCTATCTCTCTCTATCTCTCTCTCTCTATCTCTCTCTATCTCTCTATAACTATCACACTGCAGCAGCACAAAATATAGCACTCTGTCAGTAGGCCTCTCTCTCTATCTCTCTCTCTCTCTCTCTATCTATAACTATATCACACTGCAGCAGCACAAAATATAGCACTCTCTGACACTATCTCTCTCTCTATCTCTCTCTATCTCTCTCTATCTCTCTCTATCTCTCTCTCTCTATCTCTCTCTATCTATCTCTCTATCTCTCTATCTATCTAGCTAGTACACTGCAGCAGCACAATTTCACAGGAAGGCACAATTATTGAACAGGATCCAGGAAGCAATCAGCAGCGATCAGGTAAGTATTGCAGCAAGTATTCTGGTCAGTATGGCGGCAGGGGGGTACGGTGACCGCACTGCACGCTTTCCAGACCGGAATGGCGTCTGCAGTGCAGTCACCGTTAGTTTAAATCCCCCTCCTTGGCTGTGATTGGTCCGTCGGACCGACGGACCAATCACGGCCTTTGGGGGCGGGCGGGGTGAGGTGGGGTGACACCAGTGTCACCCTTACACCCCGCGGTGATTGGTGCTGTACTTTACAGCACCAATCACCTCTGATCCCGTGTCACCGGCGAACGTTATTCGCCGGTGACACAGGAAAACGCTGTGAATGGCTGTTCACACTGAACAGCCAATCACAGCGATCGCCGACGGGGGGGCGGCATCGCAGCCCCCCCGGGGCATGCACGGACATGTCTGCTGTCAGGGACAGCAGACATGTTGAAACTGTCACCGCGTCTATAGACGCGGTGACAGTTTAAATCCATGACGTACATTTACGCCATGTGTCGGGAAGTGCTTCCCGACCATGACGTAAATGTACGTCAAATGTCGGGAAGGGGTTAATGAGTGCAGCAGCTAGGTTGTCTGGAAAATGTGAACTGTTGGTAGCTCTCGAGGGCTAGGTTGGCTACCACTGGTCTAGTGTATGGGGCTTTAGGGGTTAGGCACCCAGGGAGTATGGTTATGGAGAGGCTGTAGTGAACAGTTGGGTTAGGCTCTTGGGGGGGGGGGGGGGATACTTACCCTCTGGGTTTTAGTATTCTAACCCCCTCCTGCCCCCGGCACGCTTCTCAACTTTAGGACTAATTCATTCAATATAGTTTTCAAGCTGTATATTACACTAAGAAATGGGTCTTCTGACAGAATGGCAGCTGGAGGCAAATGCATCCTACTAAAGTAATTAGTATATAGGTTCTGAATACCCCTACAGTGCATGTGTTCCCCTGACCGTTTTCACAGAGACGCTGACATTAGAAGTTATGCAAAACGATGGAAGTCATTCGGCGGCATCTGTGAAGTGACCTAAATGGAAACCAATAAAAATGGCTGTCTCTGCCGGCATGTAATGGACACAATGCTGCTTCCACAGAGGCGCAGTTCAGGTCGGTACACTGCACCGACCACAGGCATGTGCAAATGTTATTGCTGAACACAGTAGCGTACAAAGTAAGCATCTCGGGGCTTTGTCTTCATCACTCTGGTTCCCGATTCAGATTCTCCAAGTATGACCAAGCCATGTGTCAGTTTGGGGATGATGAAGAGGGACCTGGAGGATCCCTCTCCATAGGGATCTGCATAACAGTAGCCCATAGGCGAATGCTACCTTCATCAGTGCTAGCAGCTTACAGCTCCAGAGCTTGAAAACTCCAATTGCATGGCAAACCCAATAAAAATGGTCAGATATGGAGGGACCATATCAGATATTTGCTGCAGTTCCACCTTCTTACATCCTATGATCCTAATATTTACAGGTATCGGCTAAAATCAACTGAAAATATGGCTTGATATGCCCCTAGGTGAGCGGAGTCGATGCGTTTCTGTGTGGGTTAGTCACATGATTTGGGCAGCACAGAAACACTGTTATAGTGCCCATACACTTGTGAGATATTGCATGCGATTTTGATACACTGCGTGGGCCCGCCCTTAAAATCTCGTGTTGCCAGATATTATGTGCAGCCCATAATATCTATTGCATTGCATGTGGCTTTTAACCACCTGCAATCGCTCGCAAGCGATCTGCGGCAGCGGTAGTCAGTGGGGTGGGTGGCAGTAGTCAGCGGAACTGGGGGCAGTCGGCAGAATTTGAAGAATTCTGATTGGCTGAGAGAGCTCTCAGCCGGGTTGCATGCAGAGCCAGATCAAGGTCTAAATGGGCCTGGAGCTGAAAATGATCAAGGGCCTATTATGCGCAATAATAGGGGTTGTGGCCAGCACCTAATAATGTGGGGGGCGTGCACCTGCCAGGTGGGCAGGAAAATGTAAACTGTTGGGGGCGTGACCACGGAATGTAGGGAGTAGGACGTGTTCGTTACTCTCTCCCGCTCCAAGATGTAAAGAAGGTATCCTGAGCACTTCTCCCTACCTCTGATAACGGAGTATACATGCCAGAAAAGTGAAGGCGGCAGGAGTCAACTTCTGGAAGACTGAGCCGGCATACAGCGACGCCGCTTGGGAGACTGGTGGAAAGCCCCGCGAGACCTGAGAGCCCGGCGCAGCCTGGTGACGTACGAGGGGACGAGACAGGCGGGCGCGGCGTGCAGGAAGCAACGCCAGCCGGCCGAAAGTACACCGTGGAGAAGGGGAGGCTGGGGGACGAAATACCACAACGGTGACCCTGAGTGCCCGAACGGAGCTCCAGTGTACAGACGCCTAAGAGGTCGAGCAGCGGAGACGAAAGGTGCCGGAAGCTCAGATACTTGCATCGCATACCCGGCAGGGGGGACCTTGACCAGCATCAGCTGGGGAGAAGAGACAAGCGGACCGGCTGGGAGGAGGTAACGGAGTCCAGTGGCAGGGCTCCGGATCACTGGCAGGGAGGCAGCCATCGGAAAACGAAGCGGGTGAGCCTGCAAATGAAGGTACCACTCCAAATATAAATAGGGGTTAACTAAGACTGTCGAGCTGTACACTGATAATTGCAGGTTCCTATTTTTGAGCTTAGAGGCGTTTTTGTTCTGGATATTTATAAAATAAGGAAGTGAATTGAACTGTCCTGGTGTATGCTGCATTGCACAGGGGGGACCAGAGTACCAGGGGAGTAAGGAACAAAGGAGGGGTACCAGGATCGAGGACCCTAAGGGGAGAGTCGGTTGATCAGTGAATACAGGGTGTACCCTGACCATTATCTGGCCAAGACAATACCCAGCATAATGGGGAAATCAAAGGACACCACTGCGGCAAATAAACTAGCTAAATTTGCCAGAACCCCAGCCACCCCAACACCATCTGCAGCTAAAAATGATGGAACCCCCCCCCACTACCCCCCCAGAGAACGCAGAGAATACATTAGAGTCTGCCTCCATTCAGAAAGTATTAGATGCATTATCGGCCAGTGAGGGTCGTTTAACAATCAAGATTGGGAAAATTCAGGAGGATCTCGACGTCATACGCCTCTCAGTTCAAAAAGTAAAGGAGCGGACTACTGAAGTGGAAAAAAGGACCTCAGAGTTAGAAGATATAGTAACCCCAATGGTGAAGAATATGGAGAGTATGAGAGTACATGTGAAGAGCATGGACAGTAAACTAACTGACATTGAGGGGCGCCTAAGGCGTAATAATCTTAGATTTCTGGGATTTCCAGAGCATTCGGAAGGGTCCAACCCGGAGCAGTTTCTTCAGAAATGGCTGATAGAGATTTTTGGGAGGGAAGCGTTCTCTAATTTTTTTACAATCGAAAGGGCCCATAGGGTTCCTATGAGGCCGTTGCCTCCAGGGGCGCCAGACCGAACCCTAATTGCTAAAATGTTGTACTACCCAGATAGAGACCTAATACTACGCCTAAGTCGTGAGAAAGGACCTCTGATGTGGGACAATAAAAAAATCTCTGTGTTCCCTGACTACGCCCAAGGGGTTCAAAGGGACAGGGCACAATACGTGCCAGTGAAGAGGAGATTAAGAGAACTGCATCTTGATTACGCAATGATATTCCCAGCTAAGCTGAGAATGGTATCCGAGGGGAAGACCCATGTATTCTTGAGCCCTAAAGACGCCTCAGACTGGCTGGATAGGAACTTCCCGGCAAGCCAGGCAATGGGCACTGCTTGAAAGTAAAACGTGCTTCTCTAACTGCCTTCATTAACTATATTTTCCTCTGAGGAGGGATGGTCGATGTTGTTGGTATTTTTTTTATTTTTTTTGCAAGTATTTTTTGAATTAATTTTTCCCTTTTTTCTGACATTTTTTCTTGTTTGCTTGTTTTCCTTTTTTTTTTTTTTTTTTTTTTTTACCATTGCGATATGTGAATTCTAACAGGGCAATGTTGCATATACCCATGTAATATAAATGCATGACGAGTGTTGGCAGGAGATGGGCATACGCCAAATTAAATATTCCGACAGGAGGAAGGGGAGAGTTGATATGGGAGCGGGAGAGAGGCCTTACTGGGTGGTCATGAAATTTGATGCCCCAAGGCTAGCCCAAGTAGGGTATGCCTGGAGGAGGGAGAGGGGAGGGGGGGTTAGGGATAGGCATGTCAGGAGATGGGGGAGGCATGCAGGGAGGGGGGAGGGGGGGAAGGGGGGGAGGATTGGGAGCAAGTTTACCACCCAGGGTGCAGGTACGGTGCAGGACCAAGTAGAGGGATGCTTCCCCTTGTTTATGGTTAATATGCTTAAAAAAATGGAATGGGGCTGCTGAAATATAGTATCCTTTCGTGGAACGTGAGGGGACTTAATAACAGGATAAAAAGGGCTCTGGTTTTGAGGGAATTGTGTAAATATGCTGTAGATATTATATGCCTCCAGGAGACCAACCTGGAGGGGGGTAGAGTTTTAGCGTTAAAAAAAGCATGGATTGGGTGGACGTTCCACTCCACCTTTACCTCGGCCTCCAGAGGGGTCTCTGTGTTGGTGAGAAAGGGGATCCCCTTTGCAGTTGAGTCAACCTCAGTAGACCCAAATGGGAAATATGTATTTTTGAAATGTAGGCTGGATACGTTTGTGTTTTTGCTGATGACGGTGTATATCCCCCCGCCATTCAACTATGTGGTCCTAAAGAAAGTTGCTGAATTTATGGCCCTGTCTCCAGAGACACCAGCTCTGGTAATAGGGGACTTCAACAACGTATTGGACCCACGGTTGGATAGATGGGGATCTAAGAGTCAGGGGAATATGGGTCAAAAATCCGTTTTTTCTTTAATGATAGAGGAGATGGGACTGAGAGATGTCTGGAGAAGGGACCACCCAGATGTACTTGAATATTCTTGCTTCTCTGGGACACATGAGACGTTTTCTAGGCTGGATATGGCCCTGGCTACTGAGGATTGCCTGCTGAAGGTGTGTGGGGCAACCTATAGAGCCAGGGGCATATCCGACCACTCCCCCCTGGAGGTTTCCCTAGTTCCTGGGGGGCAAAAGGGATTTATATACTGGAAGCTGAATACAAACTGGCTGTCCAAATTAGCTCCGGGGGTAGGATTGGAAGAACAGTGGGAAGAGTTTTTAAAAGTGAATGAGGGCTCGGCGCCAGCAGAAACAATATGGGACGCATTCAAAGCAGGCATCCGGGGATCACTAATTAAAAAAATTGCGTGCCTAAAAGCATCTTATAGGCAAGAAGAACAGAGGCTAGAGAATGTATGTATAAGATTAGAGAAGAGGTATATAGAGGAGGGTTCCCACAGTAGTAAAGAGGAGTGGTTGGCGGCTCAGGCAGCTTGGAATAAGAAGCTTAAGGAAAAAGCGATGCTGGGTGAAGTGTTTAAACAACACCATAGATACACAGAAGGGGATAGACCCGGAAGCTATTTGGCAAATATCGTAAAGGCAGAACAACCACCCAATATAGTCCTGGAGATACAGGATGAGGGAGGTAGGGTGTTGAACACAACCCCCAGCATCGTGCAGAGTTTTGCCCAGTATTATCAGAATCTGTACGAGGCAAAGTCGGCAAATTCAACTGAGGAGATACAAAAATATCTAGCACAGATAACTCCCCCTAACCTGTCGGAAAGAATAAAAAACAGTCTTGACGCACCATTTACTCTTCAAGAGATTAATAATGCAATAAAAACAATCCCTAGTGGAAAAGCCCCAGGGACAGATGGTATCCCCCAAGAACTATATAAGCTTTACTCCCAGTTCTTTTCCCCAAAATTGTTAGAGCTTTTTAATAAGGTGTATGTGGATGGGATAATTCCTCCTTCCATGTCCGAAGCATTAATAATAAATCTGTTAAAGAAAGATAAAGATCCAAGGATGAGAGAATCATATAGGCCCATATCCTTATTGACTAATGACGTAAAAATATTGGCCAAGCTTCTGTCTACTCGTCTGAACAACGCCTTGGGGGGAATAATTCATAGTGACCAGACCGGATTTATACCTGGTAGGTCATCTGCCACAAATTTAAGAAGGCTGTTTTGCCACTTACAAAGTAAACATGGGGAGTACGAGGCGCCAGCGGTGGTCTCATTAGACGCCGCTAAAGCATTTGACACCGTGGAATGGGAGTACCTCTGGAGGGCGTTGGAGTGGATAGGAGTTGGGCCAGTATTCATAAACTGGGTCAAACTGCTTTATTCGAACCCTAAAGCACGAGTAATGATAAACAACTACATATCCCCTAGTTTTCCTATAAAAAGAGGCACCCGCCAGGGCTGCCCGCTGTCGCCAGCACTTTTTGCGATAGCAATGGAACCGCTGGCTTGTGTAATTAGGTCGACTGAAAAGCTTAGAGGGCTTCGGGTAGGAGGGAAGGAAGATCGTATAGCGCTATACGCAGATGATGTTTTACTTTTTCTTGAAAATTATGTATCAGATATGCCGGAGTTACTGGAGATAGTAGATCAGTTTGGAGCTTTTTCGGGGTTAAAGATAAATTGGAGCAAATCATGTATACTACCTTTGAGAGACATGGCAGGGACAACGAGGGCAGCGAACAACCCATTAAAAATCGTGGAGAAATTCCAGTATTTGGGAATTATGATAACTAATAAAGCGGAGGAGTTTGAGGCCCTGAATATCACCCCATTGATAAATTATATCAAAACTAAAATTGTGTCGTGGGAAAGGCTGCCAATGACCGTGACTGGGAGGGTTAACCTTGTAAAAATGGTAGTACAACCAAAAATACTTTATGTTTTACAACATGCTCCAATTTATCTTCCCCGAAAAATATTCCGAATGCTGGAAGGGCTTATATCATCCCTAATATGGAATAAGAAAAGGGTCCGAATAAAGCAGAGCAACCTGACAAGGCCTAAGGCAGAAGGGGGGTTAGCTTTACCGGACTTCTGACTGTATTACCTTGCGACCCAGATGGCCTTTTTGAACTCATGGATAAAAACAGGACAGGACTCGGAATTAATACAAGCCTTGGTAGAGACAGTGTCCCCGGGGCATTCCCCGCTGCACCTGTTACTGTCTGGCAACAAAAAACGTAAATGGCCCCCTATAATTAAGCAGGCGATAGAGGTATGGAAACAGGCCGAAAGAATTTTGGGCAGTAGTGGAATGGACCCCGAGACACCTCTCCACAATACTCGATATTTAAGCGATTTAGGAGCACTGCAGGTAGATAAGGTATGGGGGGAGGTAGGCCTTGTGGAAATTGGGCAGTTATACGACGGGGCGGGATTTAGGACCTTTCTGTCATTAAAGGAGGAGTTCAACTTGGTAAATAGCTTTAAATATCGTTATTTTCAGCTGAGGCATGCCCTGGGAACGCAATTCAGAATAGGACACCCTATATTGGAGGAGTCATTGACTAAGGGATTCCTTAAAAAAACCCAGCCCCGCCATATGATTGCTCAGTGCTACAAACACCTTTTACAAGAATTAAAGGGGGATAACTTGGGGGCATTGTGCAATAAATGGGAGTTAGACCTGGGGGAAATAAAGGTGGATGAGTGGAAGGAAGCGCTGTCCAATGTACAGAGAGCAACAGGGCAGGCCAAATTTCAGCAGGTCCAATTGTATATAATTCATAGATCATACTTGACACCAGAACGTATATATAAGTTCGGGGGTAGGGGTGACAAGACCTGTCCAAAGTGTAAAAGTAGGGACGGAACTTTTTATCATTTATTATGGGAATGCCCTATGGTGGAGAGATTTTGGGCCCAGGTTATTAGGACCCTCGAGAGGTTGGGTGTCCCACAGAGTGTATGCACCTCCAAAATGTGTTTACTGGCGATTAAGGGTGAACATGTTATGCAAAGGAACCTATGGATCTTGGTGATAAATCTTTGTACACTAGCTAAAATATGCATAGCGAGAAAATGGATGGCAGAAGGGGGACCGGAGCCCGCAGAGTGGGTTCCTCTTGTAGATAGCACAATGGAACATGAAAAATATAGGCATATAGCTAGGAGGACAGAAGGAAAGTTCCACGAAATATGGGACAGATGGAGTAATTTAAGATAAATAAATTATCCCAAGGTGGAAGCAATTTTCATCAGATAAAATCGGAGGATCCTGCAGGAGGGGACCTGGACTCGGGAGGGTAGAGTAAACTTGCGGGGTTTTAGAAGTATGTGGGTGTTAGGGGAGGGAATGGGAGATGGGGGGAGTGGAGTACGGACAGTAGGAAGAAGGGCGGTGCATGGAGGGCATGGGCAACCGGCTCAGGAAAAAGTACACAAAACACAATTTTTTCTTTTTTTATTTTGATTGTTAGGTGTATTAGAGTAAGCACTGTATTAGATAGGAAGGTCGTATGGAATTTAAGGAGAGCACGGCATCACAATATGGAGGGGGGATAAGGTATAAGGGACAACATAGTAATAGGCAAATAGTATGGGGTAGGTAAGGGAATTAGTATACACTATACACATAAGGGGGGGAGGGAGGGAAGGGAGGAAGAATGGGGGAAACCCCTCTGAAATGAGAACTTAGAGTAAAACATTAGGGGAAATGGGCCTAAGGGATTAATATAATTTAAGGGTTAGTAGAACACTTAAACACAGGGGGTACACGGAGAACCGGAAACTTCATGCCCGACTCCATGTTGAGACGCCCGACTCCCTCTAAACTTGACGGTGCAACTGTTATGTTAATGGTAGAACAAGTGCTTCATGTAATACGGATTTGTATGGGGGGGGAGGGTGAATTGAATGAATACTGTATGGAATGAAAAAAATGTGAAATAAAAAAGTTATGGAAATTAAAAAAAATAATGTGGGGGGCGTGACCAGTGTTCTGGTTGGGTGGTCTGCTCATGGGTGTGTCTCTATTTGTGTAAATACTTTCAACTAATTATATATGCCTGGAAAAGGCAGGGTGCTGGCATAGGAAAAATTCAGGGAGATATACAGTATTGCCGGGTATACAACAAAATTGCACCCACAGGACGCCGATTAGGGTGGCCAATCCAGGGATCGGGATCGGCAGGATCCTGGGATTTGGCACCTAAAACGCCGGGATTTCAATCCGGGAATTGGAGTTTCCAATCCTGGGACTTCGGGATTAGACTGCGCATGCGCAGTCTAATGCAGTGCTGCGTCTGAGCGAGTGCCCGGGCCGCACAGCCCTGTCCGCACTGCCCGCCCTCCTTTTCATTACCCAGCTTCCCGGCACACGTCTTTACTGTGTGCCCGCCCACCGGCTCCCAGCTTCACCCGTCCACCGGCTCCCAGCTTCGCCCGCCCACCGGCTCCCACTTCAAAACTCCCTCCCGGCTCCCAGCTTCACCGGTCACCCTCCCGGCCGCACTGCACATGTACTGTAAGTTAATATGCGGGGCAGCCGGGTGGGTTTAACCTGGCTACCTCATTTCTATATTAGGAAAGTTGATCCCGGGATCCCAGGAATCCCGGGATTGGGCATTTTTCAATCCCGTTTTCCGGGATTGCAAAAATGCCACAGGATTGGCATCCCTAACCCTGATGTCCTAAAATACTTGCAAGGTCTCCAGTCATAAAAAAAAACACTGAAAGCCAAAACTTTGTAGACAATATTTCAGCACCTTTTATGTGGTCACCTAAGATTACCACACCATATACCCCTTATACAAATCATGCCACACAATAGTAACCCCCTTATACTGTACTTGCCTCTTACACATTATGCCACCAAAATTCACACCGACCGAGTTAAAATTCACACTATGGCACACGGATTGAGTCAAAATTCACGTTATGCCACACAGATTAAGGCAATATTCACATTATGCCACATGGATTGAGCCAAAATACACACTATACCAAACAGATTGAGCAATAATGCACAATATGCATCATAAACAGGAGCATTGTGCGCATAAAAAATGTACACCATAATATCCATTACATGTTAAGCCACACACCATAATGTCCATTACATTTTATGCCAAACAACATAATGCCTATTAAAATTATGCTAGATAAGTGCTGCTTACCTACATGCTCATTGCCAGGGGTTCCATGCTCGTTGCCATGTGTGATTACATGCTCATTGCCAAGGGGGACACATGCTCATGTAACTGGGGGACAGCCGCCGCCGAGCAGAAATGACAGCCATTGATAGCCTGGCAGAGAGCAGGGGGCTGCCCGGCTGTATTTAGAGCACTGCAGGTCCCGGCTATTTGAAATAATACCCCTTTCACACCAGAAAATGCAGGGATTTACCCGGGAATATGGTTCCAGGATCATGCAGGGACATTCCCAGGCTGACCCCTTATACACCAGCCTAGTCCCTGCACTTTCTGGTGTGAGGGGGAGAGACAACCACTCCCCTCTCCTTACCCTCCTTTAACCAACCAGCTATATCTTCGGAACCAACTGACCCATTTACATGAGACCAGTATCATATTGAAGAACTTTTGAGTGGGCTTTGAATGATTTTGGTCCCGTGAAACTGGGACGTTTGGTTCCAGATAAATCTGTCTTCAAACAACATGAACAGCCATGAAATTACATTTCAGAAAGGAAAAAAAAAAAACGGTTTTCCCGCAATATCTCTGGAACTAATAAACCCATATGGATCAGATTGAAGGCCCAGCGATTTGGGTTAGTGTGTCCCATGTTATCCTACGGGGGAAAAAGTTCCAGCTTTGCCTGGTGGTATCTCTGGTTCCCGGGGGGCTAGAAACACAGGGCCAGGCTTGTTGGAAAGCCCTGACCCTCAGCTACAAATTTGGCCTATTTGGAGAGTGGGCCTGGAGCTGTAGCTCCATCAGGTCCATTGTTAATCCGGCCCTGGTTGCATGCCACTGATGTGTCATTGCAGGTGGCATGTGACATCAGATGCTGGGGGGAAAAAAAAGCCCTTCAGATGCGATGGGAAATCGCATTGCATCAGATTGCACAAGTGTATGGGCACCATTAGTTATACAGATGTGTCCTCATGCATTGTTGATGAAGTCGCAGCAAACAGCCCCTCCCAGTGCGCCAGGGACCATGATAATATGCTTTTGTCAAACACTGTTTTTCACGCCAAAATGCACCAGAATTTAATATTAATATTTCAATTCTGAGTGATTTAATATGCAACCCTTATATACATATGTAAGAGTCTAAATATGCATACACAGTGCTACGATGCAGCAGTTCCGATTACGCTCTGTATAAAGACTTACAAGTGTCACTTACCAAATGAATCCCCATTCACCCGGTGCATCCTAGTCGCCTCACTTTGTGACTAAGTTGCATGGGAACCGGTAGCCCACTCACGCCAGGCATCTGCATAGGGCATTGAGGCTGGGTGTATGAGGACACATCTGTACATGTTCAGCACCCCTACATAATTTTCAGTGCAGAAAAAACTTGTATTATACCCTTTTCATATCACAAAAATAAAAACCTGGGTTATTGCCAGGTCAACCTGGGTCAAAGTGAGTAACCCGGTTCGCGCATCCTGGCATTTCTTCCAGAGTTTAAAGCAGGGTTAAACACGGGTTACATTGTTTACATAGTTGACCCTGGTTCAGTGTGAAAGCGGTATTACTTGACTGAAAGGCCATTGTCTTTCTTACATTGTATTACTGTGGGATGTGTACCCGGTTTCCCCTGCTCCTTAATAAAAATGTGAGAAAGATTTAGAAAATCGTTTATTTGAAATAAAAAAAATATGCATAAAACGGTGTCCTATTACAGAAACAAATCGGGCGGTGGTCCATTCTTCACCTCAAACAGGTGCGGCCAAACTGTTGCCTTTCAGCTGTTGTGAAACTAGAAAAATAGATCAAGAGTGCGTAGCGTACGGAACGTGTGATATATTTAGACACACATCACGCCGGTACACATACCGAGAGATCAGGCACACAATTTAAACCGTAATCAGATAAATCAGTAAATAATAAATAATCGTGACAGATGCAGCTCCCAAAAGTGACTCTGTATCACTTTAATATATAGCACAAAAAATCTCTAAAATAAAGAAAGTGCAAATGACACACTTTTTTAAATAACAATTTCTATGGAAAAGGTGTTGCACGTCACACTGTATTAGTAATTTATACCTGGATGATTTACTGTTTTATGGTGGTACCAAATAAATTGTTATTTTTTAACTGAAAATCGTGCCATTTGCGCCGTTTTGTGTTTGAGATTATTTGTTGTGAAACCACACATCCCAGCATGCCTTGCCATAGTTTTAGCATTCCAATAGCAAAACTGTGGCAAGGCATGATGGGATTTGTAGTTTTACAAATTAATAAAAATTTACACTTGCAATTTAATAAACAAAGATGGGCTGAAAATTCCATAGCTAGCCTATAGGCCATAAATATTACAGATAATAGATAAGTGTGCACAGGCCCAAAAAGTGCTGTGTGTCTAAAGCATAAGACACGTAGGGGTAGAGTTATCAAATTTTGGAGGGAGATAATGTACCAGCCAATAAGCTAGAAGCTGTGTTCGAAAAATGACAGAAGCTCATTGGTTGGTACGTTATCGATCTCCCAAAATTGGAGAAATCTCCCTCATATTCTGAACTGCATTCTCAGGACTAAGGGACAGATTTATGAAGCAGTGATAAGGGAGGAGAAGTTGCCCATTGCAACCAATCAGCTGCTCGGTATAATTCTATATTATGCAAATTATAAATGTAATGTCTGTGCTGATTGGTTGCCATGGACCACTTCTCCTCCCTTATCATAGAGTTAGGTAGTTCCTGCCACGTTTCCAGGCAAATGCTTTGACTGGTGTTTGACCAGTTGATACGTGTGAGCAAAACTTTCCCCGCAGACTGCACAGGAAAACGGTTTTTCCCCAGTGTGAATTCTCTGATGTTTTATGATGCCGGAATAGTCTGAAAATCTTTTCCCACATAAGGTGCAGGGGAAGGGCTTCTCTCCGGTGTGTGTCCTCTTGTGAGTGATGAGGGAGGACACCCATTTGAAGCTTCGCCCACACTCAGGGCATGTGTAGGGTTTCTCTCCAGTGTGTATTCTCTGGTGTCTAATGAGGTAGGCATTACAGGAGAACAGCTTTCCGCAATCGGTACAGGACACGGCCTGTAGGGACTGTGCACCGCTATGGGGTCTCACAGCACCCCGCAAGGTGCCATTCTGACAGCGGCGGCCCGATCTCTTGGCAAAGTGCTGGTAAGCGAAGGGAGGAGACCGTTCTTTTTTTATTTGGGTCAATGGAGGTATGTCTGGAAACTGGTTTGGGGATCTGTTTAAGGATTGGTGGCTCACCGGAGCTGGCGAATCGTTCCTAAAAGTTAACATGGCGCCATAGTCATCTGCCATCATGTTTTGGTGACACTCCTGCTTTCTCTTACCGAATTCTTTCTTTATTTGTGTTTCCAGGAACAGACCTTGAAAAGGATCATCGTTTAATGCACGGTCAATAAGCAAAGCCGTTATGTCATTATTAAGGGCTAGCATGGAGTCCTTTGGCTCCCCCATAATATTTGGAGGGCTGTCTCTTACGTCTGAGTGTTCATTGTTGCGTTCCAATGCATCTTCGTTCTTAGCTTCTGTTGCAGCAGAGGTAATGTCCCAAGCCAAGTATTTATTCTTCTCCACATGTCCCAGCTCAGCATGGCCTCCTCGGCATTGACCCAGGTCATTTTGCCCTTGGTTTAGGCCTAACTGAGAGACCTGCATATGATAGCCACTTGTTAGGCCCTCCATGCAGGAGCCATCTGCAGTAAATAAAGACATTGCTGTGGTGAAAATGTACAGAAATATTAAAGTAACAACCAAACACAATGAGACATTCCTAGAAACTATTGAAAACAGTAGGTGGCGTCACCCATAGCAACCAGACACATTTACTTTCAGTTTATTTGAACTACACTAGATCACAGGTTCTCAAACTTGGTCCTCAGGATCCCACACGTTTCCAGGTCACCTGTGAATTTTTAACATGTGACAGTTGGTGATACAAACGCACCTGCCGGATGACCTGGATAATGTGACCTGTTTAGGGTCTAGAGGTCCTAGTTTGAGAACCACTTGGGTGGTTTTCTTTTTGTAGAAAATCTCACCCTGAGTACCGCAAATTTTTATTTGAATATTGCGTTTCCTGAGTTTGCGCATTGCCGAGCTCCAGTGCATGAATGTTCCATGATGCGAACCAGCTTTCGCCAACTTGTCTCTAAAGCACTCTTCTTCAGTTTCTGAACGCTCTGAGACTTCAATCTAATGATTGTATAAATTAAATAGTAACAACCAGTACCACCTCCCCTCCCCTGACCTCTCCCTTTCACTCATACCTTGCCTAACCAATGGACTTTATGCTATACCATGTGGACGTCCCAACACTACCTAAAACACCCCTTCTACCAGAGTCATCACATTTCCATACACCTCCTCACCGTTATCAGCACCACAATGTTCTCAATATCCCACACCTGCTGGCTCAGTGTCCCCGCTGGTGATAGCCTTTGATTTACTCGATCACACTCAGTTACTTCCCAGTCACTTCCATATATAATACTTCCATATATCTTTTGACTTTTTTGGAAATCCTCTCACCCTTCTACCTCCGGCAACACTCATTTTCCTACTGAGGACCTCACCAATCAACAATTAGGAGAACTCTCCGAAAAACATAAGTACACTTCGCTTTAAAAGGCCAACTTACTTTCAAGTGCATCTTCCTCTTTCACGCGGGTTGGTACATCCGGGCTAGCACTCAGCTGAGGAAGCTCAGGGGACTGATGTGAAGTAAAGATATTTGGGGTGAACTTGCCCAGGCCAAAATTATTTTCATCTACTTCACATTTGCTCAGACACAACCCAAAGTTTGTTAGATTTCTATTGTCTATTGAGAAGAGATGTGCATTATCTCTTTCCACTCTTCTAACTTTTCGGTCTGGACTGTACTGGTCTCCATTGTAGTCTTTTAGATCTCCTTGGTTTATGGTATCTTCGGAACAGGCTGGGGTTGGAACGGTGTTTTGTGAAAAAAGGGATGCTTGAGCAACATATTGTGAGTGGAGTGGGGTTTGAGCGCCATCTTGTGAGCTGGGTGGGGTTTGAGCTCCAACATGTGACAGGAAAGGGTTTTGAGTGCCATCTTGTTTCCCAAGTAAGGTTTGAGCTCCATGCTGTGAGAAGATTGAAACTTGAGCTCCATCATGTGAGCTGAGTGGGGTTTCACCTCCACCTCGTGAGTGGAGTGGGGGTTGAGCGCAATCTTGTAAGCTGGGTGGAGTCTGAGCCCCACCTTGTGAGTTGGGTGGGGTTAGAGCTCCATCTTGTTTCCTTAGTGGGGTTTGAGCTCCATGCTGTGAGAAGATTGAGACTTGAGCTCCATCATGCGAGTTGAGTGGGGTTTCACCGCGATCTGATGGGTTGAGTGGATTAGAAGTCCGATCTAGAATCTGTGCATTCTGCAGTAGATTTGCTGGAACAAACAAGACCTTGATTAGCATTCTAATGATATTGTATGTGAAATTCCTGGTACAAATACTAGATGTACCTGAGCTGGGTACTGCGAGATCCAGACCTCATAATTTGAACATCAATTCACGTATGGAATTACGTATGTATAGAAGTAGAAGGGAATATCAACACTTGCATAAATTAAATGAATAATGGATTTATTTTCAGTATATTAAAATCATAAAGAGCTAGCAAGGGATAAAAAAGGAGGATATCTCTCAGGAGGCATCAACATTTGTGTCACCAGGCTGGTAAAAGTTCTTCTGTTCACTAGAATTCCCTCTTGGACAGTGCAGACTCTACGCCACCAAAACTTGTATATTTAAATGAAATAATCTTTTATACAAAAAAATTCCCCCATTTGTAACCAGTCAGTGGAGTCCCGCCCACATAGCATCCCAACCATTACCTAGGACAGTGTCAATTATAAGGTAGAAAAAAAAAACCACAAAATTGCTGGAGCAATCTAAGCACCAGGTGTTCAAACACTTGTATCTAGTGCGTGTTAGTAAAAGCAGCATCTGAAATGGGTGGCTGTAGCACCTATCAGGTGCACTTATTCCAGAGGCATCACCAGGTATGGGGACACCTAGTGCATACTCTGCATTAGCACTCCTACCCCCCCCCCCCCCACTGCCGCTCAAAAAGGGGGTGTAGCCTAATAGAAATGGGGGCATAGCCTCAAAGTACCCTGATTTCGGCACTCCAGGGGCGAGCCCAGCATCCGGAAAAATCCTGCCTGTCCTCAGAGGCTTGGCTGTGTGTAGTGCCGTTTCCTCCTCTGTGACAGGAGCAGAGTGCTACAGGAGAATATCACACCAATGCATCCGGCTCCTGTCACTGCAGAAGAGCAGCACTTTGATGTCACCCTTTAAAAGATCCACAGGTGGAGCTAATTATCTGTGAGGAGACCTGGAAGTTCCCCAGAGCTTGGGAACCACGAGACTATAGTAAGCCTTAATGCCTAAGAAATTATATTTATTTATTATACTAATTTAGTTACTACAGTTGCATTATGACCTGTCAGAGTCAGTAAAGGCGGAGTGTCTATTTCTTTATAGAATTTTTGAGATTCTGATGAACTCCAATAATAACCAATACACTTTATTCACACTGAATATACTCATTAGTTAGCATGTGTATTTAGGGGTTATTCAGGCCTGATCGCACAGCTAAGAATTTGTAGGCCGGTAGTTATCAATAGACTACGCATGCATAGGGATCATAACGCATATGTGCAAGGCCGTCCGATGATAAAATTCTGCTACTTTTTTTTTATCGTTAGCCGATCTCAAATTGATAGAGGTCAAAGGACAATAGAGTCCAAGTCGAATAAAAAAATGACATAATCGAACAGTGTTAGCTGCATTCTATGCACGGCATCGGGATCGAAAGCAGAAATAGACATGGCTGGCAAGTCTTTTTCTGCTTCGATCTGCCAAATCGAAAGCAGCTCCATGCTTCTCAATGCAGCATCCCCCCCTTGCGCCGTCCCTCTCACCCCCCTGGCCAATGCCTGCATCGACAGCCAGCGGGTCAGGCCTTGTGTATGCGGCATAATAGTTCAGTTTCAGTGATTCCCATGCTTGAGCACAGAGGTCTTCATTAGGATCACAGTTATTTTGATTTAAACCTTTGTGAGGTCGGCCCTCAGATCAGATGTGCTGCAAAATCAAGATCTAGTAGTTTGGCTTCAGGCCGCTACACTTACCATAAAGAGGCTGGTCATCCATATTCGTGAATTGATCTTTGTGCTTTTCTAAATATTCCCATTCCTCCACCGACAAGTACATCGCAATATCATCGCACTTTATCTGCACCTTGGACACAAATAATGAGAACATAGGATTACATCCGAACTAATATGCAACTTTGTTTATCAAGTGACAAATAGTGTTTACTTTCCCTGCACCTCACATTTAAAAAAAATTGCGGGGTTTCAAAAAGGCTCAAATTGAAAAGCATAGCATGCCAGTTATTTCCTTTCTAACTTCCTCACTGATCGTGGCTCTTTGTATTAATCCATGAATGGAGGGAGAATTTAACTGCCGCCCTATCTTGCACAAATGCTCACTGCCCTGGGTATGGGTCGACACGCCTAATGGTTGTAAGGTCGACACAAGCATTAGGTCAATAATGGATAGTTCGACATGATGTTTTCACTTTTTTTTGCCTCAAACATCGACATTGACACTCGCCATGCTTCGGGCACGGTGCCTCGCTACACTCAAAACACTATTCTATTCTCCCTCCACACCCTAGTGTACGGTAGGGCATGAAAAACAGCCGGTCGGCATAAATAAAAAAGCACATGAAAAACTAATTTTGACATTTTGATTGTCGACCTAATGCTTTTGTGGACCTTCCAACCCTGTCAACCTATTTCCTGTGTCAACGTAAGCCATGCGTCACTTATTCATAGTCTGCCAGGTTTTTTTTTGTTAGTATTCAACGGTTCATATTAACCACTATGGGATAAATTTACTAAACGTTGATTTCAAAAATAATAAAAATCGATATTGGGTTTCAGTGGCTAAAACGCACATTTCTGAAAAAATCTTTTATCAAAAACCATCTGTTAGTAAATGTGCAACTTATGGGCCCCATACATCAGCAATTAATTGTGACAATCCTGAGATCTGGAGAGGATTGCCACAATTAATTTTAGATGTGTGGGCTCCCCCTTTTGGCAATCCCAATCAAAAATTAATAGGGATCGCCAATCGATTGCTTAATCAGATTTTTAAACATGTTTAATAATCTGGTATTATCTGCGGATCTTTTTTGTATGTGTGGGCATTCCCAATTTTTCTTCTTCATCTATTTAAGGGCCCCATACATCAGCAATTAATTGTGACAATTTTCAGATATGGAGACGATTGCCACAATTAATTTTAGATGTGTGGGCTCCCCATTTTGGCAATCCCAATCAAAAATTAATAATTGTTTAATAATCTGGTATTATCTGCAGATCTTTTTTATATGTGTGGGCATTCCCAATTCGTCGTCTTCATCTATTTACATTATGAACAGCAATCGATTGGGCAATTTCCAGATATGAGGATGCAATCTTTAGATGGAAAAATCTGCCGATCACTGAAATAAATCTGTAATGTGTGGGCAAGTCAAATAGATTGTAGAATCCATTTATCTGGCAAAAAAATCCCTGTATCTGGAAACCCATTAATTGTGATTGCTGATGTATGGGGCCCATTAGCCCCTGAAACCAGACGGATTTAGATTGATTCGAAATAAAACAAAAATGTAAAAAAATAATTTGAAATAAAACGTATTCATCAAGACATCAGCAGCTGTTCCAGTGAATTGTGATATTAAGTAACACCAAGACCACAGTTCTATTCCCAGTTATAAACTTACATGTCCACCTTGGGCATGCGGCTGGAAGACTGAGTCTAGAAGCGTATTCTCCACATCTCTTCTAGGTCCGCCGGTGGGCTGGTTAGAAGGGAATGAGCCAGAGTCCCCTCGGAGATGAACCTGAGAGTCACTTGGAATTTCTACCATGGAGTTCTTGGTCAGACACAAGTCTCCCGTAACCTGAGGTACACATATATACTGGACCGGTTTCTTCACAATCATGTATTCCTAGAATGAAGGAGGCAGTTACTACATAGATAGTAGGGCGGAGGTTGCTAAAAGATCTGAAGGCAGACTAAGTGGGGTATTCAATCTGTGAATACCCCCTCACTTATTAAATGCTGCCGTTAACGACAGCATTGAAAGATGTCAGATCAGACTTTTTAAAAAGTCGGATCGGTTTGGTCGAAAACAGCCGTGGATTGTCTAATTCACATCCGTTTTTCAAAAATTTGCTGCAGTTTTTGTCGATCTGGTGAATTTCCGACACGCGACATCCAGAATATTGAATTTCGGCTGCCGAGTTTTACAGTCCAAAGAATTGAAAACAGCCCGGGATTCAGACAGTCGGAATCCTGTACTGCATACCCTCCTAAATGGGCCAAGTTGTTCTTTTTGCCGTCAAATTCTATGGGCCGAATGTATTGTGGTGAGAGTTTGGCGGCTAAACTTAAAGGGGTAGTCATTTACCAAGAAAGTTTTTACATTATTGCTGCTGTCCAGCCAAATAGCCAGTTCCCTTGCCTCTTGCCTGACTGGTTGTCTTTCAGATGCAAAGCCATGTGACTAGGATGCGACAGGAGACTGCACTGATTAACTCGATACGCGACTGAGTCTGAATATGCATCCACCGCAGCTATTTTCCATACCATGTTCCGCTCTGCCCCGTTTACAGACAGAGTCAGACACACAAGATTTGAATCTCAAATGACGCAGCGAAGTCTTATGGAACACCGCAGTCGTCTTACTACTACACCGCCTTTTTAGTCATGTGGGACCTGGCGGCTCACTCATGCCAGGCATCTCATATATATTGTATATTGAGGCTAGTGTATGCGGACATGTCTGGGTAAAGCAGTGGACAAGTGGAGACATTGCCTTTAGCAACCAATCAGCTATGAACCTATCATTTTATGCAATGTACTTGGTAAATGCAACCTCAAAACTGGTTGCTATGGACAACCTCTCCACTCTTTTCATGGACTGACACATCACCCGCATAGTGATAGAAATGTATATTAGTTGTAGGTGTATATATGGTGCTCACCTCTCCAGTCATCAGGTAGATGATCTCCAGGATATGGTTGATGACCTTCTCAGTCTGCATAGTGCATCTACTCATCTCCTGACCACCACAGCACAAAGCCCTTCACCACTCGTACCGGTGTGACCTCCAGATGACCTGGATGATATATGTATAATATACACTCAATATGATTGGTCTGGAACGTACCGCAGCTACGAGATACAGGAGCCGTACTGCGCAAAACCAGGGATCGCTACATGCAGAACACAAGATAGTGCATCTGGAAAGTATTCACAGCGCTTCAATTTTCCCAAATTTTGTTACGTTACAGCCTAATTCCAAACTGAAATAAAATCCCCCCCCCCCCCCCCCCCCCCCCCAAAATTCTGCACACACAGTTCCCCATAATAACAACATGAAAAAAGTTTGGGGGCCGATTTTTGCTCAATGCAGCTATAGTGTGTAAGTGCATACTCTGCATTGCCCATACCAACCAATCACAAGCTACCATCCCATTATGTTGTTTTCCGGATCTGCGTTATACAGGAGATTGATTGGCCACTCAGAGCAGGACACACGTGATAAACGGAAGCACGGCACTGATTACCCAGAATCCCTTTCTTTACATTTTTTTGGGACCATTCAAAACTAAAACCCAAGAAACTAGAAGTACGGGACATTTATAAAAAGACCAAAAAAAACCTTTAAAAGGACGGGAGCGCACGATAAAAGGTTGAAGATGATCGGGGATGACATTACAAAACTACCCTCTGACCTTTCATCTGACATGTAGAGCAGCCTTCACGGTTCATATTGTTCATTTAGAAGTCCTCAGATATGGGGGATGGGTAACAAGAGGAAACAAAAACCGCTAATGCTCTCCGATTTCACACCGCTTATACTCGTCATTCCAGAAACGGAAAGAGCTCCATTCTATACCAATGAAACACAGCAGCAAGCGGTGTTCAATTATCCCATATGACAAAAATTCCCACATCCCATATAACTTCCACCCCTTCATTCCAGTGACTGATTCATGGTTGAGATGTGAATCCTTAACTCGGCATACAGGGACATCCGGCACAAAGTTGACACAATCATCATCAACTCCCAAACTTGCTTCTAGCTGACACTGAAGCAATAGGGGATACGGTCATTGCGTCACCAGCATGTTGGTTGATAGTCATTAGGTCGACATGCAGGAAGGTCATTAGGTCGACAGGGTCATTAGGTCAACAGTCAAACGGTCCACATGTGGTTTTTCACATTTTTTTGAGTTGACGTGTCCACAGGCGGTATTTCATGCCCTACCATCCACTAGGGCATGGCGCGAGAATAAAATAGGGTACTTGTGTAGTTTCACGGAGTCCGATCATATTAAAACTCTTTACACCTTGAGTGCGGAGTGAATTTGACAAAATAGGTGTGAAAATTGCCAAGCAAACATTTGTATTCATCATAACGACCTGTAATGTCTCCTTATATAGGAAATATCTCTTCTTTTTTTAACACAACATTTTTTATTTACCTTTATATATCAGATGTGAGCGACGCTGGCATTTCTAGCAGATATTTTGTGCATCTCTCACAGAGATGTTGGCACTCAAAGGTTTAAATGATTTTCTCCAGCATGTGAAACAAGTAGAGATTCATGTACTTCTCTACAAGTGCTTTATGGCAATAATGGTGCGCAACAGGGCGCATCATCCACTTTAGAAGGACAAAAACGCAATTTACATAAAAGGGACGTAGTCCGTAACCAAGTGAAAATAAGACATTTGCTCTACACCAGCTCAGACCCGGAATAGGAGGATATCTGCATGCTAGTCAGAGCCCAATTATGTCAGCTGACGGAGCGGACCACAATCCTAACTTGGATTTAATTGACTGTTTTCAGAACGGCGCATCCACTGGAGCTGCACTGTGAGTGGTCCGCGATAGTGCTGCGGTATGTGTTGGCATGCCCTAATAGCAGCATGCATTTTGGGGGTAACGTTGGCAAGTGATGTTTTTATTGCAAGATGCTTCCTGCGGCATTATAATTCCACGAAGGCGCAGCGGCGGCAACATTTGCGTTCATCTCTCAATCGGGCCTAGAATTACTGGCAGCCTAAAGATTTAATGTCTTGCCTCTGAAAATCTAGCACAGGTCCGGTCTGCATACCTGTGCTGAAATACAGACCACACTGAGCTAGATGCACCGCAGAAGAGAGTGACACCCCAGACAGAGAAGAGGACCTGCAAAGGGTTTGGAATGTGCAGCGTGCTAGAGTGAACACTAGGGGGTAGATTTACTAAGATGGGAGTTCTCTTTCAGATGGACTGTTGCTATCGGCAACCAAACAGATTCCATTATCTTCTAGAAGGTGCTAAATAAATAAGTGAATTTGGTACTTGTTTCCTAGCACGGCGCCCACAATATTAAGTCGTACGACATATAATGGCATTGCATGCTATACACCCGATGCTATGCGATTTAAAATTGTATAAGCCCCTATATGATTTTTAATTGTATAAGCACCCTAATGGGTGCTTACAATGTTAAATGCACCCCCACGCCACCCCCCCACTATGAACTCCAACCCGAAGCGTGGCGAGCGCAGCGAGCCCGCCTGACCTTTGCATACCCCACGTCGGCATAAAGTTGATTTTATATAGTGTTGCAAGCGCAGCGAGCCACTGAGCCCAAAGCGTGGCGAGGGGACGCGCATAACTTCACATGTATTCCGCGTCCGCTCGCCACTCTTCAGGCTCGGTGGCTCTCTGCGCTCGCCACACTATATAACATCAACTCCACGCCGACGTGGATAGTGGGGGTATGAAAAGGTTGGAGGACGTGTAACGCCGCCCGTCGCGGGCTCGCCACGCTTCGGGTTGGCATTGATAGTGGGGGTGTCGTTGGGGGTGCTTTTAACATATAGGGGGCACATTTAACAATGAAAACACCCATTAGGGTGCTTATACAATTTTAAATCGCATACCATTGTATATGGCATGCGATGGTATCCAATTTAAAATTGAATACCATCGGCTGCCATCGCGTAATATCGCATACCATTGTATGCCTTATGGTCTGCGATGCGATGGGCGCCGTGCTAGGAAACAAGTACCGTGAATTCTGATAGCAACATCCCATGTGAAATAGAACTCTCAGTGAAGGTCCCTAGGTATTGTCCGTAACACAATTGATGTCTTTTGAATGTTAGAGGCAATGCTTACCATCTGACCGTATACTCCAGACCTCTAGGACTTCCTGATGACCTGTAATAAAAGTTAAAAAAGAAAAGCACCATTATCAAGTTCTAAAACCGGACACGATGGGAGCTGTAGGGGTAAATGTACTAAGATGGAAGGTCTGTTGAAGATGGGAGATTACCCAAAGCAACCAATCAGATGCTATCTTCTAGAACAGTGGTTCTCAGTCCTCGGGACCCCACGCAGTTCACGGTTTCCAGGTAACCCGACATCTGCACTCATTACTCATTGACACATTTTAAAAGAGCCACAGGTGGAGCTAATTATTTCACTTGATTCTGTGAGGAGGCCTGCAAAACATGCACCGAGGACCGACTTTGAGAACCTGCGCTCTAGACGGTGCTAAATAAATAAGAAGTGAAATCTTATTGGTTGCTATGGGCATATAAAGGTCTTCCCTGCAATCCGTCTGGCACCTGCTCCTGTATTCTGAGTGAGTAGTTTATACCTGCCCAGCCCCCACCCCTTTAGGCATCCCTGCTTACGTGCAGCTACATAGAATGAGCACACACACAATGTGTATGGTATAACTCTCTGATAGTCAGGATTCCAACAGTCATTTCTCTGACATCGGGATCCCGACGGTCAGGAGCCCAACAGGGGGGCAAGAGCATTCAAGCCCCTTTCAGCTTGCCAAGCCGTGGGCTCGGCCGTGGTGCCCCATGAGGGAAAACAGCGGGTGTAAGTCGGTATTCCTACTGTCGGGATTCTGATGTCGGTGAGTCATCCGGCACCCCTCGCACTATACTTTACCTGCAGTATAGCTTTGATCTAGAACAGCGGTTCTCAAACTGTGGGTCCTGACCAGTGTTGGTTTTTACCTATGGGCTGCAGCCCCCCCCCCCCCAGGTAAAATCCGCCATTGTCTCTGCCTAAAGTAAAGCCAGATGCAATCTGTGAGACTGCAATGGCTTCAGTGTGACTGACAGGGACTTCCTATTGGAAGTCCAACCTGCCAGTCACTGAAAGCAGTCCCACTGGGAGGTTTTCCCTCCTTCCGGGATCCTTCTATGTGCACAAATGCGCATCAGCCCCCAAAACAGGTTCTGCGCATACACAGTACCACGCGCATGCGCCGGACCCGGGAATCCGATTAAGCCTCCGGGGGCTGCTGCAAGGGCCAGTGCATGCGCAGTATGTATGAATTTGCAGGGGACTGGCAGCCGAGACCGGGCCGGCATGTGTGGGGACTTTGAGCGCGTCGGAGGGTAAAGGGTAAGAGCCGCCACTGGTCCTGACCCCAAAGTGGGTCCTGACCTTCTCAGCATGGGGTTGCGACTCCATGTTGTTGACCATCAGGCTGCTGACTTTTCTAATCTCAGTCAGTGATTCAAAGAGTCTGAAATATCTGTTGAATTGTCTGTTATTTTAGACTCCTCCCATCACTCTGTGCCCCCACAATGCTGCCATGTATGTGCTGTCTGCTGACTACACGTGTGATGTGATGGGTTATGGTATATCAGACTCCTCCCATCACTCTGTGCCTCCACAATGCTGCCATGTATGTGCTGTCTGCTGACTACACATGTGATGTGATGGGTTATGGTATATTAGACTCCTCCCATCACTCTGTGCCTCCACAATGCTGCCATGTATGTGCTGCCTGCTGACTGCACGTGTGATGTGATGGGTTATGGTATATTAGACTCCTCCCATCACTCTGTGCCTCCACAATGCTGCCATGTATGTGCTGTCTGCTGACTACACGTGTGATGTGATGGGTTATGGTATATTAGACTCCTCCCATCACTCTGTGCCTCCACAATGCTGCCATGTATGTGCTGTCTGCTGACTACACGTGTGATGTGATGGGTTATGGTATATTAGACTCCTCCCATCACTCTGTGCTGTCTGCTGACTACACATGTGATGTGATGGGTTATGGTATATTAGACTCCTCCCATCACTCTGTGCCTCCACAATGCTGCCATGTATGTGCTGTCTGCTGACTACACCTGTGATGTGATGGGTTATGGTATATCAGACTCCTCCCATCACTCTGTGCCTCCACAATGCTGCCATGTATGTGCTGTCTGCTGACTACACATGTGATGTGATGGGTCATGGTATATCAGACTCCTCCCATCACTCTGTGCCTCCACAATGCTGCCATGTATGTGCTGTCTGCTGACTACACATGTGATGTGATGGGTTATGGTATATTAGACTCCTCCCATCACTCTGTGCCTCCACAATGCTGCCATGTATGTGCTGTCTGCTGACTACACCTGTGATGTGATGGGTTATGGTATATCAGACTCCTCCCATCACTCTGTGCCTCCACAATGCTGCCATGTATGTGCTGTCTGCTGACTACACATGTGATGGGTTATGGTATATCAGACTCCTCCCATCACTCTGTGCCTCCACAATGCTGCCATGTATGTGCTGTCTGCTGACTACACATGTGATGTGATGGGTTATGGTATATTAGACTCCTCCCATCACTCTGTGCCTCCACAATGCTGCCATGTATGTGCTGTCTGCTGACTACACATGTGATGTGATGGGTTATGGTATATTAGACTCCTCCCATCACTCTGTGCCTCCACAATGCTGCCATGTATGTGCTGTCTGCTGACTACACATATGATGTGATGGGTTATGGTATATTAGATTCCTCCCATCACTCTGTGCCTCCACAATGCTGCCATGTATGTGCTGTCTGCTGACTACACATGTGATGTGATGGGTTATGGTATATTAGACTCCTCCCATCACTCTGTGCCTCCACAATGCTGCCATGTATGTGCTGTCTGCTGACTACACCTGTGATGTGATGGGTTATGGTATATCAGACTCCTCCCATCACTCTGTGCCTCCACAATGCTGCCATGTATGTGCTGTCTGCTGACTACACATGTGATGTGATGACCTTCTGCAATAACTTGCTGGGGTCCTGTCATTATTTTTATTGTCTGATGGGGTCCCAGAGCAAAATAGTTTGAGGACCCTTGATCTAGATGTATAGATCTCTACTACTTGCGCACACCCATTCCCGGCACAGTACGACTGCACACAAGCCGCGCTGGCACTCTTAAGGGGTGCACACACAGGGCACTAGCTGGGAGATTTTGACTAAGTGATTTTGCTTAGTCGAGATGTCGCTGCAGGAGATATGCCGATGGCCATCCCCAGCAGCAGCCCATGTCTACATTTAATAAGACTGCAGCGTTAATGAAAGTGTTCTTGCATGCAGTGTCTATTGGCCGGGCATTATCACCTGCTGCATACAAACAGGGTGATTCAGGCAAACCTAAGTGATTTTGACGATGTAGTTCTGTTGGAGAAAGTGTGCTATATAAATTAAACTTACTAGTCAAAATCACTTAGAAAAAGTCACCTCATGTACACCCCTTTATCTATGAAAACATTTTTGTTTTTAATAAATACAACCCACAGGGGTGAATTTAATTCAGGCAATGGGTGAAAACTGCAGCCGCATTTAAACCATAATTGCCTCCCCTCCTGCATTCTGCAGGAGACTCCCTGAAATATCAGCATTCTCCCTCTGTCCCTCAGCAATCTCCCTAATTTCACCTAGCCCACATTACACGATTACATTTTTGGGGAAAAAAAGGAATGAGAGATAGATACATTTACATTGAATCATCTGCACCATTTCCCAGCACTTTACCAAGTATAGTAGCTCTTACTGACTGCTTTGGGGATCATCTACATTTGGATATAAGTCATAATAAAAGATTCCTCTCAGATGTAGCAGTACACACCCACGCTTCTAGGTGCCATGTTCACAATCTCTCCATATATGTAACTAGACACGCCCTCTGGGTGGAGCGTGACATGCCCCCTCACTGGGGCACTGTGCAAAATTCAACTACCAACCATAATCTCCCTAAAATAAGTTTTCAAAAGTAGGCAAGTATGATTTAAACACCAGAAACGGCACCCAACATTGCTCTTACATAACACCACTTGGCCCATTAAGTCTGTCCATGTACACATGCTCACACACAAGGGTTAATTTTAGTTGGGAGCCAAATAACCTACTGGTATATAGTTTTTTGTAATGTTGGTGGAAACCAATGAAAGCACGGGGAGCATATACAAACTCCACACGGGGTCATGATGAGAATCGAACCCCTGACCCTCAGTACTGTGAGGCAGCAATGCTTACCATTACACAGTCCGTGCTGCCTGTACACCCACTTGGCTAGCATAAAGCCAAACTCACACTTTTTTTGCAAGATGAGTCTGCCGCTCTGAATTGACCAGGGTGAATGGATTCACCACTAATTGAATTCCCCCATAGATTCAATGTGAAGTCTCCACAACTTTGGGTAAAACTGTACTGCTCAGTACAGTAAAACACATTAACCCGGAATAAGGAAACCCATTTCAACCAAATGTCTACTCCAGATCCTCCGACGTGAATCCTTTCCCCCAGATACAAAATGCACTCCCCACAGAGTCACCGAGTAATGTACAACTGCAGTCACCCTGGCTGACTTCATTATCTGAATTATTAATAATTATCATTGTTAAAGCCAAAGTGACTGCAAATGTCAGCTACAGGTCAACTGAGGGCTGGGCAACACCAGATGTCGATGAACTACACATCCCAGCATGCCTTGCATCAGTTTCAGCATGGCCACATAGCAAAACTAATGCCCAGCCCTGGGTCAACTGGTGAGGTGAGGACTTTAGGCCTGATTCAAACCAGAATGCTGATGTGTAAAGCTGCAGATGACTGCAAGTAGATAGCTGCCGCCCAGACAGAAAGAAAACCCGTCCCGTGCAAATCTGGCCGTGAATTCAAAAATGTCTCTATTCACCCGCAAATCCATACGCAATTAACAAACCATCAAAATCATTTTTCCATTCTGTACAAATGTGAATGAAACAGGTTGATCAAAGCCATGCTGGCATCACAGGCCCGCTCTTAAAATGCCTGGTCACGCCTGTGTATTTCCTGCCACTTCCAGAAAACTTCTGGTTACCACCCCCCAAAATGCCAGCTTCACGCCGGTCAAGCTCCAGCAGTATTGCATTTATGATACATACGCTATTTATATGGCATGAGCGCGACTATCTGTACTCATGAGCAGTTGTTCAATAACCCATAGGATTGCGAATTCACACAGCGGTGTTCAACTCTGAATCAGGCCCTTTGTACCAGGTGGAAACTGTTATGTTGAGGCGGTTCCTAGCCCTCGATGGCAAAGTTTGGCAACATGCGGAACTAAAGCTGAACTATACTCAGATGTAGCATGCCCCAACAGCAAATCTATGGGAGGGCATGCTGGGATATGTAGTTCCACAGATGCTGGAATACCACACACTGCTGAGGTGGGTGAAGGGCCCAATGGGGCAACCCTGTACAGTCCAAGAGAAAGGAATGTTCCAGAATATTAGCTAAGGGCTGGACTGTAGCATAAATGGTGCCAGCAGCACTGCCCCAGTGCCACCATGCAGCCTATGTGTGAGTCCTATGTCCCCCAGCTAACACCAACTGCTCTGATTCTGCCACAGCTCCCACCGCCTACTACAAATGGCTGCTGCTCAGCTAATTAACCAGCATTATTACCAGCAGCACGCTACTAATCCCCAACAACAACAGGATCCTTCTGCCCATACCTGCTCCAGCCTCCTCCGCCGCTCTCACACCTCATTGGATGCCGCCGTGACATCCTAGGCTCCCGTTGCCTCGGGCGCCGCCGGGGGCTGTAGTCCAAATTCCCCTGTTTCCTACTGACCAACTGCCAAATCGAACTACATTTCCCGGCAAGCCTTGGGAGCCTTTTACTGACAGCAGCCAATTACAGCGCTGACGCCGCAGGAGGCTGCCGGGAATTGTAGTGCGCGGCGAGGACGTGGCTATCGGTGTTGGCCGAAGAGGAACTACAACTCCCGCGATACTTTGAGAATACCTTTCTCGTGCCAACCAATAAGCTCCTGGCTATCGCACCCCGCCCACTCACATGGTTGGATCAGGTAGGATCTTTGTTTAGGCTCTAAGCTAAATATTTATATTATCCTATCTGCAACTATGTAGCGCGGGCATGTCCGGTAGCGTTGTATGTGTGCTGGACTGCCACTGGGGGGCCGGGTATGGGTTATGCACCCTCTTATGTGCGCTATTTACACGTAGCTGCGCCTATCACGCGCTGCTTCCCTTTAAACCTTTTTAAATGCCCTCTATAGCTAGTGCTTTATGGTGTCATGTATAGTCTATGGGTGTAGACCTGTATGCAGAGCCCATGTTCTGCCTTGAATTACTCCCAGATGCTTGGCTGTGTATTAGATAGCAGGCGTGCTGCATGTAGTAGATGGCAAACATGGATCCCCTGCAGCCAGCTATGACGATGCCTCCTCATTAGGGCTGATACAATATCCCATTAATCAGGGACAAGCATGCCTTGCAGTGCATCTGTGGCTGGCTTACAGAACCTGTGATCCCTGATTGAAGGGATATTGTAGCAACTAGCAACCCTATGCTGTATAGGTTTCTGTTATTATCAGCTGAGCAGCCCAAATGGCTGGTTCCGCTGTCTGTGGCTGATCGGTGCCCTTTAGGCTGAATTATTATTTTTTTTAGTTCATTTGTGACCCTTTTTTTATTGCAGCGTTGAGGTTTTAAGTTACAGAATTTTGCAATGGTTCGTTTTTTAATAGTCCAAATAGTTGTTTTTCAAATGGCTGAGGGGTTTGGAAGTAAGTTAGTAGTTTGGTCGTTTCTGACGTATGCATATAGCATTGTATAACTTGTACAGTGTTCCATAGAGCTGATTTGAAGTCTTAGCAGAAGACAGGGGGCCATAGAAATTGGTTGCAGGGGTATTCCAGGGGGTGTTTCATGGTTACCGAGCATAAGGGCAATAGCCTATTCTACTGTAATGCATGCACAAGTGGGTCAGTAACACTTATCCAGTCGCCTATGTCATTTCTCCAGGCCTCAGCTAGGTGGTCACATGCCCCAGGTGCTGGAGGTGATAACCCTGCGCGCATGCAGCGAGATGGAACCAAGCCAAGTTACTGCCTTGCCACAATTTGCCCTGCGGTTGTACATGATATAGTTATATGGCAGTTATGTCCCCCAAACAAATCGCAGTGTTTGGGGACTTTTATTTGCCTTGTAATACAATGGGAAATTCAGCTTTCCATGGTTTGCCTTTACGATGGTTGCTAAGCCACTAAGAGGTAGATCTAATAAGATAGCAGTTCTATTGAAGATGAAATGTTTCCCATAGCAACCAATCAGATTCTATCTAATATTTTCTGGAAGGTGCTAAATAAATAAAATGTGAAATCTGATTGGTTGCTATCGGCAACATCCCATCTTAGTAAATGTTCCCCTATGCAGTTATGCACCTTTGCTAGTGGCGGGCAGGTTAATGAATGTAGAAACGGAAAGATGCAGAAAACCAAAGGGCACCAGAGATCCCAGAAAGTGTTCTATCATGTAATGATTTTCAAGGCTGCACTTCACCGCTTCTGCCCATGGTGACTCATGACTTGTTGTTTCTAGGGCGGTACACCCATTTGGAAAAAGGACCTACGCCGATTCCAAGAGAGGTTGTCTGATTCTCTCACCATGGTCATGGAGAAGGAACAGATGGCAGAAGCCATATTCAGTCATACCTTGGAAATCATCAGTTTGTTGACTGTAGAGGTAAGTGATCTAGATATTGGTGTCTTTAAAGACTACCTTGGGCAGTGATGGCTGACCTTGACACTCCAGCTGTTGTAGAATTACACATCCCAGCATGCCCTGCAACAGTTTTAGCATGACCAAATAGCAAAACTGTAGCAGGGCATGCTGGGATGTGTAGTTCTACACAGGTGGAGTGTCAAGGTTAGCCATCACTGACCTAGGGTGTAAGATCTCATGTAAACTATTTTGCGTGAATGGGATCAACATCCAGTCTTCTTGTTCCATAATAGGGTGATCTGCAATAAGGGTTAGCAGTCGGCTGATCCTGAGATTATGGACTGGGATCATTTCTTAGACAGTAACTAGGTCGACAGGTCATTAGGTTGAACAAGCATTTGTCGACATGGGTTTTTTCACTTTTTTTTTTTTTATTTCCCGAATTTCAACACAGTCGACATGAACACTGAAACGTAGCACCGTGTCCCATCGTTGCACAATATCTTATTCTCCCACCACGCCCTAGTGGATGGTAAGGCATGACATACCGCCTGTTGGCGCAAAAAAAGTTAAAAACCTCATGTCGATCTTTTGACTATCGACTTTCTCCATGTCGACCTAATGACCTTTCGACCTAGTGATGTTGTCCTAAAGCTTGTCGACTTAGTTACTGTAGACCTAGTGACCGTATCCCTGAGATCATTAGATTTATCTTTTCTCCATAGGAGAAAGTCTAGCTGCCGGACCTCTTTTGGAGTTCTCTCCATCAGAATGTTGTCATCCCCTTGCCGGTCATCTGCATGTATCCCTTCATAAGGTGTGCTCTTGGTGGCATCCAAAAAGTCCCCCAGATCTTTTGGGTGGCTCATTCAATTCTACATTCCAACTTCAGTAGATTTGAATGACCCATCTTGTCAACTAGGTAATGTAGATGTTGAGGGGAGCGACTCCAAAAGTTTCCAAATAGCCTCATCCCCCATTGGACATGGAAAGCTAGAAGTAGTATTCTGTGCTGCCTGTATCACTGATATAACATACAACATTCGGATTGAAGTAAAGCCGGGTGCTTCTTATTGTCTCCACAGGATTATTTGGTTGTGAAGAGACAGACCGGCAGGAGTCAATGCACCTATAGCATTGCTTCCAAAGAAAACAGGCAGCCAAGTCTCTCATTTACGCTCCGGAGAATGGAGGACGGGAGTCAAAAGAAGCTCTTGGAGTTGGCCAACAAGATCATCCAAATATTGTCGAGTGAGGTGAGGAGTTTTTGGAGATGTCCACTTTGAATGTAGTTTGATTCTAATACACGATCAATGCATGTCATTTTCTGAGCGATATGTTTCAGGGGCGCTGTCTGGCATCCAAGCGCAAGTTCTCTGGACCCAAGAATTGGAATACTCTGTTTCAAATCCTGATGACCAGTTCTGCCTTCATCCTTGGGAAACATAGGGGTATAGAAAGTTGTGTAAGGAGTCTGGCCGCTTTAAGTCTACCAGTGAACCTCAGACTCCTGCATTTGGCCATCACCTATGGACACAGTTGTGTCATCATGAGCCACAAGTCTCATCCTGGCAATATACGAGCTCTCTGACAAACTCATTCTGGTGCATTTCTCATACCATACCCTTTCCAACAAAAGTTGGATTCTACCTCCACATCCTGGTCTTAAAACACGGTCCTTCAGTCTAGGGAAGGCTCCACTTCAGACCTCTCTTTACAATAGGAAAGTGAGTGTCCATTTGATTCATACCAGGAGCTGTCCTTACTTGCTAAGGAGGACCTCGATTGTGCGCAAGGATTGAAATCGAAAGTCTACAAGGTTCTGTCATTCTAAAAAACAAGGAGCCTTTGCTGCAGTTGAAGGATCAGTTGTACAAAGTGTGTTCTGATCTGAACATAGATTTCGGGTCTTAGGTCAGATAAGTCCATTTGCCTGCTCCCTAGCACGGGCAGGGTGAAATGGAAATCTCCTCCAAAGGATATCTTCTTTCCTCACCTGTCCAACTATCCTTGTAATCAATGATGCTACCCTTAAGGTTGCACAGCTTTTAGACATTTCCATTGGTTCCCCAAGCCTGAAAGAGATTTTTGTACATATGTTGAATGCTGTTCTCTGATTTCATGTGGACTTCTCATGACCTTGTTCTATTTTCATGGACTGTCCTACTTCAGTTTTGCTCGTTTAGACAGTGCTACTTCTCTCTTTTCCTTCTAAACTTCCTTTCTCTCCTTTCTTCTCCTCCTTTAAAGTTGACCACAAATGAATGTGTGCACATAAATACTTTTTTTGTATTTGTGGCTATTTCCCTCCCGTATTACCTTTTTCTGTCCTTCGCCCTGTCTGTCCTATCAATGCCTCCTCCTTTTGTATGACCTATGTCTCCTGTGTTCATTTAAGGTGCCTATAAAATGTGAGGATGTGGCCGTCTACTTCTCCAAGGATGAATGGGAATATCTAGAGGGACACAAGGAGCAGTACGGCCCCAATCCGATCACCAGTCCTGATGGTAATAGAATGTGCACTTTATTCAGTGTTTTCCTTATGTGACCAGCTGGGGGCTGCCGACTGTTTCCTGTTAAGTTGTTTTTTTTTTTTTTTTTTTTTTTTTTTTATTGTACGTGTATATTTATTTCTGTCCTAGGTCTACTGCAGCATGTGCTTTTGTTGCTTATATTGCTCTTGAGTTCAACATGGAAGGACTCTGGCAATGATGTTTGCAGAGAGCTGGAAGAGGAGTTCAGGCACTAACATTATAACTGTTGGGCTCTGTTCCTCACTGGACCTTTCTTTACTAGCCCAAGACCGTACGGCCCCCATACACTATGCAATTTTGGCTAATACTACCCAATTCTAAAGGAAATCGGCCCAAATCGCATGTACCTGACATCCGATGAGCGGTCCAGTGGGCATCGGAGTCGGAGGTTGGACCTGCTGCCCGTTCGACCTCCAACTCTGCCCTTCTCCTTATGGCGGGGAACGGGATTGCATGTGATGTCATATGCAGAAGGACCCTGCACTGGTGAAGGTCCCCGGGAGCTCAAGGAGGATTGGCTCGCCATACGCTGCTGTGACTTTTTGCAGTAGTGTATGGGCTACCTTTTTAAGGTGCCTCAACACAGGTCTGATTCGGGCCGATTTCTCCTGATTCCAATGGCCCAAATCAAAGGTGTTTGACGTAATCTGTATCCGATACGCGTTCCCTTGCGCACCAGTTCCTATGGATCATACATGCAGCACATATGATCTGATTGGAATTATCACATGTAAAAAAATTGCATATCAAGTGCCAAATCGGGAGAATCCCTCCCGGGAAGCTCAAGGGAAAACATGTCCAACTTGTCAAGTCGGACCTGTGTATGGGGGGAATTTACACTTCGTATAGTGGCCTGGCTACAAACAGAGGATTCCTGCAATAATGACGTCATGTAAGCATGCTGATAACCAGAAGCTATTGGTTGTATAGATTGTCTTGTAACCGCTGACTTATGTAGAATCTAATGTGAGCTGCACAATGCAATTATGTGTAGGCACTGTAATTTCTGAGGCTATTAATCTGATCAATTTTGTACCTGAAGTTGTTTTTGTTCTTAAGGTGGCCATACACACGCAGATTTATCTTCAGATCTGCCTGGTTGGAACAAAATCATGGTTATGGATGAGAGTAAATGACAGTTGACCATTTTCTTGGAAATGCTGGAAAACGGACAAACTGTCACTCATCCATAACCATGTTTTTGTTCCAACCAGCCAGATCTGAAGATAAATCTTACTAGTGTATGGGCACCTTTACTGCTAGAATGTATGTACAGATACCACAGATACATTGATCAATCATTTGTTAAGCGCCTTGATCAATGGCTTTCTATGTGCGAACCCCTTTCTGAAGCATCCTTCCTTCTGTTCGGAAATTTAAACCACCTGCATACATGGAGACTGGCACCAAATCAGATTCGTGCTGAGATTCGGTAATGTTTCTGATATATATACCAGATAGACAATTCCAGGAGTTACCGATTTTTCTATGACCACCAACCAAAAAAGTTATCAAACCTAGACTGTGGCGGCTTCCTGTTGTCTGCTACATTAAAACACTGGTGTTACCTGAGGTGTAATGGTCAGTCTTTGAGTTCTGGGAGAACACTGATAACTAATGATCTTTCATTTTTGCAGAGCCACCCCTGCCCCCAAGCCACCCGCGGACTGAGGACAACAGCTCCGTTATTCGCCAAATCAAGGAGGAGCCAGACGATAGAGAGTACACTGGTGTGGGTGAGTAGTTAGTAACAAGTTTACATATCCCGTGAAAGATCACTTTAAAGTACTCATCAGTATTATCTTATTAGGTGGGGCTCCTCAGCGGCCTTCAACATACAACATCGGTAAAAATGCAGAAACAAAATCTCCCCATCGGGCCTCCGACCCCCATTTACCTGCATCAGAAGATCAGCATGCGGGCGATGATGGCTGCGTTTCCACAGTTTATGTCAAACTGGAGCCTGTGGAATGTTGCGACGAAAACACTATGCATAGCAGTGCAGGTAAGTACATCTTTCCTCCTGAGCAAACGTTCGGGGGTCCAGTGAGAAGTTCTGGATGCTCTTCCCCAGGGATAGTGTAAGATATTTTTTTTGGCGGAATATATGTCTGGCTGATGACACGAACATTGTCATTTCTTTGAGTTCATACTTCAAGGTCTGTAATTGCTGCTTGTTGCTGGAGATCTTTCTTTCTATACCAGGGGTGGCCAAACCGGTCCTCGAGATCTACCAACAGTTCATGTTTTGCAGGCCACCTGTGGATCTGTACAATGTCGGTTAGGAATGAATGCAGCACATGTTTAAAAATGTGACAGTAATTACTACACCTGTGCACCAGCTAGGGTTACTGGGAGATGAGACAGTTAGTAATGACTACACCTGTGCATGTTGCCTGGAAACCGTAAACTGTTGGTAGACCTTGAGGACCAGTTTGGCCAGCCCTGGCCTATACCAGTAATTTATATTTTCTAGTGGAGTGGCTCCCAAACTCTATCTTCAAGGCACCCTAATGGTCCAGTGGCTCAGCTCTAAATCTCATTTACTGGGATACTTATGAGTTTCCCATTTTTTTTGCCCCAAATGTGGACATAGTAGACACAGGGTTGTCTACCTGACTCTCTCCTTCAGGGAGAAAATGCTCTGTTCCTGGACTTCCCTGGTAATGTAGGATTGCCAGCACCTGTGGAGAGCTAGGGCATGAAATACCGGCTGGGGGGGGGTGGGGGGCTATACCCTCTTATATGTATAGATAAATCTGTGCCCCCTTTTATACTTAAAAGTATGAATATTGCCCTATTGTTGTTGTACGTATGTAACGGATTCAGTATTAAATCCCGGCGGTCGGGATCTCGGCGTTCAAAATCACCACGCCGGAATCCCGACCGCCGAAATCCCGACAAGGGGGGGACATGGATCGCCCCCCCTTGCGGGCTCGCCACGCAGCGGGCCCGGTGCCTCGCTACGCTTGGCACACTAATTTATTCTCCCTCCGAGGGTGTCGTGGACACCCTCGGAGGGAGAAAGTGTGGGGATTCCGGCACCGGCACCGGGATCCTGACCACCGGGATTTACACTGCATCCCGTATGTAACACCCTTAAAAAATGTACCACTAATATACGTGCTGTATTTATATTATCATCTAAGGAGATGCACACCCATCCCCCCATTTTATCCTGTGGTTCTGTAGCACTGTTCTCGATCCTGTGTTCCACCTCATTCTCCTGGCTGGGGGCAGTTCAGCCCCCTCTGCTTTATGGTTATTGTAGTTCTGCACGAGAGGCTTCATGCCCCCCCCCCCCCTCCCCCCCTTCCATAATTAGTCATTATCCTTACTTTAGATAAAATAATTTATTGTATGTGGGATTCCGCTTAATGTATGTATTGGTATATATACTTCCAGGGTCTTCTCAGTTCCCACCTTCTCCAGATCCCGAGCCTGATTACAATATTATTAATATTAAGAAAGATCACGATGATAGTAACGAATCCCAAGACTCTGTGACGGATGAAGAAACGGATTCAGGTATGAGATGGGACCAGCCAGCTGCGAAGTTTAGAAAGCTTTTGCATTTTCTAAAAAAATCGAAACTTTTCCAGGAGCTTACTCTATATATTTCACTAGTTACGTTTATGCCGTGCCCTCATTCTGGTAATGCCGCTGCTGTACATACAGATAGTGATGGATGCTCAATTAGTTCAGTAGCATTTCCCAGGTGCATGAGGGAGGGGTTAATTACTGGGTAAGTAAAACAAGACATTTTTTCCCTCAGCACACTGAGCAATGCTAGTAACCAATCTAGAACACTACATGATAATAGAATTCAGAGATATTGGTTACATATACCTGCGCAGGTGTATGCTATGCCCCCAAGCCGCGTCAAGGCTTCTCTGTATATTGGGGGTCCCTAGCGCTATATCTAGGTGCAGGGTGCGGCACCCCAAAAACCATCATAAGCTGGGAAGCCCAGTGCGGCATGCCAGTGATATACTAAGTGTTAATAATTAGTGATAGGAAGCCGAAGCTATATAAAAGGGAGAGATAAATGAATGTAATTAAAATAGGATAGAGATAGTGTTAGTGAGGGAAAAGTGTTGATAGAATGTAAGGGCATGCCGCACTAAAGGCACCCAGCCCATCCAGTCCAGGAGCACCACACCCCACACCACCGTTACCCTAAATTGGGTCTACGATTAACCAGCAAGGAGCCACATGATAATGGCTCCTTACTTGATATATCCAAACTAAGAGCTACCTACCTTGGAGCAACCCCAGACTACTCCATGTGGCATATCAGGACCCACATCTCCTCCTAATATGGGCTCCCTTCTGCCTCTAACAAAATACATACAGATAGTGATAGATGCTCAATTAGTTCAGTAGCATTTCCCAGGTGCATGAGGGAGGGGTTAATTACTAGGTAAGTAAAACAAGACATTTTTTCCTCAGCACACTGAGCAATGCTAGTAACCAATCTAGAACACTACATGATAATAGAATTCAGAGATATTGGTTACATATACCTGCGCAGGTGTATGCTATGCCCCCAAGCCGCGTCAAGGCTTCTCTGTATATTGGGGGTCCCTAGCGCTATATCTAGGTGCAGGGTGCGGCACCCCAAAAACCATCATAAGCTGGGAAGCCCAGTGCGGCATGCCAGTGATATACTAAGTGTTAATAATTAGTGATAGGAAGCCGAAGCTATATAAAAAAAATGCCGCTGCTGTGCCTGCCTGCATGAAGAACCAATTATATCCTCCAATGGCCGTCCTCAAGTGGCGGCACAAAACACCTGAGGGGTGGAGCTGAGTTATGACGTGCACACACGGTACAATTTGACATTCGATTTTGATTATATAGTCGAAATTGAATCGGGATCGCATATACATCGTATGGAGATAGAACATGTATTTAAGTTTTCCATCCCGATTTGATGCCGATTTGCACTCCCGTTCAGCTGAAATCGAAAAGCCAAATAGACAGTGCAGCAATGACTATATAGTGCAAATCGAATGTAGTAGATAGCATGAATTGTATGTAAATCGTAAGGAATCTCACTGTTGGGGTTATTCTGGTTTACTCACAAAGGCACAATCACTCTCTAATAGACAATACCATGTGCACTGCAGGAGGGGGGGGGGGGGGCAGATGTAACATGTGCAGAGAGAGTTAGATTTGGGTGGGGTTTGTACTTGAAACTGATATCTATGTTGCAGTGTAAAAATAAAGCAGCCAGTATTTACCCTGCACAGAAACAAAAACCCAAATCTAACTCTCTGCACACATTACTATCATTAGATAGAATTGTTGTATTGTCAAGAAATATTTATGCAAATGTAAACACTACAACACACACACACCAAAAGGGGGGGGGGGGGGGTGCAGTCACAATGCCGGTGTTCACTATATTGTAGCTGACATACTGACTGCTGTCATTAAACCTGTGCGGAAACCGCAAAAAGGATCGTTGAGTATGTGGGATGGGCTAGGCATGCGGCTGGGGAAGGGGGGGGGGGGGGTTAGACTTTGGGACTATTTTGTCCAATTCCCACGGATCAGGCCAATATATCAGGTGTAATCGTTCCAAATCGGAGGTGTTAGACATCTGATCACATCATAGAGACTTATATGCAGCACATAGGAGGAATCGGAATCACACCATCATGAGCCACATCACGGGTGATGTAACATACCCCATTTCTTCTTCTTACTTCATAGCAGCCACACAATGGGTTCATCCCTCTCTCCCCTCATAATTAGACAGGTAGTTTTTCCCTAGGACACGCCCCCGTTCTCCACCTGTACATTAGCCAGCACCTTCCCCCATGCCTTTAGTCTTTTTCCTGTCTCCTAGATAGATAGACAGAGTAGTGCAGATTTTTTATTTTACTTACTGGTAGGCGTTACGCTGCCAGTCCTGGGCAGCGTTGGGATGGCGGTGCCGGTTCCCTAGAGAAGGTCTTGGCCGGTGGCATGGATCCCAGACACGGAGCCCTGGTGAGCGGCGGGAGTCCTTGCTGCTTGTTCAGCAACTCGCCGGCATCGGCATGGAGTGTCTGTGCGGCGTGTACTGGGACTTCCGGCGTTCTTTGGCGGGTCAGCAGCTTGCGTTCCACCTGGGCGCGCTGCTATGACCTCAGCCACGCGTCTCTGTATGGCGCGCAAAGTTCAGCACTAGCGTGTGCGGTTCACTGGGCAGGAAGTCGGGCTGGCGTGCGTTCCAAGCGTCGGAGATGACGCGCACGCCGCCTGACGCCGTGCGGAAGGCGGAAATAGCCTTTATAATGCGCCTGGCCGGTGTTACAGGCGCTTCCTGGTGTGTTGGATACAAGATCCTGCGTTAAACGCCTTGTGTATTTCTGCCAGTGTGACATGGAAGAGGAAGCCTCTCAGAAGGTTTCTGCGTTGCTGCCCAGGTAAGTCCTCTCTGAGGACTAAGCTTCTTTATGTCAGGTTTATGCAGTATAGTTAGTGATTACTGTTTATTTAAATCTTCTAGTGTGCCTGTGGGGACTAAGAAGAAATTGGCCAAGAAGAAACATGTTAGCAAGACATGCATTGGTTGTGATAAAATTTTCACTGGAGAAAAGTCCTTGTGTCAGAGTTGTGCTAAGGAGGCTGATACCAGTATTGGGACTGTATCCCAGATTAGTGAATTAATGGCCTGGATGAAGGAGAACTTTGTTTCCAAAAAGGAATATCAAGGGAAAAGGTCAAGGTCCCAGACCAGTTTGGACTTAGATTGTGATGTGCCTGCGGCTGCAGATACCGACGATGATGCTGGGTCTGGGGACTCTGGTGCAGAGTCGGGCGAACTAGTGGAAGAGGAGCGTTCCTTTAACTTAGAGCTGGTGGAAGTTGTCCTGAAAGAGCTGTATAAAACACTGAATTATAAGCAGCCGGTTAAAACTGAGTATGATGCACTGTTTGAGGACAGATCCAGGAAGGGAAGGTGTTTTCCCGTACATAAGGTGGTCAAGGAGATACTCACTAAAGAGTGGGCCAATGCGGATAAGCGTATTGGGTCTGTCAAAAGGACAGAAAGAATGTACCCAATAGAAGATGCAGAATTTTTAAAATGGTGCAGTATTCCCAAAATAGATGCTGCTGTGTCCGAAGTCACCACCAAGACAACTATTCCCTTGGAGGACGGTGCCTCTCTTAAAGACGCTATGGAAAAGCGTATGGAGAGCGCTCTAAAGAGGTTGCACATCTCCAGCTCGACCTCCATTAAGTCGGGGGTAGCTATTGCTTCCTCGGCCAGAGCCCTCAGAATCTGGTGTGCTTCCCTGCAGGAAGATCTACAAGAGCGTGTGGCCAGAGAACAAATTATTAGCAGTCTGGCTCAAATTCAGCTTACTGTTGATTACATCTGTGAGGCATCTTTAGACGTGCTGGATTACTCAGCTAAGGCGTTGACCTCTGGAGTAGTGGCGAGGAGAGCCCTGTGGCTTAAGTCCTGGGCGGCAGACTCCCACTCTAAAAACAAGTTGGCAACTCTGCCGTTTGAGGGAGAATTCCTCTTTGGCAGTAAACTTGACCAGATGATACAAAGAATGTCAGGGGGAAAGTCAGTAAGACTCCCCCAAGATAAAAGGGGAAGAGGGTCCAATTATTTCCCCAGGCAAAGCTTTAGGCAGGGATGGGTTGCTCCTTGTCGGACATTTTCAATTACAAGGGTTATTTTTAAGGATCACTTTTCCTTCTATTGTTCACTTAAAACACCATCTGTGTGTATATGTGTTTGTATGTATGATTTTAACCCCTATAAATTCACTGCGGCCTCTCATCATATCCTATAAAGGGATTTTTTAGAAAATAATAATTAAAAGTTAAATTTTATGTGTATTGATTAAAGTGCGATCCCTGAACAACAGTCCTTTCTCTTTTCTTTAAAAGCTTTAGGCAGGCCAGATCTTACAGACCTGGGAGGCCATATCGTGAGAGATATACCTCGGGTATCTCCAGAGCATTTTTCCGTCAAACAGTTAAAAGAGGCGATAAAAAACAGTGACAAGCTGTGTCCCGTGGACAATTTCCAGGTTGCCGGAAGATTGCTGCAGTTTGCCCACGTATGGGAACAAACGGTTCAGGACTCCTGGGTTTTAGAAGTGGTGTCCACGGGCTATCGTCTAGAATTTCTTTCAAGACCCAGAAGGGAAAATTTTTTAGTTTCGCAAATTCCAGTTTTAAGGGCGGAGCAAGAAGCTCTGATCCTAAGTATAAAGGACCTGGTGAATTCAGGAGCAGTAGAGTCTGTTCCGGAGGCAGAAGAAGGCCTAGGGTTTTACTCTCGCCTGTTCGTTGTAACAAAAAGTTCTGGAGGATTCAGAACGATCTTAGACTTAAGAGATTTAAACGCCAGAATCTGGAAGCGCAAGTTCCATATGGAAACAGCCAAGTCTATTCTTATGGGGTTGAGAAGGGAAGACTACCTAGTCTCAAGAGACCTAAAGGACGCTTATTTTCATGTCCCTATATGTATACCAGACAGAAAATGTCTCAGGTTCTGCGTCAAAGGAAACCATCTTCAGTTTACCTGCCTTCCCTTTGGTCTCACGTCCTCACCGAGGGTATTCACAAAAGTGCTAGTGGTCATGATAGAGTGCCTAAGAAAAAAGAACATAGCGATTTGGGTGCATCTGGACGATCTACTCATCTCAGCAAGGTCAGAGACAGAAGCCGTCCGAGATGCAGATACAGTGATTACATTTTTACAGGATCATGGATGGTTGATCAATTAGAACAAGAGCCATCTGTCACCTACACAAACTATCCAGTATCTAGGCGTCTTCATAGACACATTGCAGTTCGAAGTTACCCTGACCAACCAGAGATGCGACAAAATTCAAGAGCTGGTAGAGGTGATTCAAAGAAATCAAAGAGTTCCTCTAAGGCTGCCGATAAGTCTCTTAGGGATGATGGCATCTACAGTAGAAGTGGGCCCGTGGGCCAGATGGCATATGAGAACACTGCAGTGGCATCTCCTCCCCTATACCAGGAGCCAGGTACCTCAGGATCGTTACATTATGATTCCTCGCCCAGTGGTGTTGTCTCTTCAATGGTGGCAAAACAGGTACATGGCGTCCAGGAAGATGTCTCTCGCAAGCCCACAGTACGTAGTGCTGACAACAGACGCAAGCGCCACAGGGTGGGGAGTGCATTGTTTAGGCAAAACTACCCAAGGTATCTGGTCCATTCAAGAGTCAGATCTCTCGTCCAATCACAGAGAACTTCGAGCAGTGTATATGGCCATGAGAGTTTTCTCCGTCGAGATAGAAAAATCCCATCTACGAGTCTTTTCAGACAACATAGCCACGGTCGCGTATATCAACAAACAGGGGGGGACAAGAAGTCGCCCACTGTTGGAAGAAATTCGGTTGATCATGAGCTGGGCGGAAAAGCATCTCCTGTCCATTTCAGCACTACATGTACCAGGGGAAGAAAATCAACTGGCAGATTTCCTAAGCAGGACTCAAGTACTGCCAGGAGAATGGGGGCTGAAGAACTCCGTCTTCAGGCAAATAGTTCACAGATTCGGCCAACCACAAATAGATCTCATGGCGACTCCAGAGAATGCGAAGACTCCTCGATTCTTTTCCAGACTCCCAGTGCGGTGTTCAGAGGGGGTGGATGCTCTGTCCCAGAGGTGGGAGTTCTCACTGGTGTACATATTTCCACCTTTCCCCCTCATCCACAAAGTACTTTGGAAAATCAGATCGGAGAGAGTTCGCACAATAGCCATTCTTCCATACTGGCCCAGGAGGTCCTGGTTTCCGATGGTAGAAAGCATGGCGGTGGCAGAGCCATGGTTTCTGCCAGTGTCGCACGATCTCCTGACGCAGGGTCCAGTAATGTGCCAAGACCCGCAGAAGTTACATTTAGCGGCGTGGAGTTTGAAAGGAAGCAATTGGCAAACAAAGGTTTGTCTCCAGTTGTAGTAGACATGCTTCTACAAGCAAGGAAGAAGGTCTCGTCTGATATATATTACAGAATCTGGAGGATCTTTGCTGGATGGGCTAAGGATAGATTTCCTTTTCCCAAAGCTAGGATATCGCATGTTCTACAATTTCTCTGTGAAGGTTTCAATAAAGGTCTATCAATAGCGACCCTGAAGGTACAAATTTCGGCTCTCAGTGCCCTGCTGGATAAGAAGTTGGCAGACCATGGGTTGATAAAAAGATTTTTTTAAGCAGCAAAGAGAATCCTTCCAAAGATTAGACCAATAATTCCTCAGTGGGATTTCAATCTAGTGCTAAATGGTCTCATGACCACTCCGTTTGAACCATGTGAGAGGTCTAACCTAAAGTGTCTTACATGGAAGGTGGCATTTATGGTCGCTATCACGTCAGCAAGACGTGTGGGGGAGCTGCATGCGTTACTATGCTGTGAACCCTATCTTAAGTTATTTCC